>NC_133661.1:262468707-262821207 GCF_037893015.1 Macrotis lagotis | reverse complement strand
GCCCTTCACCTGGCTTCACATCTACCAGATTTCCATCCTTACCCCTACCTTCTTGTATATGTTTAGAAAGAAGTTTCTTACTTATTTTGTTTTGTTTTGTTTTAGTTCTCTCCCTTTTGCTGCCTACATTATTCATTCCTGTTTGGGTGTTCAAGAGGCAAATAATCTCTTCATTTCTAGTTTTCTTTTAAAAATATTTCAAATTCTTCTTTATTATTGAACATTCATATTTTGTCCTATATGGCTAAGATTTGTAAAGTAGGTTACCCTGGGCTTCATTTGGAACTGTGTTACTCTTTGGAACATATTATTCTATTCCCTCTTCATTTTTCTAATGGGTGTAGTTATTCAAATTTGTGTTATTCAAATGTCCTTTCCTTTGTATTTAAAAGTCTTTTTCCTAATGGCTTGTGAAGCCATCTTATTATTTCTGAATTGGATTGGTAAATTTAATTACTTTATGTCTTGGAGTTTGTAGCTTGAATTCTTTTCTGGAGACAATCTGTGAATTTGTTTAATTGTAATTTCATTTTCTATATTCAAAAGTCCTGGGAAGTACTTGTCTATTATTTTATTTATTATGTTATTAAGCTTTATTATCCTGTCATGTTCCTCTTGGAGATCTATGATCCTTAGGTTGTCTCTGTGCATTCTGTCTTTGAGATCAGATTACTTAGGAGGGCTTCTCAGTCCATATGTGACTGGTTTCATTTCCTGGTAATCTATTCACTTTTCTCTGCTCCTCAATTTTCAAGCCTAGCACTTGTTCAGGGCTTTACAGCACTGGAGGCTTACACATAGCTGTCCTTGGTAGCCCTTGATGGGCTGTGGCCAAGCTGGGCTATCAAGGCTAGAGAAAATGTCCACAGACAGGAATCAGAGTCTCCACAGCTCTGAAATGAGGGATTAGGGATCAGGGGATATATATGTAGTGGTGGATTTTGATGTTCTGTCCTCAGATCTGTCAGTGTAACCTTAATATCAGTAGAATAGGAGGTAGTAAGTAGTACAGAGTGCTGAGTGACCTCAGAATAAATGGATATCCTTTCCTGTTTTTTTTAACTATCCTTGGAATTTTGGACCATAGAAATGGCTGAGATTACTTTATCTTTGGAGCACAATTGGTTTTGATTAGGTTTGAAAGATTATGGGAATTAGAGAAAATATCTTGTCCATTTTTTTTTATTCATGTAATGCATAAGTATCTATCTCCTACCTCCTTTTTTAAAACCCCACTTTCCTATTTTTCTAGTGTCCTTCTTATCAATGTTCCCTCAAAGACCTTAATTTCAGTTCTTCAATCTATTCAACTCCTATGAGTTCGTCTCCATATCATCTAAACTGCACACAGAGATAGTAACAATTCTGATTTGATCAACAAAAATTCTGTGAAATCTCAAATTATTTTATCTGATCATAATCCTTTATCACTCCATCTTTCTTTATGCCTCACAACTCCTAGTTCTTTATCTTCATTTTGACTCCAGTCTCTCCACCCCTCAATTCTTTATTTTCATTCTTTCTGTACTACGTGTAAAATTCCTTCCTTTTCCTATCTTGATCCCCTAGAGAATCAATTGAACTCCAAACTCTCCTCTATACTCCAATCACTTACACTTTTGTCTTTTTGCTAATTGTGCCTCCCCAAACAGCAGAAATAGATTATTCCCATCATTTATCTCCTTTGTTCCCATTTACTTGTTGATGAATAGAACTGGAGGAAATCATAAAACCATGCAGATTGCATCTACTACAAATTTATATTGTATAATTTCAATTTCACTCTCATTGCAGCAAGACAATACTTTTAGATCCTCCTAATCAGTTCATTATTCTAAGAACAATAGCAGCTTTTCCAAAATTTTTTTCTTTTCTCTTCAAAGATCCTATGGTACCTTCTTTCCTTCTCTCATTTAAGTACCTTACCTCATAATTCACCAAAAAAAAAAAAATTGAAGTAATTCACCAGGAGTTCCCTTTCTTCTCACACCACTCCATCATCTTTCCCCTCTATTTCTTTAATCACCCCATCTCATATAAAGAGGCAGCACTTATTTATGGCAAGGAAAATTTTTGCACTCATGCAAAACTTTCACCCTTGGGTCATCCCCTCCCACTTTCTCTGGCAGATTACCCCTACTACAATACCCTGTTATTTTTCTAATCTTTATTCCACCCTACATACTATTTCCTTTCTTCCAGCAAACATGTCCCTGTCTCCTCCACCCTTTTTGCTTTATCTCATTTTATCCAACCATACCTATTAGCTGTTATCCTCTACCTCTCCTCCCCCTTTTTGGCTAAACTCCATCAGAATGTCTTTTATAAATGGTGTCTCCATTTCTTTTTCTGGTCTTCAAATCTAAACCCCTATGCCAATTGGCTTGCATCCTCATCATTTAATTGAAATTGCTTGCTTCAAAGTTACCAATCATCTTCACCATTCTTCTTGATCTCTCTGTAATACAGCACTATGGACCAACCCTCCTCTGGGTTTTTGTGACATTGCTCTCTCCTTGCTCTCATCATACCTGTTGGATCACGCCTTCTATCCTTTGCTTGATTTATATCCAGGTGTTACTCACTAATTATAGTGTTTCCCAAGACTCTGTCTTGGTGAAGCAGGGCAATGCTGGGCAGAGAGAAATATTGTAATCTTTTCCCTTTTTCTGTATTTAGAGATAAATATTATAATCCTTTTATCTTTCTGTATTGTTAACAATACTTTCCTTAAAAACAAACCCTTATAAGCAAGAATTGTACCTAGCAAACACTGTTAAAAGAGTTAATCTTTTGAAACTGTTAAACCTTCCTTAATTGACTCTATACTAGTCTGCTACATAATCCTATCTAAACTAGTATCTCCAAGTTATCTCACAGGTCCTCTGAGTTATACATCAAAATTCCTTGGGGCTACATTAGGTTAACAAAGACCCTAACTCCCAGTCAAGCTGGTCCCTTCAGTTAAGGTGCTATAAATTCTTAACCATAATTTAAGAATTTAAAGTTAATCTAAAATTTTTGACTCCTCCACACGTATGCAAGAGCATAACCTTGCTGTCCTGACTATGCCCCTAATTTCTCCCAGTTCTGCCCAACTTTACTTGATCCTTCTCCCAAGAATTTCCTGAAAAAAATCCATCTTCAAGTGCTGGATCCACGTTGATCCCAGTTAACCACTTATCCTGTGACTGTTCCCTTTCCCCTTTCCTTCTTAACTGTCTTTGATGTTCTTGCCAACCTAGCTTATCGCTGTTTATCCTTTGCTTAAACCTCACTAACTTCTTAAAACTCACTTTCTTTACCTTGCTGCCTCTCTAAAGAATTTTGTGAATAAACTTATAACTATAGTAACCTGTGAATTAAAATTTATGACCTTTTCTTATCCTCCTGTGGCAGAGAACCTTATGATTTCTTCACTGATAAACCCTTACCAAGCCTTGCACTGTACCTAGAATCAGGAGAATCTATGTAAAAATCTCACCCCAGAAATTTGTTGTCTGACCCTGAGTAAGTCAACATAGTCTCTTCAACTATAAAATGGGAATAATAGTATCTGCTTTCTTTTTGAGGGCTTGAACTGGAGTGGTGACTCTGTTAGCACAGAGAAGGGGACAAATATAAAAGACTTTGTGAGTACAGAAATTAAAAGATTTGGCAACAGAAAAGATTTGGGGGAAAGGGAGAA
Organism: Macrotis lagotis; assembly: GCF_037893015.1. Taxonomy (NCBI): domain Eukaryota; kingdom Metazoa; phylum Chordata; class Mammalia; order Peramelemorphia; family Peramelidae; genus Macrotis; species Macrotis lagotis. Next base: position 262,817,519 of record NC_133661.1, on the reverse strand, counting down.
TAAGGAGTTAAGATAATTGAAATCATAAAACTGCAAGATTAGAAGGATGATGGTGCTTTCAATAGAAATAGGAAACTTCAGAAGAGGGCTAGACTGGGAAGGAAGACAAAATATTCTGTTCTGAGGTTATCTATGGGAGTCCAGTCTGAAGTTTCTGAAGTCTGAAGGCATTTGGGGACACAGGACTAAAGCTTTGGCAGTACACTAGGGCTTGATCTATAAATCTGCATAGGCTGCATAGGCTACATAGATATTCTAACTAAGCCCACAGAATCTGATTAAATCACAAAAAAAAAATGTGTCTAAGATAAAAAAAGAGACCCTAGGGCAGATTCTGCTCAGATAGGATTATCTAGTTGGTATTGTTTGAAATAAAGTTAGTTTAAAAGAACCACTACAAATCTTGACATAATTACAGTTATTCCTTATAAATTGATACTTTCCCCATTGAGATTTCAATATATCATGGGTCAGTATAAGAAATTAAAAGGAAATTTTTTAAGAGTTTTGCAGAAGCTGTAGACAACATGCAAAGGTCAGTAGATGACATGGAAAAATATTAGAACCTTGTTGTATAATATTGTATAATTGTATAATATTGTATAATATAATTATATATAAATATATCATTATATATTATTTATATATCATAACATAATTGTATAATATTATACAATATCAACATGTTTTTATATTTTAATACCATAATAATTCAGACTTCTCTGGAAGGGAAGGGACAAAAAAAAGATCTTCCAGATTGTGGGAGGAGGAAAGGGAGATAACTTACCCCTAACCCCTGAGATGTGGAAGAGATAATTGTATAATGAAAATTTAAGCCAATGTATTAACAAGAAATGAAATTTGAACACATATAGAGAAAAGTCTTGATTTCTCTATATCTCTGATATCTGAATGAGGCTATTATCTGATATATCTGAATGAGGCTGAATTGGACTGAAAACTGAAAGATTAGCTCTTACCCAGCTTTCAATGATTAACAAGATTGGTTTTTACAAACTTCAAGGACTATTGCTAAGTAGGAACTGTTTGCCTTTGGAATCCCACTTCTTATCATTTTCCTTGGAGCAGAGTTCTTTTACTGATTCTTATTATAGGATCATAGATTTGGAATTGACAGAGACCTTAAAGGTCAACTAGTCCTCCCCCCCCCCCAATTTAAATTTGAAAAATATGAGGTCTATATTAAAGATCCTACACTGTTATACTAAGCCTAGGTCTAACAATCCATTCAGTATAATTATTCTTTTGTGGTCCTATTCTCTGTTTTCCAGAATAATCTAATACATGAATATATTCTAATGCCTTCTTGAATAGTAAGTGGTAAACGCTCCCTACCAGTAAACAGGACCAAGATAACAATTTTAACAAGGATCTTCTGGGTGCAACAATCCTCAATTGCAAAGGAATCATTCCTTTACTGGAAATTTCAGGGTCCATAGAAGATCATTTTAGATAGTGAGTCTTTTTGTTTGTTTTTGTGTTGTTTTTCCACTTGTGTCTTTCTATGGTTAGGCCTAAGCCTTGTTTTAGATTTGTGCTATATGGGTCATATTAAAGGAAAAAAAGAGCAATGAATTAAATGATCCCTTAGTAGAAGACAAAGGAAGTAGCATAGATTAGGGATTACTGTCATGAATGTAGAATTTAATGAATTTCACATAAAATTTCTTTTTTTAGCAATATTTTTTAAATAGAGTTTTGTACACTAAAATAAATGTGTTCTGTACTTTTAGAACTTAAGTAAATAAGAATGACTTATTCCTACTCATAAATTAGAGACATGAAAAGTTATGGAAAGAGGACGCATTGTATAACTATAGACATCCTGGTTTCTGTCACTGTTCTGTATGCTAAACAAAACTGATGCCTCCAAAAATAACCTATCTCTTACAAAATGTTTGAACTTTTCTCAGGCCTTTAAAAGGCTTTCATTAAAAAGAGTGAGAATTTAGGGCAAAGAACTTCAGTAATTGAAGAACAAAACCAAGTACAAAAATCAGGATTTTTAATGTCATTGTTAATGTCGATGGATATATTTAAAACTGTAATCAAGCAGAATTAAAGTCAAATGCCATTTCTTACCATCTTCAAAAGATTTTCAAAAGCTGTGGCCAAACAAGGTTCAGGTAATATAAGGTAGTTTTTAATATAAGTTCTCCAATTGGGGAAGAAAATAAAAATTAATGCTAGAATAGTCAGATTTGGAAGCCAGATGGTGTGAATTTCTAAATAATAGATTATAGATGATTTCTTCCCAGATAGGAAGCTAAGGTTTGTGGATCAGAGAAATCTGATCTGCCAGGAATCTCCTGACTGGTCTTCACTCAGGAAGCATCAAGTTCGAAACAGGAGGATCAAGATACCATTCTTAACACAGTTCTGGGAAAGCTTTCCCAGGTTCTTCCTGGTAAGGATGAGGCAGCTCAAAGGGAAACCCAAGAAGGAGACTTTGAAAGATAAGGAGAGGAAGCAAGCCAAGCAAGAGGCCAGGCAACAGATCATCACGGTTGTGTTGTCAATGTTGGTTGTCCTAGGCAGGGTGCTTGTCTACGTTGCCACCCACCCCACTGCTCCTGAATGAGCCATGCCCAACCCCACCTCAGGATTGGAGGGCACTAGATCAGGAGGAAATAAAGGAGGCAGAAAAAAAAAGCCAAAAAGGAAACAAAAAGATTGCTTCCAGTTTCAGAGACTTTAATATTACTGAGCCTGAAGCTCCCTATTTCTCTGGTCTTGGGCTTGATTAAAATTTCTCAGTTCTCTTGGAATGTGATAAAAAATGTCTATCAGTGAATGTGCCATATGCATTACGGTTCATTTCATGTGCCTTTCAGACTTAAAAAGGGAGTGTTTCTTTCTAAAATCAATGTACATGTAGCTCTATCTGGAAAAAGGAGAAATCTGCAGTGCTATAAATCTATATGAATCAGCTTTCTACTCCTCCCTGTCATCTAGAGCATTATTCCTTTGATTCTTTCATACATGTGCTTCACCACTTCCAAAGGAACTATATGTCTCAGGGCTTCATGTTGTTTGGAATAAAGGAAATTATAGCTTTAAAAATAAATAATAGATTATATGAATATAAACAACAGAACATGAGAACAAAATTATAACTGCCATTCTGTAGATTTGATATCTATTTGTACTCCTATCTGCATAAGACTTCCTTAGAATAGAACACTAGAAAATGGTATCTAGAGGCTATATCTACAAAATACCAACAGTCCAATGAAAACTGAAAATTTTGGTCAAATATCCAAAAATTTGAAGTTGCTAGATATTTATGTTGCTAGCAGAAATCAATAAAGCAAGTCAATAGATATTTATTAGAGGCTTCTAATGTACCAGAAACTATGCTAATTAATGGGAAAGCAAAGAAAGGCAAAAACAGTTTTTGTCCTCAAAGAGTTTACAATCTAATGGGAGAGACAACATGTAAAGGTAACTATGTACAAACAAGGTATGTATAAGATAGATTGGAGATCATCTCAGAAGGATGGCACTAACATAAAAGGGGATCAGGAAAGACTTCTTGCAGAGGTGGAATTTCAACTGAGACTTGAAAGAAATCTGGAAAACCAGAGGTGGTGATGAGGAGACAAAGAATTCTAGTTTTGAGGGAGAGCCAGTGAAAATACACAGTGAGGAAGAAGAGTGTGAGGAACAACAAGAAAGTAGCTATCACTGGATCACAGAAAAAATAAAAAGTGGAGAGTAAAGTGTAAAAAAACTAAAAAGAAGGGACCAATATATATATAAAGGACTAAAAACCAAACAAGCTTTTTTTATTTTTTATTTTTTATTGTAGAGGTAGTAATGAACCATTGGAGTTTATTGAATAGGTTGACATAGTCCATCCTGAAATTTAGGAAGATCACTTTGATAACTAAGTGAAAGATGGATTAGAGTGTGGAAAGACAAAGTAGTGAAAACAACCAGTTGGCTATTTCAATAGTTCAAGGGTAAGATGATGAGGACCTGAACCAGAGTGGTGGCTATGTAAAAGTTGAGAAATGGGTATATATGTGAGATAGGATTGCATTTGCATTGCATTTTCATCTGTTGCATTTAGCAACAGATCAAATATAGGATATGAGAGGGAGGTGGTGCCTTCAGCATAATGATGAAATTAGAATGAAATGGGTTTGGGAGAAGGATATTGAGTTGAATTTTAGTTGTGTTGAGTTTAAGATGCCTATAAGACATTTAGTTCATGATGTCCCTATAATAGGCAGCTGTTAGGAGAGAACTTAGAACTGGATAAAGACATTTTAATTGAATTGAGATTTTAATTGAATTTATGGGAGCTGATGAAATAATCAAGTGAAAGAATATAGCAAAAGAATAAAAGAGGGTCAAGGATAGATCTTTGGAGAATGGATAATTTTCAAGACCTAGGTAAAAGAGTGGCCATTTAAGTAGGAGAATCAGACTAGAATAATATCATAAAAAAATTTAGAGAGAAGAGGGTATAAAGGAGAAGAAAGTATTCAATAGTGTCAAAGACTGCCAAAAGTTCAGGAAGGATTAGACCTGAAAAAAAGGCTATGAAAATTGATAATTAAAATCTCATTGGTAATTTTGGAGAGAGCAGTTTCAGTTGAATAATGAGGCTGGAAGTTAGACTATGGAGAATAAGAAAGGAAATAGAAGCACTATAAGATAATCTCAAAGGGTTTACAGCAAAATTTAGGGTAGAAAGTGAAACAGAAAATAAAAGACTTGTTTTTCTAACCTCTCTCATTCCACTAGGTTAAGTACCTTGACAAATTCATTCCAGACCATTTCTTCCTTCTTCCATTAGGTTTTATCACTTTCTCTTGGTCCATCAATCCCACCCCTTGAGACAACTGTGCTCTGGTCACTTGACCCTGGGTCTGAAATGACTCCATTAGCCTACAGGCAAAATGGTCCTGATTCACAAAGATCTTTGATATGTGGAAATCTATAAAAAGTATTAATAGACATTTAATAAGATTTTCTCTAAATTTCACCTTAAAGTTCTCAAGTCAAGATGTAATCTTATTATTTTAGAAACAGGATTTAGAACCCTATCTTGGTTTATTTCTTTGTATGATAAGGTTAATCACTGGTATTCTCTATTGCACTCCCTCTTCATCAAAGTAATTAATATAAAGACATGCATAACAAAGTGGTTATGATCATAGTTAAATGTAACTTTCAAAAAATGAATTAAATCAACAATAAGTAAACTTAAAAAAAAGTAGAAGTAGACTTTTTTTTAAGTAGACTTAAAAAACAGACACATTTTGCAGTAAATGCCTGCCATCAGTAGACAGAGGTGGAAACAGATTGGGAGAGAAAGGAACTGAAGGACTTCACTTTCTTTCTTACCTGATAAAAATAGTTCAATCATATCTCCCAGCAGGGCTTTGAATTGGTGGAGGTGACTTGGTTCTTGGGGCACCACCTCAAGGCCATAATCTTAATACTCATTCAAAGTACACAATACTGTCCATTTGACTCCCTTTCTTTCTCCATTTTCACAATCAGCCCCATCCCTTCATTTCTCTTCAAAACCAAATTTCTATTCAACTTTGTGATTAGCAGTGTCCAATTCAAAAACTCAGTGACCACAGATACCTCAGCAAACTAAAAATCCCTGATAGTGTTTGCTATTAGCATAGTGGCAAACCAAATCTCAATCCTGGTCACTTCTGCTTTAACATTCCCTCACCCACCTTATGTTCCTAGTGTTCACTCAAAATTCCATCTAAACCACGGAACTTCAGTCATTGTCATGCAATCTTTCCACATTCCAGAGACATTCAGATTATATTCCTCCTGGAGGTTTGAAATTTTGAAGTCCTTTGCCAAGTCAACTGAAAAATAAATCACAAATTATATAACCTAGCATAAAATAAATATTATATAAAATAATATGTGTACTACTAAGTTTCTTCACCAAAGACGAAGAGAATCATAAGAGAACAGTGTCACAAAAACAAGAGAATATTAAAAAGTAAGGTGATCAACACTATTAAAAACTGCAGGGTCAGGGAAGCTAGGGGGCACAGTAGATAGAGTGCCGGCCCTGGAGTCAGGAGGACTTGAGTTCAAAGCAGACCTCAGACACTTAATAATCCCTAGTTGTGTGACCTTCGGCAAGTCACTTAACACCACTGCCTTGCCAAAAACAAAAGAAAAAGAAAAAAGGAAAAAAAAAGTATAAATGACCTTATAGCCCTTTGAGCATAGTTCCAAATTGTTCTCCAAATGACTGCTCTATTTCCATTTCAAAACTCCACCACTACCTCATTAGTGGACATATTTTCCCTCATTCCCTCCAACATTTGTCATTTCTGAAAAGTCTAATGTTGTACCTTAGAATTGTTTTATTTGGTATTTCTTTAATCATTGGTTATTTAGAGCTTTCATTTGATTATAGATAGCTTTGATTTCTTCAGTAAACTGTTTATATTCCTTGATCATTTATAAATTAGGGAATGAACCTTATTTTTATAAACTTAATTCAGTTCCTTATATATTTTCAGTTCCTTAAATATTTCTTCTGTCAGAGGAAACTTGCTCTACAAATTTTTTTATATTATTTCATTGCTATAGTGCTTTTTAGAAAAGTAGAGTTTCCCCTGATTAACTTTTCTAGTTAGATTTATTTTTGCTTTTGTCTTTGCTTTTTTTCTGAGATTGAGATTGCTATTCGCCTTTTTTTAAAACTACAACTGAAGTGTAATTGGTTCTGCTCAATAAAAGATTCTCTCTTATTTTAACTTTGTGTGTGTTTTTATGTTTCAATTGTGTCTCTTGTAAACCACATATTGTTGGATTCTAGTTTCTAATTCATTCTGCTAACTGCTTATGTTTTATAGTTTTCATTCCAATTCACATCCACAGTTAAGATTACTACCTGTGAATTTTCCTCCATCTATTTTCTACTGTTTATCATCTCTCTTTTTGTATCCTGTCCCTCCTCAATTTTGTTTCTGCCAGTCTTAAGCTGCTCTCCTTAACAACCTCATTCCCTTCTCTTATCATCTCCTTCTCCTATTTCCCCATCAACACGATAGATTTCTATATCTGAGTATGCATGTGTGTATATACAGAAATATATATTCATTCTTCCCTCTTTAAACCATTTCCAAAGAGATTGACATTCAAGCATTGCTTACTACCTCACTGTCATTTTCTCCCTTTACTATAAATGCTCTTCCTTGCAAATTTCTTTTATGTGAGAAAAATTTTCACCATCCTCCTCTCTCTTCCCCTTCTCTTTGTCTTTTTCACTCCCATGGTTGTGGTTGTTTTTTTTTTTTTGAGATCAACTCACACTCATGCTCTCTATGTAAACAACATCTAACTGCTCTAGTAATAATAAAGTTCTTAGGAGTTAACATGAATCATATTCTCACATAGAAATGTAAACAGTTTAACTTTATTGAGCCCTTTATGATTGCTCTTTCACTTTTACTTTTTTATGCTTCTCTTGAGTCTTCTGTTTGAATGTCAGATTTTCTATTCAGCTCTGCTCTTTCCATTTAGGAATGCTCAGAAGTGCTATATTTTATTAAATATCAGGATTGTACTGTTTTGCTGGATAGGTTATTCTTGATTGTAATACTAGCTCCTTTGCCTTCCAGAATAGCATATTTTAAGCCCTCCCCTTATGTAATGTGGAAGCTGCTAAATCTTGTGTGCTCCTGATCATGACTCCACAAAATTTAAATTGTTTCTTTCTGGCTGCAAACTTTTCATTTTCCCCCTCTATATTGAAGATATTAGGCCAGTTTTCTTTTATAATTTCTTGAAATAGGATGTCTAAGCTACTTTTTAAATTCTAATTTTTAGGTAGCCCAATAACGCTTAAATTATCTCTCCATCTTATTTTAGGCCAGTTGACTATTAAGATGTTTCATTCCTTTGTTTTATTGTTTTTTGAAGGCTCATGGTGTCATCAGTTTCTACTTGCCCGATTTTCTTCAGTGAAATTTTGTACCTCTTTTTCAATTTGGCCAATTCTGCTTTTAAAGAAGTCATTTTCTCTAGTAAATTTTGTGTGTTTTTTTTTACCGTTAGGTCAATTCTGTTTTTTTAAGATTATTATTTTATCCTCTACCATACCATTAATTTTCTTTTCATAAATTTCCTGTATTATTCTCCTATATTTTCTCATTTTTTTCCTCTATCAGTCATATCTTTTTAAAAAGTCTTCCAGGAATTCTTATTGGACTTGTGACTAATTAGTAAGGGTTTTCTTTGAGGTTTTTACATTTTACATTTTACATTGTTGTCTTCTTCTGAATTTGTATCTTGGTCTTCCTCATCATCATAGTAGATTTTTATGTCAAGTTCTTTTTGTTGTTTGCTTATTTTTCAGCCCACTTTTTTGACTTTGAACTTTAAAGTTAATATAATATAATATAATATAATTTAATGTTATATTAAAGTTGAACTCAACTCACCTGGGGGTTCCGAGCTTCATGCTTTTTGTGCTGCTGTTTTCATGGCTAGTTCTGGGGGTCAGCAAATTTTCCACATATCCAAGATGGTATAGTACAAAGAGAAGTGTGGTTTCTCTCTTCTGAACTGCACTCCCTGGACTGTACTTTATCCAGGAAGGACCCTTGCTCTTCTGCAGCCAAAAGCACTGGTGTTCCTCTCTGTCCTGATACTTTGACCCAGAATTTTGTATGGGAAATAAAGGTGCCCATTAGTGCCAGCTGGACTTAGTGACACTAAAAGTCCCCTATAATTACTTTCTGACCAACTGTAGAACTGCCTTACCATCTCTGGGCTGAGATTTCCTGAAGCTTCTGTTGCTGCTTCCATGCTTTAGCAGCTACCTCCAAAGCCTAGCATGGTGCTGATGCTGGTGCTGCCATCACATGTATTCCAGATCAACTCATACCTCAGTGTCACATACCTTTCTTGTCATACTTTTGTCTTAGGCTGGAAAAATGTTTTGCTCTGACTTTTTGTTCTGCTGCTCCAAAATTTGATTTGAGGCATTTTAAAGCTGTTTGGAGGGGAATGTTGTGGGAATCCATACATCATCTCTCCTCTGCTATCTTGGCTGTGCCTCATGACTACAATATTTTAAAGGAAATCAACTATGAAAAACTTAAGAATCATAATGCAAAGGCCACACTTCCAGATAATGAATCATACCTCTCACCTCCTCTTGGCATAGAGATGATGGACTGAAGTTCTTACTTTTTTTGATATGGTCATGAATGGATTTCATAGGTTTGTTTGACTATTTGTTACAAAAATGATTGGTATCCCTTCACCCCCCCCAAAAGAAAAAAAGTTAATGAAATAGTTTTTAAAAATACATAAAAGAGAGCACAAAGAATTTCATGAGGGTACAGAGATAAGTAGAATTGGGTTGAAATTATTTTTTTATATACTTAAAAATAAGTTACATGTAATAGTGATTTATGTTATCATATAAAATTTTCTTTTTCCATTCTTTGTACAAGAAATCTTCATGTCATCAAATTCAAAATAGTAATAATATTAAATAATTATTGTTTTAAAAAGAAAGTGTGGAAATCTTATTACCTAAAGAAAGATATTCTTTTCCCCAGTACCCTAAAACTACCTTATCAGCAATCCATTCTTTTGTCTTGGTTTCAGTCTTTAAGAGTTTCTGAATGCAACTCAAAATTTCTTAATATGGTGCTTCCCAAATTGTGATCTATAAAACTTTTGTTTTATCATGCACATAAGTAAACATTCCAATATTATGTTTATAAAATATTGTTATCAAATTAGTGTCTTTTTAAAATGGCTCAGGGGGGGGCAGAGCCAAGATGGGGACAAGAAGGGATGGAGTCTTAGGAGCTCTCTGATAAAATTCATCAGCTAAGAACTCTAACTAAACTTTCGAGAGACAGAACCCACAAAGGGACCCAGTGAGGCAGTTCTCCTACTCAAGGTAACTGGGAAAAGAGCAGAAAGGCTCTGCTCCCCAGGGTTGGAGGGGCAGCCCGCCAGAGGGGTGGCCTGCCAGAGCCAAAGAACCTCAGCCTCCCAGAGGCAGCCCCAGGGTGCTGGGGGTCTCAGCTCACAGCAACGGGGGAGTCTCCTGAGCTACACCCCAAGGAGCACCAGGCAGAAAGTGGGGGTATAGTGGGGGACCTCTGCCAGAGCGAGCACGTGGAACCCAGCCCTCAGGGCACACAGCAAGCAGCATGGTCTTTCCCCAGCCCTGATCCAGGAAACAGAAGCATGTGGAACCAGTAAGCAGGAGCCCCCAGGGCATGAGCCCATTGAGCTGAGGGAGGGGAGTGAAGAGAGACTGCCTAGCTCTGTCCTCTGCCCCTGGAACAGGACTCTCAGGCTCTGACCACATTCAGATCCTGATCGCAGTCTAGGCACCCCATAGAACAGCAGCCCCCCCCCCACATCAGCCCCTTGGCAGAGGGGGGCACTTATGGTCATTCACAGACCAGGAGGGAGGACAGAACCTCACACACTGAGACCCTTGTGGGAGTATCCCAAAAGCTCAAGAAACACCCCAAACCAGGCCCAGGCTGGGAAAATGAGCAAGCAGAGAAACAAAAAGAAGACTATTGAGAAATATTTTGCAAATGAGCCCAAGAAGGACCAAAATACTCAGTCTGAAGATGAGGAAGCACAAGCTCCTACATCTAAAGACTCCAAGAAAAACAGAAATTGGGCTCAGGCTATGACAGAGCTCAAAAAAGACTTTGAAAATCAAATGAGGGAGTTGGAAGGAAAAACTGGGAAAAGAAAGGAGAGAGATGCAGGAAAAACATGAAAATAAAGTCAGCAGCTTAGTCAAGGAAATCCAAAAAAAATGTTGAAGAAAATAGCATGCTAAAAACCAGCTTAGGTCAAATGGATAGAACAGTTCAAAAAAGTTATTGAGTAGAAGATTGCTTTAAAAAGCAAAATTGGCCAGATGGAAAAAGAGATAAGAAAACTCTCCGAGGAGAACAAATCCTTCAGACAAAGAATAGAATTCAGGGAGATTGATGAATTTATGAGAAATCAGGAATCAATACTTCAAAACGAAAAAAATGAAAAATTAGAAGAAAATGTGAAATATCTCATTGAAAAAAAACAACTGATATGGAAAACAGACTTAGGAAAGATAATTTAAAAATTATTGGAATACCTGAAAGTCATGATCAGGAAAAGAGCCTTGACATCATTTTCAAAGAATTACCACAGGAAACTTGCCCTGATATTCTAGAAGCAGAGGGCAAAATAGAAATGGAGAGAATCCACCGATCCCCCCGAGAAAGAGATCCCAAAAAACCAACCCCTAGGAATATTATAGCCAAGTTCCAGAACTCCCAAGTCAAAGAGAAAATATTACAAGCAGCCAGAAGGACACAGTTCAAATATCGTGGAGCTGCAGTCAGGATCACACAGGACTTAGCAGCAGCTACACTGGAAGCTCGTAGGGATTGGAATACAATATACCGGAAGGCAAAAGAGCTTAGAATGCAGCCAAGAATGAACTACCCAGCAAGGCTGAATGTCCTCTTCCAGGGAAAAAGATGGACTTTCAATGAACCAGGGGAATTTCAAAGGTTCCTTTTGGAATGGACAGAGCTGAACAGAAGGTTTGATCTTCAGATACAGGACTCAGGTGAAGCATGGAGACTGGAGGAGATGGGGGAAATATGAGGGACTTAATGAGGATGAACTGCATGTATTCCTGCATAGAAAAATGACACTGATAATACTCATATGAACCTTCTCAGTTAATAGAGCAGGTAGAGAGAGCTTTTATAGTTGAAGCACAGGAGAAAGCTGAATTCGAAGATAAAATATGGTGTAAAAATGGAGTCAATAGAAAAAAAGGGAAATGGAATGGGAGAAAGAAAAAGGAGAGGGGGAATAGTCCAAGATATTTCACATAAGATTTTTTTTTATTATAATGAGCTATTGCAATGATATGTAAGGGGGGAGGCAAGGGGGAATGAGGGAAACTTTGCTCTCATCAGAGATGGCTAGGAGAGGAAACAGCAAATATATTCAATGGGGTATAGACATCTGGAGTAAGAAGGAGGGGGGAGCAGGGGGAAGCGGTGGGGATATGAATAAAGGAGAGGATGGACCATGGGGGGAGAGTGGCCAGATATAACACATTTTCTTTCTTACTTCTTGCAAGGGGCTGGTTATGGAAGGCCTGCCCAGGACCACAGGGCCAGGTGGATTCTGGGCCTAAGCGGTGGTATGGGGGCTCAGGGCTTCTTAGCCCCAGGACCAGGGATCTGTCTGCTGTGCCACTCAGCGACCATACAGCAGAGTCATAGTGAAAGGAGAGAGAAAATAGAGTACATGGTAGTGGAGAAATAAGAAAGGAGGGAGTTGCGATCAGCAATGGCAATGGTGGAAAAATATGGAAATAACTTTTGTGATGGACTTATCATAAAGAATGAGATCCACCCATGACAGAGTTGTTGGTGTTGGAACAAAGACTAGCACATTTTTTGTTATGATTATTTGGGGGAGGGTGCAGGGCAAGTGGGGCTGGATGGCCTGCCTGGGGCCACATAGCCGGGTGATCTTTGGGTGTCTGGGGCCGGATTTGGACCCAGGTGCTCCTGGCTCAAGGGCCAATGCTCTGTCTGCCACCCAGCCACCCCTACTATTATTACTATTTTATTTTATTTTGGGTCTTTTTTTCTTTATTTATTTTTTGGTTTTTGCAGGGCAGTGGGGAACGGGTGGCTTGCATGTCACACGGCTGGGTGATTGTTGGGTTTACGAGGCTGGATGTGGACTTGGGTGCTCGTGGCTCCAGGGCTGTTGCTTCGTCCATTGTGCCACCTGGCCATACCTACAATTATTACTATTATTATTTTTTAATTTTTTTCTCTCCCCTTTGCTTTTTTCACCCAAACAAGTCTATATATATTCATGGGGGAGGAGGGGGTATTTTGTTTACTTGTAAACAAGAATATTTTATTAATGTAAAAAAAAATTTGTACAAAATGAGAATAAAAAAAGAAAAATAAATAAAATAAAATGGCTCAAAATTTAGTGTGTTATCTTTACTATCCAAACACTTCTATTTTTATTAAGCCTAGAAATCAAAGTCTTTCACAATCTGGCATTATACCATCTTTTCAGGTTATTTCACATATTTTCATATGTTCTATGCTCCAGTCAACTTGATTGCACACTATTTCTTGTACTGTATATGCCTCTTTCTTTCTATTCATGTTGTTCCCTGTGCAGAGAGAATGGCTCTCATTCTCACTGTTAAATTTCTTTGCCCCTCCTCATTCAGATATGCAATTTTACTATGATTTATAGTACTAGAAAGCTTCTTAATGTTATAGAGAGGTTAGTGATCTATAAGAAGGCACAGAAAATTGCTGGTGGGTAGATTTGAATAGTGTTTGAATCCTGCTGCTGCCCTTTCTTACTTGGAGTATAAGTTATGGGGAAAGTATTTGTACATATTTGTTTATATATTGTCTTCCCTATAATACAGTGAACTCCTAGAGGGTAGAGACTGTTCTTTGCCTTTCTTTGGTACAGAATCTTTCACATTAATAAACACATTGCTTGAGTGTTCCCTTCAACATTGTCTTAGGAGTCATGTGTAGAAGAATAATTAAAATGTCTCTACTATTTTATTTTCTCTTTTATATTGTATTTTAATTAAATGCTTCACTTTTTAATTTGTTGTACTTGTCTGGTAAGTTGCTGCATATTCATATTTATGATTGGTCAAAACACTGTATATTGAATCTAAGGTAGCTGAGTGGAGCCCCTTTTTAGTCAGTTCAGCTATAACATTAGTTTCAAAATTGCAAATGTATTCCTATGTGATTGATTTATTTAGGAATATTTTGAGAATATTCAGCATTCTCAATATTGAGAATCTACAACTTGCTTATTTGCAGTTCCTACTATGAGAAATAATATGGTAGAAAATTGCTCCACTCACAAGCTACATTTTATTCCAACACCCACCTCCATTTGTTAGGGAAAAAAAACAGCATAAATATTTTATTATCTGCTAGTGCAATAGTAACTAGTGGTCCTGGTCCATTCCCTTTTCCTCTTGCCATGGATGCTGGCCACTGAAGCCTGGAGTTTGCTCCACCTACTACTGTTTTTTATTAGACTTCTATCTTTTTTTAAAAAATGTGTTAGTAATGAAGTTTTAGAGCATTGTGTCCCTCCCTCATTTTCTGCATAAGAATTGTGACTTTTATTGTGTGATTTTTGTATACTTTGCTGCTTTGGGGGAATGCACACACATATTATATTACAGCAAAGCTGACTATAATAATTTTTTTTGGTTCAACTTGTGGGTTGCATTGTTGTAGGGAAATTCTGGTGAGGAAACTCCCTATTTCAGTGTAGATCAGCAATTTTTTGCAATCCTGATCCATCTATCTATCTAATCATCAATAAGTATTTTGTTAAATACCTTTTATATGATCAAACATTGTGCCAAGTACTGTGGATACAAAGATAAAAAATGCTGAAGAAAATAGCATGCTAAAAACCAGCTTAGGTCAGATGGATAAAACAGTTCAAAAAGTTATTGAGGAGAAGAATACTTTAAAAAGCAAAATTGGCCAGATGGAAAAAGAGATAAGAAAACTCTCTGAGGAGAACAAATCCTCCATACAAAGAATAGAATTCAGGGAGATTGATGAATTTAACAGAAATCAGGAATCAATACTTCAAAACGAAAAAAATGAAAAATTAGAAGAAAATGTGAAATATCTCATTGAAAAAACAACTGATATGGAAAACAGACTTAGGAAAGATAATTTAAAAATTATTGGAATACCTGAAAGTCATGATCAGGAGAAGAGCCTTGACATCATTTTCAAAAAATTACTACAGGAAAATTGCCCTGATATTCTAGAAGCAGAGGGCAAAATAGAAATGGAAAGAATCCACCGATCCCCCCCGAGAAAGAGATCCCAAAAAACCAACCCCTAGGAATATTATAGCCAAGTTCCAGAACTCCCAAGTCAAAGAGAAAATATTACAAGCAGCCAGAAGGACACAGTTCAAATATCGTGGAGCTGCAGTCAGGATCACACAGGACTTAGCAGCAACTACATTGGAAGCTCGTAGGGCTTGGAATACAATATACCGGAAGGCAAAAGAGCTTAGAATGCAACCAAGGATGAACTACCCAGCAAGGCTGAATGTCCTCTTCCAGGGAAAAAGATGGACTTTCAATGAACCAGGGGAATTTCAAAGGTTCCTTTTGGAATGGAAAGAGCTGAACAGAAGGTTTGATCTTCAGATACAGGACTCAGGTGAAGCATGGAGACTGGAGGAGATGGGGGAAATATGAGGGACTTAATGAGGATGAACTGCATGTTTTCCTGCATAGAAAAATGACACTGATAATACTCATATGAACCTTCTCAGTTAATAGAGCAGGTAGAGAGAGCTTTTATAGTTGAAGCACAGGAGAAAGCTGAATTCGAAGATAAAATATGGTGTAAAAATGGAGTCAATAGAAAAAAAGGGAAATGTAATGGGAGAAAGAAAAAGGGAGAGGGGGAATAGTCCAAGATATTTCACATAAGATTTTTTTTATTATAATGAGCTATTGCAATGATATGTAAGGGGGGAGGCAAGGGGGAATGAGGGAAACTTTGCTCTCATCAGAGATGGCTAGGAGAGAAAACAGCAAATATACTCAATGGGGTATAGACATCTGGAGTAAGAAGGAGTGGGGAGCAGGGGGAAGGGGTGAGGATGTGAATAAAGGAGGAGAGGATGGACCATGGGGGGAGAGTGGTCAGATATAACACATTTTCTTTTTTACTTCTTGCAAGGGGTTGGGATTGGAAGGCCTGCCCAGGACTATAGGGCCAAGTGGATTCTGGGCCTAAGGGGTGGTATGGGGGCTCAGGGCTTCTTGGCCCCAGGACCAGGGATCTGTCTGCTGCACTACTCAGTGACCCTACAGCAGAGTCAGAGTGAAAGGAGAGAGAAATATAATACATGGTACTGGAGAAATAAGAAAGGAGGGAGTTGAGATCAGCAATGGCAATGTTGGAAAAATATGGAAGTAACTTTTGTGATGGACTTATCATAAAGAATGTGATCCACCTGTGGAAAAAAAAGAAATTAAGTCCAGAAGCCTGGCTACCTTCCCAGTGTCTACATGACTTCTCATGCAGGCCTAATTAAAAGTATTTAGAATGGGTCCTTTTGGGAAGAGAGAGAGAAAGAAAGGAAGAGTTTGTTACTGTTCAAGAGTTTGTCACATAAAAATTGAGTTTTTTTCAAAAAAAAGTAAGTTCACAAAGTAACTAAATTCATCAGCCAAGGGCCATTTGGATATTTATAACATCATTTGTGGGCTATATTTGATCAAACATTTAATTAATTGACCCCTAAAAACTCCTAGATTTATTGAATTTCAAGTCCCACCTGCAGTTGCCTTAGCAAAGTCACAATATGGCCCTTAGGCTAGAGGTTTCTCTGCTCCTGTTTTACAGGAAGATTTTCCCAACTTCTCTTAATCGTAGTGCCTCTCTTCTGCCATTTCCTATTTATTTATTCTCTATATAGCTTGTTTGTATTTATTTGTTTGCATTTTGTTTTCCCCTTTAGACTGTGAGCTCCATGAGGGCTGGGACTCTTTAAGTCTTTTAGTATTGTCAGTGCTTAGTATAGTATCTGATATATAGAAGATATTTTAAAATGTTTATTGAATAATTAAGTATTGCCCCAAGAAGATACAAAGATCATTTAGGGTGACAGGAGTAGTATCATTTTTATAAAGCCCATGGCTCACGATGTTTTTGATAAAGCATTTACTTTACATTTTTAAGAGCATCCCAATAGTTGGGGTGGGGAGAAGCTTATTGCTTACACTGGGGAGAAGTTTCTTAGGAGAATTAATAATTATTTGGCAAAAACAATACTTCAAGAAAGATTGAAAACAGTAACCCAGCTGAACCTTAATTCTGACTTCTAATTACCTTCTTAATAACAATAGCTAAAATTCAATTTAAATTTTCATTTAATTCATTGAAGGGCAGACATTGATGAATTTATACCTTCCAGTAGAGGGCAGTGTAGACTCATTTGTAGACACTTACTAACTGAACAATGGTAATTAAAGGATTCTCAAGAATTGCCAGACAGGGGGCGGAGCCAAGATGGCAACAAGAGAGGATACTGTCTTAGTTGCTCTCTCATAAAACTTATAAACTAAGGACTCTAACTAAATTTTCGAGAGACAGAACCCGCAGAGGGACCCAGAGAGGCAGTTCTCCTACTCAAGGTAACCTGGAAAAGAGCAGAAAGGCTCTGCTCCCCAGGCTTGGAGGTGGCCCCCCCAGAGCGAAAGGATTTCAGCCTCCTGGAGGCAGCCCCAGGACACTGGGAGCGGCTCACAGCAGTGGAGGAGTTTCCTGATCTACGGCCTGGGGAGCACCAGGCACAAATTGGGGGAACAGTGGGAGGGGACCTCTGCCAGAGTGAGCACATGAAGCCCAGCCCTCAGGGCACACAGCAGAGTGGCCACCACAGACCAGATCCAGGAACCAGAAGCAGGCGGAGTGGGTAAGCAGGAGCCCCCAGGGCATGAGCCCATTGAACCTAGGGAGAGGAGTGAAGAGAGAGAGATTGCTGTGCTCTGTCCTCTGTCCCTGGAATAGGACTCTGGGGCTCTGACCACATTCAGATCCTGATCGCAGTCTAGGCCCCCCAATAGAACATTAGGCACCCCCTCCTCAGCTCCATGGCAGAGGGGAGCACATATGGTCATTCACAGACCAGGAGGGAGGACAGAGCCTCACACACTGAGACCCTTGTGGGAGTGTTCCAAAAGCTCAGTAAGCACCCCAAAAATAGTCTAAGGTTGGGAAAATAAGTAAGCAGAGAAACAAGAGGAACACTATTGAGAAATATTTTGCTGTGAGACCAAGAAGGATCAAAACACTCAGTCTGAAGATGAGGAAACACAAGCTCCTGTATCTAAAGACTCCAAGAAAAAACAGAAATTGGGCTCAGGCTATGACAGAGCTCAAAAAAGACTTTGAAAATCAAATGAAGTAGGGGCAGCTAGGTGGCACAGTGGATGAAGCACTGGCCCTGGAGTCAGGAGTACCTGGGTTCAAATCTGGTCTCAGACACTTAATAATTACCTAGCTGTATGGCCTTGGGCAAGCCACTTAACCCCATTTGCCTTGCAAAAACCTAAATAAAAAATCAAATGAGGGAGTTAGAAGAAAAACTGGGAAAAGAAACGAGAGAGATGCAGGAAAAACATGAAAATAAAGTCAGCAGGTTAGTCAAGGAAATCCAAAAAAAATGCTGAAGAAAATAGCATGTTAAAAACCAGCTTAGGTCAAATGGATAAAACAGTTCAAAAAGTTATTGAGGAGAAGAATGCTTTAAAAAGCAGAACTGGCCAGATGGAAAAAGAGATAAGAAAACTCTCTGAGGAGAACAAATCCTTCAGACAAAGAATAGAACTCAGGGAGATTGATGAATTTACAAGAAACCAGGACTCAATGCTTCAAAACCAAAAAAAATGAAAAATTAGAAGAAAATGTGAAACATCTCATTGAAAAAAACAACTGATATGGAAAACAGATTTAAGAAAGATAATTTAAAAATTATTGGAATACCTGAAAGTCATGATCAGGAAAAGAGCCTTGACATCATTTTCAAAGAATTACTACAGGAAAATTGCCCTGATATCCTAGAAGCAGAGGGCAAAATAGAAATGGAGAGAATCCACCGATCTCCCTGAAAAAGAGATCCAAATAAAACAAACCCCAGGAATATTATAGCCAAGTTCCAGAACTCCCAAGTCAAAGAGAAAATATTACAAGCAGCCAGAAGGACACAGTTCAAATACCATGGAGCTGCAGTCAGGATCTCACAGGACTTGGCAGCAACTACATTAAAAGCTCATAGGGCTTGGAATATAATATACCAGAAGACAAAAGAGCTTAGAATGCAACCGAGAATCAATTACCCAGAAAAACTGAACGTCCTCTTCCAGGGAAAAAAGATGGACTTTCAATGAACCAGAGGAATTTCAAATGTTCCTGTTGGGATGGCCAGAGCTGAACAGAAGGTTTGATCTTCAAATACAGGACTCAGGTGAAGCATAGAGAGTGGAGAAGAGGAAAATATGAGGGACTTAATGATGAACTGCATGTATTCCTGTATTAGAAAAATGACACTGATAATACTCATATGAACTTTCTTATTTAATAGAGCAGGTAGAAGGAGCTTTTATAGATGAAGCACAGGAGAAAACTGAATTTGAAGATATATTGTGGTGTAAAAATGGAGTCAATATAAAAAAAGGGAAATGTAATGGGAGAAAGAAAAAGGGAGAGGGGGAATAGGCCAAGATATTTCATATAATAAGATTTTTGTTTATTACAATGAGCTATTGCAATGATATGGAAGGGGGGAAGGCAAGGGGAAATGAGGGAATCTTCACTCTCATCAGAGGTGGCTAGGAGAGGAAACAGTATATATACTCAATGGGGTATAGACATCTGGAGTAAGAAGGAGGGGACAGGGGGAAGGGCGGGATGTGAGTGATGGAGGAGAGGATGGGCCATGGCGGGAGAGTGGTCAGATATAACACATTTTCTTTTTTACTTCTTTCAAGGGGCTGGGATTGGATAGCCTGTCTGGGACCATAGGGCTGGGTGGATGCTGGGCCTAAAAGGTGGTAGGGGGGCTTGGGGCCTCTTGGGCCCAGGGCCAGAGATCTGTCTGCTGCACCACCCAGCTACAGAAAATATAGTACATGGTAGTGGAGAAATACGAAAGGAGGGAGTTGCGATCAGCCATGGCAACAGTTGAAAAATATGGAAGTAACTTTTGTGATGGACTTATAAAGAATGTGATCCACCTGCGACAGAGTTGGTAGTGTTGGAACACAGACTGAAGCACATTTTTTATTATTATTATTATTTTGGGGGGAGTGCAAGGCAAATGGGGCTGGGTGGCCTGCCTGGGGCTGTATAGCAGTATGACTGTTGGGTGTCTGAGGCCGGATTTGGAACCGGGTGCTCCTGTTTCAAGGGTCAGTGCTCTGTCCTCCACCCAGCCACCCCTACTATTATTACAATTTTATTTTATTTTAGGTCTTTTTTTCTTTTTTTGGTTTATGCAGGGCAGTGGGGTTGGGGTGGCTTGCATGTCACACAGCTGGGTGATTGTTGGGTGTATGGGGTCAGATATAGGCTTGGGTGCTCCTGGCTCCAGGGATGGTGCTCTGTCTACTGCGCCACCTGGACATACCTACAATTATTACTATTATTTTTTATTTTAATTTTAATTTTTTTCTCTCCCCTTTACTTTATTGCACATGCATATATTTTTATGGGGGAGGGGGTATTTTCTTTACTCTTAAACAAGAATATTTTATTAATGTATAAAAATATTATTTGTACAAAATGAGAATAAATATTAAAGTAAAGAAGAAAGAGGGAGAGAGACCTTGCATTCCAAGCCAGGCACCCTCCGGATTCTGTTGGGGGGGAATAGTGGATTATTGCCAGAGAGATCTTGCATTTTTAGTTAGTCACCTATTTGATGATAAAAGTATCCTAACTGGGAGAACAGTAGACTGTTCCCATGAGAAAAACCTTGCATTCCAATGAAGCTCATAAAACTCCTCATGTTTGATGATAAGTAGACTGTTGCTTAAAAAAGATAGTTATAATCCTGAAGGTTATTCTCACCAACTGGATGGTGAGATAATATTTTATGAAAACCTTTCATTCTTTTCTTTGTTCCTGGGGTAGATTTTCACAAGTAGAATGTAACTCTGAAGACTAACCGATGAGTAGACAGGGAGTGACAATAGAGCAGAGGAGGGGAATGCTTTAGGCCATATAATTTTGCTTGACTGTCAATTTGGAGCAGCCTCTTGATCTTCACTAGCTTTGTGAGACTTGGAGTGTGCCCTTTTTTCCAGAAAAGGCAAAATAAACTTTCTTTTTTGTTCAGAGGAGTTGCTCTATATTTTTCAGTGGATTTTTAATCCCACACAGTAGTGATGCAGGGAAATGATGGAGATAATTATGAATGTAGCAGAAACAAAATTTGTAATCTTAGATGCTGTTAATCTTGAGATATAAATTGACTCCCATTGTTTCATTGTTTAATGTAAAATTTGTATTCTGATTTCCTCAGTCTTCAACCCTCTACCTGATTCTGGTCATTTAAGGTGGGGCGGGGGGTGGGGGGGGTGGGGGGAATTCTCCTTTTGCCTTCAATTCCCAGATCAGGGGCAAGGCTATAAAATCTGAATTGGACTCCTCCAGGCCGCTGCCCCCCCCCCCAGGCCCAGTCACCTCTACTCGACTGTTCTTTTATCTCTGTCATTCTTTACCTGTCTTCCTATCTCTGCGTCACTATTTATTTATTTTTCATTCTATTTTATGTGCTTCTGACCCTATAAGAGAATTTTTTTCATCTGTTTACTTTGCTATATTCTATAATAAAATCCAGAGCAGATTTAACATCCCAGAGAATATGTGAATTCCTTCACCTTCTGAGTGGGCTTAAATCTTCTGTCTTCAATCTCTAAATCATTAATAATCAGCAACAATAAAGGCATTTTAAAACGACTTTAAAAATCAAATAAGAGAGATTGAGGAAAAACTAAAAATCCAAGAAAAATAAGAGGATTATGGAAAGAAAGACCAATTGGAAAAGGAGATCCAGGATTTTAAGGAAGAAAATCCAAATTGAGCAAAGGGAAGTCAGTGAAAGTATAAGGGACAAAGAAATAATAAAACAAAATAGAAGAATGAAAAAAATAGAAGAGAAGGTAAAACACCTCACAAGAAAAAACAACAGATTTGGAGAACAGACCAAGAAGAAAACATTAAGAATAACCAAATGACTTGAGAGCTATGATTAAAAAATAAAATCTTTGGCACAGTGGATAGAGCACTGGCCCTGGAGTCAGGAGGACCTGGGTTCAAATCCAGCCCCAGACACTTAATAAATAACGAGCTATGTGACCTTGGGCAAGCCATTTACTCCCACTGCCTTGCCAAAAAAAAAAGAATTTTGACAAATAATACAAGAAATAATTAAAGAAAATTGTCTTAAAGTGTTAGAACAAGAGGGGAAAGTAGAAATAGAAAAGAATTCACCAGTCATCACCTGAAAGGAATCTTAGGAAGAAAACTGACAGGAATATCATTGCTAAATTCCTAAACCTCTATATTAAGAGCAACAACAAAAAAATTCAAATATGGCAGAACCACAATTAGAATTATGCAAGATCTAGCAGCAGCTATTTTAAAAAAAAACCCACAGTTTTTGGAATTCAATATATTGAAGAGTAAAAGAACTGTGGCTGATAATATCATATGTAGCAAGGTTAAGCATAATCCTGAACACAACAAAAATGGACATTCAACAAATTGTCAGACTTTCAGGATTTTGTTGAAAAAAGACATGAACTTACTAGAAAATTTGGCACAAGAATCAAAAGAAATATAAGTTAACTATCAAAGACTAATTACAAAGGACTCAATAAGGACAGATTATTTACTATACATGGAAATGTAAAACATATGTCCAAGATTGATAATAATAGGGTAATTAAAATGAAAGAGGGTGGTGGAGTTGAATAGGATGTAATTTTTAAAAGGAAAATGGTCTAGGAAAAGATTTTTTTTAAATAGAATTATTCTATACAAATGAATTGTGAGAAGAACTGATATAGAGAAATTAGATCGAATTCTATTCTCATTAAGAATGGGTTAAAGAGGGAAAAATATATAAATATATATTTAAAACTATAAGTCTTTTAAATTCAGAAAGAAATAAAAGGAGGGGCTAGAGAAGGTAATGAGTTAGAGTATGTATATATATAAAAGTATAGATCCTAGTGGGATGAAAAGAAAAAAAAACAATGCACAGCAGAAAACAGAAGAAAACTAAGGAAGCAAAGAAAAGATGGACAATTTTTATTACAATATGTATTATTTATTATATAGGCTTTCTTGAAATTGAAATTTATTGTTTTATATTATGAATCCTCTCATGTTTTGCCACACATGACAATGTTTTTTATTTTGTAGAATAAAAATAGATTTAAATATGAATACAAAAAACTAATGATTTTATTAGAAAACATTTGCATTAATAATTATCTGAGCTTTATATAACTAAGTGAAACAGAGTCAACCAAAGGGAAAAAAAACAGAATATACCTTCTCCAACAGGCTGGAACTATGCCCAAAGGGATATAAAAGTGTTCATTGACCCAGCAATACCACTACCAGGTCTATACTCCAATAATAGTTGTCCTTCATTCTCGAAGAAGACCACGACATCAGGGAAGTGATGCCATGACAAGCACATGAATTGGATTTGAGTGAGGGTGGGCTGTGCTGAGTCACCAGCCTCACTTTCTCCTCCAGAACCATTTGGGTCCAGTGACCAGATATGAATCACAATTCCTTTGGTAGTGGCAAAGAACTGGAAATTGAGGGGATGCTTATCAGTTGGGGAGTGGCTGAGCAAGTTGTATGATTATGGTGCAATTCTAGAACGCTGTAAGAAATGATGAGCAGAAAAGCCTATAAAGGCTTACATGAACTGATGCAACATCAGTGAAGAGAACAAAGAAAGCATTGTACACAGTAACAGCAATACTGTATAATGATCAACTGTGAATGACTTAGCTTTTCTCAGCAAAACAGAGTTTCAAGACAATTCCTTAAGATGAACAATACTATCCACCTCTAGAGAAAGAATTGATGAAAATAAAATTTTAAACTTTATCTTTCTTGCTTTCTTTTTTGCAGTATGGTTAATATAGAAATACGTTTTGCTTGATTTTGTATAATAGCACATTTCTTCACAATGAATGGGGAAGGGATGGGAGGAAATTCAGAATTCAAAAATGTTTTATTGGTAAACATAATTTTTAAAATAAATAAAAAAGAATATACCTCCTCCTTCTAGGTCACATGAACAATATGATCTCTCAAACCTCTCCAAAATAGAAATAATGGACCAAAGATAAAAATAACTTCAGCTATCTCTATGATCTAGGACCCTCAGAATCAGATGGAAAAAAAACATGAATAGACACTGACACTAAGCTCACTTAATATTCCCTCTGTCCCCCTCTCATACACACATACATCTTCCACACCAAGGGCATTTGACAACACTGATATAAGGCTAATTTATTACAGTCTACTTTCCACTTTTCCCAGCAGCTTTCATTAAGTAAGGAGTTTTTCCCTAGGTAATTTGTTTAATATTTTACCAAACACTGGGTTTGAGTTCCATTGTTTTTGATTATTCCTTGTCTAGTCTATTCATTGATCTATTTCTATTTTTTAATCAATACCAGACAGTTTTGATGACTTATTTTATATTATAGATTGAAGTTTTGAAGTGTCATTCCTTTTTATCCCTACTTTATTTCACTATTTTCCTTAATATTCTGAATCTTTTGTTTTTCCAAATGAATTTTATTACTTTATGAAGTTCTATAAAATATTCCCTTAGTAATTTAATTGGTATAAGATTAAAAGTGTAAATTAGGGGCGGCTAGGTGGCGCAGTGGCTAGAGCACCGTCCTTGGAGTCAGGAGTACCTGAGTTCAAGTCCGACCTCAGACACTTAATAATTATCTAGCTGTGTGGCCTTGGGCAAGCCACTTAACCCCATTGCCTTGCAAAAAAAAAAAGTGTAAAATTAACTTTGAAAGTATTATCATTTTTGTAATATTAGCATAGGCTAGCCATGAACACTGAATATTCCTCCAGCTATTTAAGTTGCTTTTTAATTCATTAAGGAGCAGATTGTAAATGAATCTATACTTGTCTTCTGAATGCTTTGGTAGGTTGATTCCCCCAGTTATTCATGCATTTTGAGGATTTATTTTGTAGCTGCAACTTTGCTGAAGCTATTAATTGTTTCAATTAGTATCTTTGTTGATTGCCTAGGATTTTCCAAATATAACATCACATCAGCAAATAGGTGTAGTTTTATCTCTTTACCAATCTTTGTATCATTAATATCTTTTCTTATCTTCAAACTGATTCTTGCATTTCAGAAATTATATCAAATAATAGTTAGCATCCTTGCTTCAGTCTTTTACTGGAAAAGATTCTAGATTATCCCACATTGCATATGGTGATGCTTGCTCTTGGTTTTTAATAAATGTTTATTTATCATATTAAAGATCCCTCTTTCTAGGGCTTTTACCATATTGTACTTTATTAAAGGCTTTTCCTGAACCTATTGATATGAGCTGGTAGTTTTGCATATTTTGGTTTTTAATATAATTATGTTGATTTTTTTCCCCTAAAGCTGAACTATCCTTGCATATGTGATATAAATCCCACTTGATTACATTGATAAATTTCTTGGATTTACTGGAGTCTGTTTGATGGGATTATGTTTAAAAAAAAATTTTTTTTTTGCAAGACAATGGGGTTAAGTGGCTTGCCCAAGGCCACACTGCTAGGTAATTATTAAGTGTCTGAGGTTGGATTTGAACTCAGGTACTCCTGACTCCAGGGTCGGTGCTCTATCCACTGCGCCACCTAGCCACCCCTGGTATTTTATATTTTTGAAGGTAATACTCTGTTTTGCTTTCTGGTTTTTGTTAGCATATAGCTGTACATAAAATGTTCTGATCTTTCATTTTATTTCTTCTGATTTTGTTGTGATTCCACCTTGCTCATTTGTTATTTTATTGATTTGATTTTCTGCCCTCTTCTTTTTAAGATTAGCTAAAATTTAATCAATTTTTAAAATTAATTTTTCAAAGAACCAACTTTTAGTTTTATTTCTTATTTCTTAGTTTGTTGATGTATGTTTGTTACAGATATGATTCTTTCCCTGTGCACTGCTTTGGCTGCATTCCAGAAATCTGAGTATGTTATTTCATCATCATAATTTTCTTTCTGTGTTAAAAATCATATCTGGTTCCCCTGACCACTCTTCCCCTTCTAGATGATATAGGAAGCTTATAAGTAGACAGTACAAAAAGTAATAATAGCAGAAAATATGATGGCAAAGAGGAACTAAAAGTCATTTGCAACCTATACCAATTAATCAAAGGAGCACACCAGTTACTTAGACCTGCATTATAAACTAACTAAAAGTTACATCCTGAAACTATTGGCTAAATCAGGGGAATTAGGAGTTACTGTAAAGGGCCTTTTGCTCCTAACTTTATTTTTATTTATTTATCTATTTTTAGTTTTTTTCCAAGGCAATGGGGTTAAGTGGCTTGCCTAAGGCCACACAGCTAGGTAATTTATTAAGTGTCTGAGGCTGAATTTGAACTCAGGTACTCCTGACTCCAGGGCCGGTGCTCTATCCACTGCACCACCTAGCCACCCCCCTAACTTTCAATAGTCTGTAAAGCTCAGATAATCTCCAGACTTGTGCAGGAAGATCAACAGAATACAAGATATTGCTGATAACTTTGAGGTGATGTGGGTATATTAATGAACTAACCCCCAAATGGCAGGGATAAGAGTTAGTCTTTCCCCTGCAAAATCTTATAAAAATGAGATACCCAAACTTCTGCTTCCCCAACACTCTTCCATCTCCTAAGGGTCCATGCCTCCTGAGTGTTCCCAACTATGATCCAAGGTTTCATAAGTGATTCTCTGTATCCCTATTCTCTCCTCCAAGTCACCTGTCTTCTTCCATTGCCCTATCCCTTCCCTGCACTGTCTGCTTCTACCCCTGCATTGTTTTCTGGACATTCTGTGTGGTTTGCCCCTGTATCTTCTATGCTCTATTAAAATGTCATTAAAGCATTACTCCCTGCGGCCATTATGGTCTTTCCAGAAATATATCCAAAGAACTGGGAGTGCCTGCCACATTTTGACTTAGAGGAACCCCCCCCCCCCGTAGTCTCAGTCTTTTATCTAATTAATAGTTCCATAAATTAATCAACAATTTATTTTCCACATAATTATTGTTTCTATGATCTGTTCTTTGACTCATTCTTTATTTAGGATTTTATTGTTAAATCTCCCTTTGGGTCTGTATTTTTTGTTGTGGTTCCTGAACCAATGACTATTTTTAATGTGGTGTGATTTAGAAAGGATGCACCTACTATTTCTGACTTTTTACATTTGTTCACAACATTTCTCTGCTCTCATACATGTGGTGCTGAAAAAAAATGTATATTTTTTTGCAATTCAATTTAGAAGTTGTCATTAATCTTTCTACTGTCTGAAGTATTTGAGAAACAAATAGATTTTTCAGGTCTGGTTTTCTTTCTAAGAATATTTCAAATGTTTCTTTATTATTAAACATCTATCTTTTTTTTTCATTTATGATTAAACTTAGATTTGAAGAGTAAGTCAGCCTGGGCTGCATCCTGAGCTCTATTGCTTTTCAGAAGGTATTACTCCATTTCTTCTGCATTTTCTTTTTCTTTTCTTTTTTTTTCAGTTTTTGCTAGGCAATGGGGTTAAGTGGTTTGCCCAAGGCCACACAGCTATTATTAAGATATTATTAACTATTATTAAGTGTTTGAGGCTGGATTTGAACTCAGGTACTCCTGATTCCAGGGCTGATGCTCTATCCACTGCACCACCTAGCCACCCCTCTTCTGCATTTTCTAATGAGTACAGAATAAACTTGTGTTATTTGAATTTCTTTTCCTTTATTTTTGATGCTCTTTTATCACTTGTTTCTAAAGTAGATGTCAAAAATTAACCACAATTTGTCTTGGAGTTTAAAGCTTTGGATTTTATTCTCCCAGAGGCAATCTATGAGTTTCTATTGATTTTTCATTTTCTTTGTTCAGAAATTCTGAATAATTCTCTTCCATTATTTACTGCATTATGATGTTAAGATTTTTTTTCTGTCTTGTCATAGTTTTTTGGTAGAATTATTCATTGTCCCTAATTTATTGTGTCTACAAAATCAGCATGCTTTGCTTTCATGTCATTCAGCCATTTCAGTTATAGGGTTTTCTTGGCTAAGATACTGGAGTATCTTAGTTGGCCATTTCCTTCTCCAGTTCATTTTACAGGATAGTAAACTGAGATAAACAGGGTTAAATGTTTCCCAGGGTCTCACAGTAAGTATCTGTGGCCAGATACGAACTCAGGAAGATTTGTCATCTTGACCTTAGACCTGATATTCTATCTATTGCTGTTCTTGCTTCCATAGTGAGCACACTTACTTTTTTTTTTGTTTTTTTGCAAGGCAATGGGGTTAAGGGACTAGCCCAAGGTCACACAGCTAGGTAATTATTAAGTGTCTGAGGGCAGATTTGAACTCGGGTCCTCCTGACTTAGGGCCAGTGCTCTATCCACTGTGCTACCTGGCTGCCCCCATACTTACTTTTAATGTAGTTTTTGTTTATTTGTTCTGTTTTGTATATTTGAATACTCAAATTATTGTTCCCTCTTTTGTTACTTTGGTGAGACTTGTCATTGAAAAGTCTATACTA
This sequence comes from Macrotis lagotis, assembly GCF_037893015.1. Lineage (NCBI taxonomy): Eukaryota > Metazoa > Chordata > Mammalia > Peramelemorphia > Peramelidae > Macrotis > Macrotis lagotis. The sequence goes on along the minus strand of NC_133661.1, from coordinate 262,789,081 downwards.
TTTTTGCTATTTTTCTATTCTATTTCTCTTTTTTGCTATGCTGCTCAAAAATTCTGCTCTTATCGTTCTCAGTTCTCTTCTATACTTCTCAGAAATAATATATCATTTTTCCATGTTATCCTCATATTTCACCTGTCTCATCAAGTTTGGGACTATTTTCCTTTGTTTTGCAATATTTTCTCATAGTTACTTGAACTTATTTACTAGATCTGAAGATTATATATTTTTCTGCTGATAACATTTCCCTGGTTAATTTATTTGCATATATTCAAGATTTTCAAGTTTTTTCTTCCTGACATCTTTAGTCTTCCCCTCCCCACCCTATTTTCTCCATTGCTCATTTTTGGACTCTTTCCCCTCTGAGTATGGTTTCCTTGGGAGCCAAATCTCATAGCATCTCAGCCTCTTCCCACTCTAGGCACTGAAGATACCAGTCTAGGTTTTTGCCCCAAGTGGTAGACAGAACCACCCCTACCTGTATGCTGAATATTTTCTCTCAGGTTTAAGTGAGTGCTACGTGTCCTGGTGTCTTGTCCGCCTTTGTCTAATCCTTAGGTCTTCAGCCCAGAACTGGTCATTTAAAGAACTTCCATGTTAATTTCACAGGTTAAACTACAGGACTCTGGGCTTTTGGAGGAGGGGGATTGGAAATGTGGTACTGAACTCTATTTCAATCTCAGAAACGTATCCTTCCCCTTTCTCTCTATTACTGACTGTCCTATAGAGACTTTTTTGTAGTTTTTGCTCCACAATTAGTGGAGCCTCAGTTAGATTTCAAAATCTGAAGCACTGCAGAGACATGTCTGGCCATGTATGCTAGTCTGGCTATCTATCCTAGTCTGACTATCTATCCTGGGATCTCCATGACCCTGGAAAGAGGGAGGAGAGATGTAGGAGTGTTGTTGTGAGTCTCTGTATGGGTCTAACTAGTCCCTCAGCTAGTAGTGTGGGGTGTGGGGTGTAATAGGTAGTTCATAGTTTTTGTTTTTTTAATTTATTTTGGATTTTGGATGTACTAAATTATGAAGGAAACTTAAGTTTCTTTATCTTTGGTGCATAATTTCTATTTTAAGAGGTTTGAAAGATTAAAAGGGTCCAGGTCTCATATGAATATAATTACAAGACACTCTTTTGACAAAAGTAAAGTCAAATCTAAACAACTAGAAAACTATCAGTTGCTCATTGGTAGGTCAAGCTAATATATAAAAAAATGATCATTTTACCTAAATTTATCTACTTATTTAGTACCATAAAAATCTAAAAATTATAGTTAAAAATAATAACAAAATTTAAGAACAAAAGATCAATAGTATCAAGGAAATTAATAAAAAAAATGCAAAGGAAGGTGACCTAGTCATACCAAATCTAAAATTATATTATTTTTTAAAATTTATTTACAGTGGGGGCGGCTAGGTGGCGCAGTGGATAAAGCATTGGACCTGGAGTCAGGAGTACCTGGGTTCAAATCTGACCTCAGACACTTAATAATTACCTAGCTGTGTGGCCTTGGGCAAATCACTTAACCCCATTTGCCTTGCAAACACCTAAAAAAAATTAATTTACAGCAATGGAGTTTGAGTGACTTGCCCAAGGTCACAGTTAGGCAATTATTAAGTGTCTGAGGCTGAATTTGAACTCAGGTCCTCTTGACTCCAGGGCCAGTGCTCTATCCACTGCACCACCTAGGGCTGCCCCCTAAAATTATATTATAGAGTTGCAGTTGTTCAAACTATTTGATATTAAGTTTATAAGACACAATAGTAAATAGCTATATTAATGTTCTGGGTGAAATCCAAAGACTCTAGCTTCTGGGGTAAGAACTCACTATCTGACAAATTTCTGGGAAAACTGGGAAATAGGATGGTAGAAACTAGCCATAGACCAACATTTCACATCCTATAACAAGATTAGGTTAAAATGGGTACATGATTTAGTGAGTACATAATGGGTATATAAACAGTGATAACATAAGTCAACTAGAAGAACAAGGAATTGTGTATCTGTCAGATGTATGAAAAAAGGAGAACTTATTACCAAAGAAGAGATGTAAAACATGAAATGCAAAATGGATAATTTTGATGATATTAAGTTGAAAAGTTTTTACATAAAGAAACCAATACAACCAACATTAGAAGGAAAGCAGAAAGTTGGTGGTACCTCAGAGTTGTTTTAATTTGCATTTCTCTAATTAATAGTGACTTAAGAGAATTTTTTCATATGGCTATGTAGAGCTTTAATTTCTTCATCTAAAAACTTCCCTGTTTTCAGAGGAACTGAAAATGGTTAATATCTTTTGACTTATAAACTTGATTCAATTCTTTCTATATTTTAGAAATAATACCTTTATCAGAAACCCTGGATGTAAAAATTGTTTCCCAGCTTTCTGCTTTCCTTCTAATCGTGGTTGTATGGCTCTGAGGTTGGACCCTTTCTGACTTGATTCCCCAGATATCATTTAACTACCCACCTGACCTGTGCCTGGAAACTGACATTCAAAATTATATCTATAAAGGAATTTTCCTTTAATGTCCTGGATCTTTATAGCAAACTGCTATAAGTAAATCAAATTTGATTGATAGAGAAATTTTAGGTCACTTGGAGTTTAATAACCAGATAGGCTAATGTGTGGTTTTGACATCGGCTGTCAGCTATATGTTCTGACGAGAAAGAAGATCCCTTAATTTTTATGTTAAAGGGGATATTTAGGTAAGAAAAATAAGAAGTTTTTGTAATCTCAAGATATGATTATGTGCAATAGCAGTTTCAAGTTCTAGTTTAAGGAAAGGAATGTGAGTCAGTTGAGTTTATCAGGACAAGAATACCCTAAAGAATATTTAGAAATATTTTGGGAAGAGAAATTTATTTTAATTAAGGATGTTTGAGTTATTCTAATAGAAGCAAAAGGTTAAGACTGTAAGTCACTTGCTGGACACTCTGTACTAAGATGATGATCAAATGAATATGTTGCAAGCTCAAGTTTTCAGTGAATTCATTTGTGTAGTGAAACAATTATGGAAGTTTATTTTGTCAGCATGCAGTATGTATATCAACAGGACAGTAAGTCAAAATGTAAATTGTAATAGTTCTAGAATTTTATTGTCTAATGATGAAAATGAGTTTTGGTCTGATGAGATATTGTGTTAAGTTCTTTAAGCAGAAGAGATCTCAACAAGTCACCTGAACTAGAGAGGATTTTTTGGAACAGACTCTGAAGATACAGAAAGACATCTGATATTTCCAGGGGAAAAGAGAGACTGGACCAGTTCATCTCCTCCATCCTGATGTGTACAAGTTGTTTGATCAGGGGGATCTACCCCTTTGATATCTGCAACTTTCCCTGTGACTTTGTAAGTGTGTCACCCTTACTTATGCCCCCTCCTTGAAGATAAATCTTATATTTGTTGCCTGTCCATTGCCAAGAAGGAGAGTTGGGACTAGCAAATTCCATTTCTACTCTTAAGAGTACAACAGACTCATAAGAGTACAGGCAGGGATCACCAACCAAGAGATGAAGATTTTGGTCTTTAGCTTCATTTACATAAATGGAAGAGGAGGGGAGAGGAATATGTTAAGGAAAAGCATATCAGGAAGATTGTAACTGGGAAGAGAGTTAGATCAATCTAATTCTTGGAAGGGAGGGACTGAAGGAATTGTATCATACTAATCCCAAAAGTCTTCTCACTTCTGTACCCAGGGTTCTCACTCCTTCCAGAAAGGGTGAGCCAGTTTCTGGCCAGAATCTTAGGATTTCTTTGAAGTTCTTACTACAATAAACTGATGATACTGGATTTGTCTCAAACATTTTTTGTAACAATATTGATAATTACCCCACATCACAAGGATTAGAGGTGCTGCCCCTATGATCTGGAAAATCTGCATAGAATTTTTGTCCCTCTCTATACAAGAGAAGAAATCTGAATTTAGATAGATAAAATGTTAATATTATACAATACTATGCATATATTTTTTATGCATTTCTTAATTTTTAAACCTTTTCAGTGTCATCTTGCTGGCCTTTACATAATTGTCTGCAGCTTCAACAAAACTTCCAAAAAATTCCCATTTAATTTCTTATTCTGACTTGTGATGGGGAAAGTCAAGATGTGGGTCACTGGGTGTGCAGACATCCTGGAGGGAAAAGACTCACTTTTCTTTTCTTTTTTACTTTTTTGCAAAGCAATGGGGTTAAGTGGCTTGCCCAAGGTCACACAACTAGGTGATTATTAAGTGTCTGAGGCTGGATTTGAATTCAGGTCCTCCTGACTCCAGGGCCGGTGCTCTGTCGGCTGCACCACCTAGACTCACTGTAAGACTCACTTTTGTGGAGGCTTTTACACAAAGATCCTGGGTTTGGGAGGAACCGTCCCCCCTGGCATGTGCTCCTGGCCATGCCCCCTAGCAGATGTGTCCGACCTCCAGCCCCTTCTGCAGTTGAAGCCCACTCCTTTCCTTGATGGAGAAATAGTTTTAGTGGAATGTGTAGTGGGGTGTATATGGCCCCGGTTCTGGTCCAGTGGGACGTGGGGGGGGGTCTGGTTCTCTGGGCAGGCCCAGCCGCCCATCATATTACAAACGTGCGCATTAGCCCAACTCAGTTTGGCTCTTTGCTGCGGCCAAATCCTGGAGATGAGTTTGTCCTTTCCTAGGGACCAGTTCCGAGGGCTGGCACACACGGAATCTACTGGCTCCTTTCTGGGCCCGGCTGGGCGGGGTCCACGAGCTCTACCTGCTCTCGGTGACCCCGTTTGGCGTTTCTTGGAGTGGAAACTGAGGCAAAGCGGGTGAGGCGACGTGCCGGGGTCAGCGCCGGAGCCCGCCGGCCGGCGCCTCTTCCCGATTCCCAGGGCAGTGCCCCCCGCCACGGCGCCCCGCTTCGCGTTCATTACGCCAGCCAGCGTCCTGGGCCCGGCACGCTGGCTGGGCCGCCCCGGGCCGCGCGCGCAGCGGATTGGCCACCAGAGAAGCTCCTTCCACGTGATTGGCTCGCTCCCCTTCGCCGCGTTGGGGCCGGGTCACCTTTCCCTTCCGGGATTCTGCCCAGAGGGGCGGGCCTCGGCTGGAGCCCTTCCGGTCCTCGCGGGGCGGGGCGGGGCGGGGCTCCGGGAGAGCCCGTATTTAGAAGGCGGCCCCGGCGGGGAGGGGCGCGGGCCGCCCAGCCAGGCCGGCCGAACCTCGCGCAGCGCGGCCGCCGGGGCCGGGAGGAGCCGGAGGAACGAGGCGGCGGCCCGGGGGAGGCTTCCTCGGAGGCCCCGCGGCCGCGGCGAGCATGAGCTGGGAGCTCCTGTGGGCCCTGCTGCTGGCCTGCGCGCTGCTGTACGTGGGGCTGCAGCTGGTCCGCTTCGCGCGCGCGGACGGCGACCTGACTCTGCTGTGGGCCGAGTGGCAGGGGCGCCGGCCAGGTGAGGAGCCGCGCCCCCCGGGCTCGGCCCGAAGCGGGGCGTGGGCACCTGGCCGGACGGGGCTCGCTGCCCCTGGGCACCCGCCTCCTGCAAAGGCCAGGGGGGGGGAGAATCCGTGGTGGGGAGCCTCTTCCCCAGCCGCAGGCTTAGCTTCGACCCCGGGATGCCCGGATGGCCGCTTCCCGCCCCCCCCCCCCCCGCTCCCCGGATGGCCGCTTCCCGCCCCCCCCCCCCCGCTCCCCGGGGCCCCCTCCTTGTTGCCCCAGGGTGCCTAGGCGGTTACGTTTTGTAAGCCCCGGCCAGATGATGGCATTGCAGCTGCCTCACGCCTGCGGTTGTGCAAGGATCCTCTTTGCAAAGTGCACAGAAAAGACCGGTTTCTGTAGCATTTAGACCATCCATGGAGGTTCTGCAAAGCGCTCCACTCACCCAGTGTGAGGATCCCAGGTTTGGTGGCCCCAAACCTCAGGAAACAGGTGATATTTGAACCAAGGATCTCCGGCTCCTCAATTCATCCTCTTTCCCTCCATACCATTTAAAAATAGAGAAAAAGGGGGGGGATCATTCCAACGGTCTTTAAATTTTAATAGAGAAGTTGGATTTTATGGCAGCAGATGGTTGAGCATTTTTGAAAGCCCCTTTAAGTTACTACGCTATTAACTGTTACTTTGCTTATGCAACCTTAGAAACATTAGGAAAAACAGTGGAGGCCAAAATATGAGCTTCTTCCTTGGATGTGACCGTCTATCAATAAGATTAGAACTTTCACTTGCTCAGTTTGATTCATTCTATTTTAAATGTTGGGGAAAGGTAGATTGGGCAATTGGGAGGGAATGAGCCCATATTTTTATCTGATTGAACTGACAACATTTTACTTCTCCTAATTTCTATTTATATCTTGAATGATACAAAATGCTTTGCAACATGTATTGCAGTTAATTCTCAAGAGCTTTCTGAAATACTTAGGGCAGAGCAAATATCAATAGAAGCATTGTTCTCCGATCCAGGGAGGTGATAAGGCCTCCTGGTACTTTGCCTTGTTCAGACTAAATTTGTAATATTGGGTATCAACCTCTTTCTTTGCATGCCAGGTATAAGTCCTTGACACAGGAGGCATCAGGAGGTGAGAAATAATGAACTAAACTTCCCCAGGAGGGGTTAAGAGTACTGCTGCCCCGGGAGAGTTACCATGAGGGATCTGGAACTGTTTTCTATTGACACAGTGTGAGGGGATTCTCTGGCACTCTAGGGAGTGGATTTGGAAGCCTCCCATTCCCACCTCCACAGTCCTGGAACATGTTGCAATCCTGTTCTAACTCATGGCCAAAAATCCTTCACTTCTTCATTACACAGAGCTCTCTTTTCTGGATCAGACCCGACTCAGGACCTTCCTCCTCCCCCTTCTTTAGTACCTCCCTTACAGATACCAGAACTTTGACTTTCAGGACTCTGACCCAGACCAGAGTCTAGAACCCCAGAACTCTCCCTATTAGGACCTTGGCTTGTACCTAAGCTCCTCCAGCTCCAAGTGCAGGAATTCTTCAGATTGTGGATCATTCCCTACCACTTTGAGTTGAAGCATATAGTACTGGCATCGACTCTAGTTAACCAGTTCAGCTATATGCAGTCTACTAGTCTTCCATCCCTTTCCTCATTATTCTACCATGCTTTACTATAACCCAAGTTTGGGTTACCTCCCCCAATCCCTGACACATTTCTGCTCCAGAATGCTGTGTGAGTGAGCCACACATTGATGCCTACTGGTTTACAAATTTGTTTTCTAATCTTTGCTGGACCCTGACTTCTGTATAGCAGTCTTTTTATTTTCCCCAATTGATTTTCAACTCCTTACATGTTATTACAGATCTTAACAAAAAAATTTAATTAAAAAAAAAAGACTTCCTGTTTCTCTTTAAGTTTCTTTTTAAATCACCTTCTCCCCAGTCCCTCTCAGCAAAGGATCCTATTTCCTACTTTATCAAGAAAATAGAAGTCACCCTTCATCATCCTACACCTTAAAATCCTCAACTGATCCTTCATTCTCTCTTCTTTTGCTCTAGTCTCTATGACAAAGATGTGACCTTTCTTGCAAAGACCAAAGCCTCTTCTTGTGCCCTTGATCCCACTCCTTTTCTGGGAATTAGACCCTACTATTATCCAATCTCTTCACTCTGTTGACTTCTCCTTTACATATAATTGTACCTAGGTCTTCCTTATTTTAAATAAAAAAATCTTCATTTGACTTTACCATACCCTGATATTACCATCCCATTTCTGTCTTGTTTCTACAACTAAACTAGAAAAAGCTGTCCACCAAAACTACTCTCTTAGAGGTTATCAAAAATATTCTAAGATTTTTTTGAAGATTTTATTTTCATGTTTTCCTTGCAGGTGGTATCCTTGTGCTTTGTATCAAAGTTATTTTGGGGAGGGAGGAATATGATTTTTATATTAATTTTCATGTCAGGATAATCAATATCCCCCCCCCATTCTCCTTTGCATAGAATGGGAGTTATCTGATATGGTGGTATGGGTGACAGGAGCCTCAAGTGGAATTGGCGAGGAGCTTGTGTACCAGTTGTCTAAATTGGGAGCATCCCTTGTACTGTCATCAAGAAAAGCAAATGAACTAGAAAGGGTGAAAAATAAATGCCTTGGTAAGTAACTTGTGGGTATACTTTATTTTAGTTAAACTCAAAACTGAAAAATAGTTAAGAGAATTGGTAGAATTTTGGGGGAGGTGTGGGGGGTTTCCTTTGTACCAGATTTGAGTGCTTGGACCCAAATGTCTACCTTTCTGCCATCTCATCCAACCCCTCACCTACCCAAATGCCTTGTGTTCTAGCCAGAATGACTCTCCTTACCATTCTATGATATTATCTTGTTGACATCATTATCAGTTCCTGCATTATATTGTGTACATTTGCATGAAAGCTTTCTTGATTCTTCCCTTTCCTCACCCCCAGATATATCTCATTCCTCTTTGTTCAGAACTCCCATACCATTCCCACTGGTTCTTTCTTAGACATTTTCCCCTTCTAGAACTCTTGCTTTATAAAATAAAGAGGTAGTGGAAAGGATAGGTAATAATAACATCAATGACAACAACAATAATACTAATAACACTTAAGGTGGTATCATAAATATGGTAGTCAGGCTCAATTTTTTTTTCGTATTTTGCATGTAATTTAGAAGAAGTCTCAAGCATCCTAGTTAATATTTATTATTTGAAATTCAAACCCCTGAGAATTTTGGATTCTTTCAAGTTTCTTTTTCATCTGCAAAAAATAGTCTTGCGTTGTTAATAAGACAGAAAAGAATCCTGTTGTTTTCCTTCTGAAATTCCTTCTTGACTTTGTTTAATTAATGTGTTTATCTCTGCAGTTGCCAAGTTAATGCTGAGGAAGGATCAAAGGATGCCTTTATAGCCACCTCTTATTTTTCTTTATTGCTTATCTTTCCTGGCTACTGTAATTCCTGGTTTTCTCTATAAGGTATTAATAGGGAAAGAAGCCAAATCAGAAAAAGTGAGTCTATAAGAAATTGAGATCACCAAGCACTTAACCTTATGTTTAAATTCCTATTAGGCCTCTCAGTCTCTTTCAGAACTTTCAAGCTTTCTTGTTTCCACTAGTAAGTTCTCATTGTTCTCTTCTGTTGAAATGTGCATGAAGAGTACATTGAAGGGAATGACAGATCTTAACAGATAGCAATCAGACACATGTATGCTTCAAATTATGTTTGTTCCCTATTTACCTTCAAATATATTGCTCTTTGAGCCTATCTGGGTCTTCTGATGTTAATACCTTTTTTTAAGAAATTGTTTTATTTGGACATAATTCCTAAAAAAATGCCTCTATAAAGTACATTTACTGAACAATTGATTTTTGACAAATTGCTAATATTAAACACAGATAGAAAATAAGTCTTTTTTGTACTTCCCAAGGGTTGTCCTAAATCTGATTTTATCCTTCTTCAGACTAATAGAGTCTAGAGTTCAGTGGGATCCCTTCTGCTCCTGCTTCTAGACTTCTGGCTGTAGAAGTGTATAGCCCATTTTTTGCTAATCCAACCAAGATATCTTCCTAAAAAAGTGGTTGTTCTGGTATCCCAAGTTGTACATATCTAAAACCTATTTCAGAAAATGGTGGAAATCTGTACCCTAGTGAAGTGCATCTTCTTAGGGGTGAGATGGGAGTTGTGTTTCATACAAATGGGAATGTGCTGGAGCAGTGAGCTGGCACTCATGTCCCTGTTTCAAACTCTTCATTTAGAGATTAGCAACTTGAAAGAAAAAGACATCCTAGTTTTACCCCTTGATTTGACTGACAGAGGTTCTCATGAAGTTGCAACAAAAAAAGTGCTTCAACATTTTGGTCAAGTAAGTATTATTTTGAGTTGACATTGTCTTTCTTAAAAAGTTACTGCAGGGGGCGGCTAGGTGGCGTAGTGGATAAAGCACCGGCCCTGGAGTCAGGAGTTACCTGGGTTCAAATGCTGTCTCAGACACTTGATAATTACCTAGCCGTGTGGCCTTGGGCAAGCCACTTAACCCCATTTACCTTGCCCAAAAAAAAAAAGTTACTGCAACTGCTATCTGCCTTCAGAGAAAAAAAAATTATATTGTCTAACTATAGACTGAAGGAAGCATGCTATATTTTATTTTCATTCATTCTTTTTTTAAAATTTGAGTCTTCTTGTACAGAATGACTAATATGGAAATATTTTACATGATTGTGTATGTATAAATTATTTTGGATTGCTTACCATCTCAGGGAAAAGAAAGGGAGAGTGGAAGGTATAGAATTTAGAACTGCAAAACTTCAAAAAAATATGTTAAAAATTGTTTTAACATGTAATTGGGGAAAAAGTAAAATATTATATACATAAAAGTAGCTGCAGCATACAAGGGAGGACCACTAGGTTAGTATTCATTTCAGCATATTTCAGAATCCTTTGATTCTAAAATATGAATGAAAATGTTAACTTTATATTGCAGAAATTGAGTATTACATAATTAGACATTGGAATAATGTTGTAAAGAAAATGCCCTAGGCCAAAAATGCACGATAAGGGGAAGATAAATAGGTGAGACATCATCCAAGGAGTGGTTTATAAGCCAGCAAATTTTTTTTTTAACTGTAAAAAGAATTGAGTCTAAAGTATATAGATGGGGGCAGCTAGGTGGTGCAGTGGATAAAGCACTGGCCCTGGAGTCAGGAGTACCTGGGTTCAAATCCTGTTTTAAACACTTAATAATTACCTAGCTGTGTGGCCTTGGGCAAGCCACTTAACCCCATTTGCCTTGCAAAATCCTTAAAAAATATATATATATAGATAAGATTTGACTCATTCTTGCCTTGGTATGCTTTATTTATAAAAAGTGTGCTGAAACACATACAGAATAAATAAATTATTTCTATGAAAAATTAAAATTAGTTCATTTATTGATTATGCCTATGTCAGTTTTAGAACAATGATCCTTTAATTCAGAAGGGTTTGGTTATTTCAGATTTTTGTTTTTGGCAAGGCAATGACTTATGGTCACATAGCTAGGTAATTATTAAGTATCTGAGGTCAGATTTGAACTCAGGTCCTCCTGACTCCAGGGCCAGAGCTCTATTATGCCATCTAGCTGCCCATCAGAAGGGTTTAATAGTAATAACAATAATAATAATAATGGCTATCATTTATAGATTTGCAATGAACTTTATAGATCTTATCCTTAGAACCACTTTGAGAGGTGGTTACTACTGTCAGCATTCCAATTTTATATTTGAAGAAACTGATGCTGAAAGATATAGGGTTGCAGAGCTAGTAGGGGTCAGAGACTGAGTTGGAACGCAGATCCTCATCACTTGATCTAGTTTGTTACCTAGTTAAGTGATCTATAGATGGAATCAGTAGTTTGTAATAATGATTTTATCTCTCTGTTTCTATTTCTCAGTTGATCACTGATTTTTTTGGGGGGGGTGGGGAGTTTGGCTAGAACAGCAATGCCTTATCTAATGTTTCAGTAATCTTCTAATGAAAAATCATTCCAATTAATAACATATTCTCTTTGCCTTTTTTTTTTTTAATTTTTATTTTTCTACCCAAGATTGATATACTGGTAAACAATGGTGGAAGGAGTCAACGTTCATTGTTCGAGGATACAAACCTGGATGTTTATAAAGCGATAATGGAGCTTAACTTTCTGGGTACTATCTCCTTAACGAAATGTGTTTTGCCTCACATGATTGAAAGAAAGCAAGGGAAGATTGTTACTGTGTCCAGTATATTGGGTCTGGCAGCTGCCCCTCTTGCATCAGGATATGCTGCTAGCAAACATGCTCTTCATGTAAGTTGGTTTTCACTGATAGGTAACATTTCATTCCCCAGGATTCTGGGCCTCAGTTTCCTCTCCCTGCCAGCCAGTGACTCCATGAAACATGTTCAGACTGGTGGTTTGGAAAAGATAGTTCTATAACTGTAGTTAATGTCTTTATAAAAAATTTAATCGCAGGTCTGACATTTTATAACATTTATAACTATATATTATATAGATCTATATGTAGATGTGTATATATAGATTCACTTATAAATGATAAATTATAATTTTTTAAAAGAAAGTAACAAGTTATATATCTGTGATATCACTACTTTGAGGGGCAGCAAGCAAGTTTTGAGGTGGTAATAAGGTTAAATTTCCATTGAATTCAACAATAATTTATTGAATATCTAAAAGGAACATGATCCTGGTTAGATACTGGAGATAGAAAGATGAAAAACATCAGTCTTTATCCTCAAAAGTCAAATATCAGAGATATAATCAGCATATAAGTATGTATAGTACATGATAGAATATTAATGGGGCAAAGAGAACCCTGACATGGAATCAGACATTAAAGACTAATCCATGTACACATCATGTTACTTCTCTGGACCCGAACTTCTTATCTGAAAAACAAAAGAATGTCTCCAATGTCCCCTCCAGCTCTAGATGCTTTGATCCTAAGGAGAAATCTAGACAAAAATCTCAAACAAAATGGAACGAGGAAGATCAGTCAGTCAATCAAGAAGACTATATTCATTATCTTCTGTGTATCAAAGAAAATGATTGGTGCCTTCAAAAATCTTATTAGTCTACCATGATGGACAGTATACAAACACACACACACACACACACACACACAGAGAGAGTTTAAATACATGTACAAAATAAGGCAATTTTGGAGTGATGAGAAGCACTAGTTACTTAGTCACTTGAAAGATCAGGCAGCAGAGAGGACTTGAGCTGGCCTTTGAAAAAAATTAGGAATTTTAAGAGGTAGAAGTAAGGCATTAGCATATTCCAGGAATAGGGAATAACCTATACAAAGGTGTGGAGACAGAAGATGAGGGAATAGCAAGCTCACTTTAGTTAGAAAAAGGATTAGGGAAGACTATAGAGGAGGTGGCATATTAGCTGGACTTCGATTTTGGGAGAGGTAAAGTGTGAAAAGAATTAGAGAAATGACTTTCGATTGAGATAACCAAGGTGATACTGCAGTGGAACTAAATGGAGAGATGTGGAATGATTATATAGACTTGGTAGTCATTTGCATAGGAATGAAGAGTCACCCATGGAGAGGGTTTTTTAAAAAAGGGACATACACACTTAGGCCTGGGGCCAGATAAGGACAATGACCAAAAACAAGAGTGAAGGAGAACCAAGAAAGAGAGCAAAGACAGGTAGAGAAAGCACCAGATGATAGTAATGTCAGAGAAGCTAAGAAGAATATTATTTGAGAAAGGTTAAGTAAGAGAAACATATGCTCAAAGTGGTTCAGGAGGATTGAGACAGAAAAATAATGGGTCACTGGTGCCCCTCAAGGGAACAGTTACAATATATTAATGGGACTAAAAGTCATAGTTGAGGGGCTTGAGGTGTGAATGTATGCTGATTAAGTAGAAACTTGTGTTTAGGCATGTTCAGCAATTCAGGTGAAGAATAATTAATTCATCATTTCTAAGGGAGGTTGTGACTTGCTTTCTGATATACCACAAGACAGAGAAGTATAATTCTAGAGTTGGACTTCCGGCTCAATCCACTTGGCCTATCCTAAGACTGTCACCTTCCCTTTGTCGGCATCAAAGTCTTTATATAAAAAGTGATTACTAGGATAAGTAGAAAGAGGATTCCCATCCATAGATGATGCTTTTAGCCAGCCTATAGCATTAGCAACTCATCACTAGGCTCCAGTTGTAATTATGCAGTTAAAACTACATTAAGGGCAGACAGAGGACAGAGAATAGGGATTGGGGATGAGGTGTTGGTATAAAGAAAAGAGGGTGGGTGACAAGAGAATCTCACCCAAGTAACAGCATCATAAGGTTATAGAGGTGAGGTGGGGAACAGCTGGTGCAGAAAAGAGGAAGTGTACATTCCTGCCCCTATCAGGACTTGGTACAGAATTAATATTAAATGTATGTTACATCTTGCCACCATCCTAGCAAGAATACATCTTGGGGGGTGGCTAGGTGGCACAGTGGATAGAGCACTGGCCCTGGAGTCAGGAGTACCTGAGTTCAAATCCGACCTCAGACACTTAATAATTACCTAGCCGTGTGACCTTGGGCAAGCCACTTAACCCCATTGCCTAGCAAAAACTAAAAAAAAAAAAAAAATACATCTTAGGAACCAGTGACTCTGGGCCAGTTATAACTGGTATGTTGTTCAGTCATTTTTTTTCAATCATGCTTGACTCTTCTTGACCCCATTTGGGGTTTTCTTAGCAGAGATACTTTAGGGATTTACCATTTCCTTCTCTAGCTCATTATATAGGTGAAAAAACTGAAGCAAAGTTAAGTGACTCACCCAAGGTCATCCAGATAGTAAGTGTCCAAGGTCAGATTTGAATTTAGGAAAATGAGCTTCCTGCCTCCATGCTCAGCATTGTGCCACCTGCTTCCCTGAAGACATAAGATAGCTAAATTAAAAGTTAACGAGAGTAGGGGGCGGCTAGGTGGTACAGTGGATAGAGCACCTGCCCTGGAGTCAGGAGTACCTGAGTTCAAATCTGCCCCTCAGACACTTAATAATTACCATATGTGTGGTCTTGAGCAAGTCATTTAATCCCATTGCCTTGCAAAAACCTAAAAAAAAAAAGTTAACAAGAAAGGAAGAATGGCAGGAATGGAAAGAAATATATCACCTGTCTACCTCCCTTAGTCTTTAAGAAAGACACTCACAGATCCTAGGATCCCAGGACTTAGATTTAGAAGAAACCATATTATCTAACCCTGTCAACTGATGGATAAGGAGAAACCACTTCAAATGTATTCTTACCTTGATTCATACTGAGATCAGGAGTGCCATCAGAACAAGATGCCATCCTTCTTATGATTGCAAATAGACATTCCATGTGTATAACTAACTTTAAAACTATATATGCATATAAATTATATATATATATATATGTTTACTTGAATATAACTATAAAAGTGAACTCTCCATTGTAGCAGAAGAGACTCTCCTACTTCCCTTCCTCATTTAGCAGATAATATTTAGCTTAAGCAAATGGTTCATCCAGGTTTTTAGTTTTTAAAAAAATTCAAATGATAGTTTACTTAATTCAATTTATAATCCTATTGAAAGCAAAATAGCTCTAAAAATAATGGATTATAGAGACAGTAGATGACGACCCCTTAAGATCACTGAGATAGAGCTGGTCAGAATCTTAGAGGTCATTTAGTACAACTGCTTCATTATATAGGTAAGAAAATGAAGATCCAGAAAATGATTTGCTTAAGGCCTTACAGGTGGCAAAGGCAAAATTTGAATCCCCTCCAGAAGTCAAACTCCAAAGTTAGCATTTATGCCTTTAAGGAGATAATAGAAGAATATTTGAGCAGATATCATGGTACTATCCTATATGGAAGTCTTGCTATTTAATTATGGTGCTTTCCTTCAAATGTGCCAAGCAATTCCTTGCCCCCTCACCTCCTTGCAGGCTCCATGGACTAACTAAATGATTTGGTCACAACTTGTTAAACTGTAAATATACTGCAGAGAATGAGACAGATAGGTCTTTTGACCTATCAATTGGGGCTATCCATTGACCTATCCATTGTCTCTAATGTTTTAAAGATTCTTGATGAGACATTTCATAATAGATGATGGATTTGGAGTAGGACTGTGAGAGGCAGTACAGAGAGGAGAACATCCTCTGCTCAGTCCACTCAGTTTTGCTATCAAATGCATTATCTTTTTTTCTTTCTTTTTTTTTAAGGTTTTTGCAAGGCAATGGGGTTAAGTGGCTTGCCCAAGGCCACATGGCTAGGTAATTATTAAGTGTCTGAGGCCGGATTAGAACTCGGGTACTCCTGACTCCAGGGCTGGTACTCTATCCACTGCACCACCTAGCTGTCCCCTCAAATGCATTGTCTTTAGAGCTATTTTGATTTTAATTATAAATTGAATTAAGTAAACTATCATTTGAACTTTTTAAAAACAAAACCTTAATGAACCATTTGCTTAAGCTAAATATTATCTGCTAATTGAGGAAGGGAAGTAGAGGAGTCCCTCTTGCCACAATGTCGTTTGTGTTGAGCAATTATTTCCTTCTCTTGTTTTTCTCCTTGATACAAAGTCGATGTTGCAGTACCATAGTTTAAGAAAAAAGGAGTCTAGAATTTTTAACTGGAGTTCTATGTGGCCATTAAAATTCACTGCAAGTCTTCCTTCTATCATGATGGGTTCCTGAGCTATTCTCTGACTGAATGAGTACATGACACATGGGTGGACCTGAAGTTCAGAGCAACATTGACAAGCTGAGGAGTGTCCAGACCAGTGTGATAAGCAGATTTATAATTGTATAAGAATAATTTGAAGCAACCAGAAATATTTAGTTTGGAGGAGAGACTGTGTAGAGGAGGACATGATCACTGTCTTTTCTGTTCTTCGGTGATCTCATTGTTTGACAGGTTCAGTAATTTCTATGAAGGAGATGTCCAGATTCCCAGCTATCTGACTCTAGTCCCACACCATCTATTGAACATTTTGAACTGAAACATATCAAAACTCACACAGCATAACAAACCCACCCCTCTTCCAATCTTCCCTGTTTCTGTTAAGGACACCAACACCATCATCTTCCATTCTTGCAGGCTTACAAACTTGACATTATGCTTAACTGTTCATTGTTATTAAGCCAACATTTCCCAACCATTCTCCACAAAGATTCCAAAATGAATTTCCTAAAGCACCATGTCACTTTCTTCTTCAGTAAACCCCAATGGTTTCCTGTTATCTCTGTTGAAGATTCCAAGCTCCATTTTCTACATGAGACCCTTCCTGATTCCCCCAGCTATTTCTGTCTTCTTCTCCCACCATCTTGCATCTATTTTGCATATACTTGTATTTGTAGGTGTTGCTTCTCCTAGCTATTATTGATTGTATATGCCTTTAGGACAGTCACTGTCTCATTTTCATCTTTGTATCCTAGTGCCTAGCTATTAGACACTATTAATTAATCATCATGTATGATTATTAAGTGCTTAATAAGAACTTATTGATTTATTCAATTATTTGAAAGGCTATTATGTGAAAGAGAATTAGACTTATTCTGCTTATCTCCAGGAAGTAGTACCAGGACTATTAGGTAAAACATATAAGGACTTAGGACTTCTTAAAAGTTCGAGCCTTCTGAAAATGAAAGGGACCCATCTCATGAGCTACTTGTTCCTGGAAGTCTGTTCTAAACTTACTTCATTGGAGTATTGTTAAAGAAATCCCTACATTTATTCACAAGAGGCACAATATGCCCCAAATTTTAACAAAATGGCCCTATGTTATTTTTTAAAAGATGAAACTTTATTACATCTTACTGTCTAAAGAACAGATTATGGTTTAAAAATATGATCAGATCCTAATTCATATATGATTAAAGAAAGCTAATTCTTATGGTTATGTTTAATAACAAAAACCTTTTTGGGGGGTGGTCTTTTAGGGTTTCTTCAATAGCCTCCGATGTGAACTTGTGATGCATCCAGAGATATCAATTACCAACATTTGTCCTGGCCCTGTACAGTCAAACATTGTACACAATGCCTTTACTGAAGAAGTCTCAAAGGTAAGAATTTTTGTATTTGGGAAAATGTAAATTCTAGGTATCATCATGGGTTCAATGTGTTTTTGAATATTTTATGATTCCAACCCAATATTTTCAATCTAACCAGAATTAGAGATGCCACTTCCAACTGGTATTCTCTTTATCATTTCTTTATCTCTCCTGAGTTGTAAGGCAATCAAAAGGTAGAATCTGATCTCTCTCCTCATTCAATAATAGGACTGAAAACTAATCAATTAATTAACTTTGAGCTCAATTATTAAAATAAACCAAAGGAAACTCTTTTTTTCTATGAACTTTTTTTCTTGCTTTCCCAACCCCCACCTAAGGTAGCCTGTATTCAGGTCAATGCTCTACCCATAGTGAGATAAAAGTTTCTTAATTTATGAAAACTTAACTTATGGGCATTTGAGGTAGCTATCTGTTAAGTTTCAAGAAAGTCCTTTAACTTGTTTGGATTAAGCTAGTGTTTCCCCAGAAATTTAATTTTAATTATTCCCAAACATTAATTATTTTTTATGCTCTGTTGAAGATGAACACATTAAAATCAACATTTAAATGTATTTCTAATGCAGGAGCACTTTGTTAGAGTGTGAGCTTCCAATTGAACTGTTACCATTTCAGTTTGTCCTGTTACGGTCTTCTTTCCCAGGCTGGGCAAATTGATGATATATGATTGAGAAAATAAATAGCCTGTGTTATATAGAACCTAATAAATAATCAGTCTTGGATGACTGGACTGTTTACTGCACTGGAATTTTTTCAATTTTCTAGAAACTAGAGAACACAGGAAGTCAGGAGTATAAGATGAAAACTAGTCGCTGTGTTCGGTTGATGCTAGTCGCCATGGCCAATGATCTAAAAGAAGTCTGGATTGCTGAACAACCATATTTGTCAGTTTGCTATATCTGGCAGTATGCCCCAACTTGGGCCTGGTGGATCACAAGCAAGTTGGGACACAGAAGAATTGAAAATTTTAAGAATGGACTGGTATGGATTTTTGTTTTTTTTCTCTAGTTTTGCAAAATACAAAGAATTTCTTGGCTCTCAAGTTTTATTTTTTTCATATCTATCTATCTATCTATCCATCCACCTGTCTGTCTTCTGAATTCAAGTCCTGAGTCTGTTATATACTTACTTGGTGACCTAAACAAGTAATTTAACTTCCTGGTGTCATAGACAATTATTTATGATTGATTAGATTGGTACAACAAATTTCCTTATTGAAATATCCCAAAATAATGAAATCACAGGTTATCATTGAATTGTGTATGCTCATAAATGCATACACATGTATTTGTATGTATTCTTTGTAAGTATATTTATATGAATATATATATATACATACATACATATATATATATATATATATATATATATATATATATATATATATATACCTTTTTAAAAATCAACACAACATTGGTTATATAGTCATTTCCTGCCTAATATTAATTGGGTTCTTTAATGAACACATTACAAAACATTTGTTTAGCACAAACACTATGTCAAGGGCTAGGAATGTTCTAACGGGAGAGACCAGAGATGTAGGGGAGTGTTGGGGTCGAGTTCTCTAACTGGAAGATCACAAGGATGGTGTGGAGCTACAGAGCAATTGATATGCTCTTTCTGTTCCTAGAAGAGGGGGAGAAAATGCAGGATACAGATGTTGGGGGTGAGGTGGTGGGTATGTGTGCAGCAGGGAGGTGACCAGATAAAGCTTAGCCAGGTGTCTAGGCTGGCTCGATATAGTGACCTCTCACCCATCAGGATAGAATGGTCTCAGGGCAGGAGTTCCAATAGGAATCATTGTCAGCAAAGCACAGCTGAAAGATCATTAGGTCATGGTGGCTAGGTGGTGCAGTAGATAGAGCACTGGCCCTGGAGTCAGGAGTACCTGAGTTCAAATCCGGCCTCAGACACTTAATAATTACCTAGTTGCGTGGCCTCGGGCAAGCCACTTAACCCCATTGCCTTGCAAAAACTAAAAAAAAAAGATCATTAGGTAGTATGATGTTATAAAGGTCAGTCGTTTCATAGGAATCATGCTATATAAATGGGTGATTGGCTGAATTATTAGGTCTAGTTATAATACATTCTGATATTGTTCAGGTAATTTGAGTAGAGTATGCTAGAAAGTAATAAAGTATCTTTACATCCTTTTCTTTTTGACTCATTATAAACTTGATAGACATTATGGCCTCCACACAAAGTGAAGCTAATTCCCAAGTGAATGCTTTTTCTCTGTGCTCCCTATTGTATAATATTGATGCATTAATTTTGTCTAAATGTTGTCCAATTGACTTTTTTTCAGTTTCGACACATTTAAAATGAGAGGGATGGTCTTTAAGTTCTCTTCCATCTGTAAAATTTAGTGTTTGAGTTTATGATATTAAAAATGGGAAGAGGAGTTACTCAATTTATTGCTCAATTTACCCATCACTGTTTTCTGCTATCTTCCCTCTTGTTCCTTCCCCTAGTACATCTGGAGTCAGTTGACCTGGGTTAAATTAGAAACTGTGAGTCCTTACTAAGCACATCAGTTTCCTCTCGTTACAACTCTGCATCCACATCTTTCAAGTGATGGAGTTGGCTTAGAGGTCTTCTACCTCTAACTCTTATGATGACATCTTGACTTAGATTTTTAAGAGATCTTCTATCTCTTAAATCTTATGATGACATCTTGGCTTAGATTTTTTTTTTTTGAAAGGCAATGGGGTTAAGTGGCTTGCCCGAGGCCACGCATCTAGGTAATTATTAAGTGTCTGAGGCCGGATTTGAACTCAGGTATTCCTGACTCCAGGGCCAGTGCTCTATCCACTGCACCACCTAGCTGCCCCTGGCCTAGATTTTTAAGAGGTCGACCCCTAAATAACTAGCTGTGTGATTATGGATGAGTCAGTCGGTCAATAAGCATTTATTTAATGACTTTTGTGCCCCAGATACTGTGCTACGGGTTAGAGTTTAAGTCACATAAACTCTTTGAATTTGTTTCCTCATCTATAAAATGGGACTGATTCTTGTGTTTCACAGAACTACTGTGAGGATAAGATGAAATACTCCTAAGTATATAAAGTACTTTATAATATAAGAAGTTTGCAAATGCCAGCTATTATTAGAGTAGCATAGGAAATAACATGATGAGGTTAAGAAAAATTATGATGGTATAAATAAGAATTTTCTTGTTTTTTTTTTTTGTTTGTTTGTTTCTTACAAGGCAGTGAGATTAAGTGACTTGCCTGAGGCCACACAGCTAGGTAATTATTAAGTGTCTGAGGTCAGATTTGAACTCAGGTCCTTCTGACTCCAGGGCCGGTGCTCTATCCACTGTGTCACCCCTAAATTAGACTTTTCCATGCTAATAGACAATGCCACACAGTAAGCATTTAATAAATAGTTATTGACTGATAGACCATGTTGATACTTTTGCAGATATTCTCAGTCATCTGTGGACTAGCTTTTCTTAGATCTCACTTAGAAACATAGAATTGTAGAATAGTCGAATAGAGACCAAAACTCAAGGCTTCTTGACTCAAATGCTTTTTTTTCCCCCTCTACAGTATTGTATTATTTGAGATTTTAGCAGTGGTTTTGTGTGAGTCTTATTTGCATAACATAAGACAAATCACTTAACCTATTCATAAAATTCATAGTGGAAAACACTAATATCACAAGTTTGTACCAAAGTGTTAGATACAGGGTTCTTTGTATCTAGGCTGATCATAACCTCGTGTTAACTCCCTCGTTTTTCAGTCAAGGGAGAAGCCCAGAGATTTATTTATCCAAGGCCATACAGGTAATAAGTAGCAGAGTCAATATTTAAACTCAGATCTGGTAATAAAAAGATATACTAGGTAGTCTAGTAGATAGAGCACTGGACTTGGAATCAGGAAGATTCATCTTCCTGATTTCAAATCTGGGCTCAGATATTTACTGACTGTATGACCTTGAGCTTGTCACTTGACCCTGTTTGCCTCAGTTTCTCATCTATAAAATGAGCTGGAGAAGAAAATAGAAAACCATTCAGTAACTTTACCAAACAAATCTCAAATAGGGTCATGAAGGATTAGATATAACTAAATAACAACAATGATGATAAATTAGAGAGATATTAGGTGAATCAGTTAATGGAAGAATCAATTAATTTGCATTTATTAAATAACTGCTATCTACCAAACTGAGCTAACTAGGGATACAAAGAAAAAAAGCAAACAGACCTTGCATCCCTTAGATGGACAGTTCATATCTGGAGGGACCAAAAAAATGTTTCATGCAAAAACTTCATTGGAATTTAGACTTGAAGAAAACCAGGAATTCTAGGAAGTAGAGAGAAGGGGTGGCAGGGTAAGGAAGGAGGGCAGTGAGAAAGAGAAGACTGGTGCAAAAGGTTGGAGTTGGGAGGTAGAGCATCATGTATGAGGGATAGTAATTAGTTGTGTTTGAATGGACTATGGAATGTGTAGAGGGGAGTAATGTGAAAGTATAATAGAAATGTAGGGAGGGGCTAAGATGTAAAGTGCTTTATATGCTAAACAGAGGAATTTACAGAAGATTCCAGAAGTAATAGGGAGCCATTGAAAGTTAATGAATAGGGGCAGCTAGGTGGCATAGTGGATAAAGCACTGGCCCTGGAGTCAGGAGTACCTAGGTTCAAATCCAGCCTCAGACACTTAATAATTACCTAGCTGTGTGGCCTTGGGCAAGCCACTTAACCCCGTTTGCCTTGCAAAAACTTAAAAAAAAAGTTAATGAATAAGGGGGCAGCTAGGGGGTGGCTAGGTGGTGCAGTGGATAGAGCACCAACCCTGGAGTCAGGAGTACCTGAGTTCAAATCCAGCCTCAGACGCTTAATAATTACCTAGTTGTGTAGCTTTGGGCAAGCCACTTAACCTTGCAAAAACTAAAAAAAAAATTTAATGAATAAGAGAAAATCACTTTGGCTGCTATGCAATTGGAGTGGGAGAGAGACTTGAAGCAGGAAATCAGCAGATCCTTGCAAGTAGAGAAAAGATAAAATTTGTCAAATGATTAACTATGAGTGAGAGAAAGATAGTACCCTTAACATTAATATAGAAGTTCAGAAAAGCATTGGGTTTGGGGAGGGGGAGATAACAGTTGAGTTTGGGAAGGGAGAAGAGCTAAAAATGGAAACAAAGATACTGAAATATCCTAAAGACCTCCTAGACAGAAAGAGCTAAGTGAAGTGCTTTTGGAAAGTCTGGCAGGAAGGATTAGTATAATCGAAATAGAGAATTAGTTTTCTACTTCAAGCATAGCATTATCGTGCTTTAATGACCATTCTCTGCTTCAAAAAGCAGAGAAACCTGTAAAAGGAGTCTTCTTATTATTTTATTTTATTAGGTTTTTGCAAGACAAAATGGAGTTAAGTGGCTTGCCCAAGGCCACACAGCTAGGTAATTATTAAGCGTCTGAGACCGGATTTGAACCCAGGTACTCCTGACTCTAGGGCCGGTGCTTTATTCACTGCGCCACCTAGCTGCCCCAGGAGTCTTCTTATTAATCTGATTCTCAGCAACAATGAGGAACTGGTTACTGGAGTGAAAATCCCTGGAAACCATGATAGAAAATGACCATTCCATATTTGCATTTGTGATCAAGAAAGGAAAGTGGGGCACAGTCTGATAAACATCCCAGAGTTTTGGAGGAAAGATTTCAAAGGATTCAGGGGAGTATTAAGTAATGGCCTCTGGCCTAAAATTTCACCGAGGCAGCTAGGACCTAGGGTCAGGAAGATCTGAGTTCAAATCCAGCCTCATACATTTACTAATCCTGAGTAGGGGACTCAATTTCCTCAACTATGAAATGAGATATAATAATACCTCCCTCCCAGGGTTTTATTGAGGAGAGTGTGGGATAACTGCTTTGCAAGACTTAAGACCTTATTTAAATGTTGACTATTTAGCTATTATTGGGCCAGCCAGGTGACCTGGAGTCAGGAAAACTCATCTTCCTGGGTTCAGAATCTGACCTCAGACTCTTACTAGCTGTGTGACCCTGGGCAAGTCACTTAACGTGTTTGCCTCAGTTTCCTCATTTGTAAAATGAACTGGAATAGGAAAGGGTAAACCACACTCATATCTTTGCCAAGAAA
Organism: Macrotis lagotis; assembly: GCF_037893015.1. Taxonomy (NCBI): domain Eukaryota; kingdom Metazoa; phylum Chordata; class Mammalia; order Peramelemorphia; family Peramelidae; genus Macrotis; species Macrotis lagotis. Next base: position 262,765,478 of record NC_133661.1, on the reverse strand, counting down.
AGTCATACACAATGAAAAGGACCAAACAACAAGATTAGTTTTTATTATCATGGGTAAGTCAGGATAGGAGGCAGTGGGAGCCTTTCTTCTGAAGATGTAAGGAGAAATGATTCTGAGGTGAAAGAAACTGAGACATTACCTAGAGCAATTTTTGTGGTTGTACAGAAGGTAAACACATTGACCATTTGATAGTTTTAAAAGATATAATACAAAAAAAATGGAAGAAAGGTTAAGTGATATAAGGAAAACTATATAGTCACACATGTATGTAAAATATATGGTGAATATGTATTTCCACACATAATGTGTGCATTTATATATATATACATCTAAATGTTGATCTGCTGTCAGTGGGTCAGCAATCATATCTACCTGTTCTTTCAGTACTCTAGGATCATCCTGGCTTGGTGTCTTAGGCTCTCCTAGCATCTTCTGACTTCCCTTGGGTTTCATCTCCTTATAAGCAATTTTGTTCTATCTTTTTCCAGTTCAGAGATCATTAGCAGAAGAAACAGAAGCAAATGATAGTTGAATAACAATGCCTTCCTCAATTCGTTTCCACCAAAACAGTAGAGTCATCCCTTCTTTTCCCCAGTATAGTGAAAAAGTCTTTATTCCCACTCTCATACTTCCTCCAAGCTCTCCTTTTATTGTTCTCAACTTTTTCTCACTAGCTTTAGCTCATTTAGGAATTCTTTTCACTCCTAAGACTACTTTTAAAGGAAAGTGTCACATTTTTATTCATTTTTAGAGATTTGAGATGGTTCAGCTTGAGGTGTCCAATAAGCAGTTGGTGATGTGGACTTGGCAGTCAGGAGAGATGTCAGGTCTGGGTATATAAATATATGAGTCATCTGCAGTGAGATGATAATTTAACTCATTCGATCTGGTAAAGCAGCTAGGCAAAAAAAAGAACAGAGAGAGGAGAGAACAAAGACAGACACATTCTTAGATACAGACTGTAACAGGGATGTTAAAGTAGTGGTCATTCACATGGAGGGAGAATGAGGAGGGAATAGGGTCGTGAAAATCAAGAGAAGAGAGCAACCTCAGCTATATAAAAAAGCTTCAGAAATCAAGAAGAATTAGGACATATGGAAGACCATCAGATTTGGCCTTTAAAAATCACTGGTGGGGGGGCAGCTAGGTGGTGAAGTGGATAGAGTACTGACTCTGGAGTCAGGAGTACCTGAGTTCAAATCTGGCCTCAGACATTTACTAATTACCTAGCTGTGTGGCCTTGGGCAAGCCACTTAATCCCACTGCCTTGGAAAAACCCCCCCAAAAAAATCACTGGTGAATTTATTATTTACTTTTTAAAAAATTCAGATGGCTTGAAATGGAGATTAATATATTGAATCTTTCATATAGAATCTTCTTTTTATATTCAACAGTGTGTATGGAAATACTCTTTTGGGGGTATTTAAATTCAGAATTTAAAAATGTTCTAGGGGAAAAAAAGGATCATCGGTAACTGGAAGGAGTAATTTCAGTTGAGTGATATGGTCAGAAGCCAGATTACAAAAATTGAGAAGTTCATTAAGAGGAGAGGAGAGAAAATAGAGTTACTAAGTGAGAGGAGAGGAAATAGAGACAATACTAGAGGCTTTTTCTAGGAGTTTGACTAAGAAAAGGAGGAACAAAAGTTTGAGGGGGTAACATGGTCTAATAAAGACTGTAAGGAAGGGAGATGCTTGGGCATATTTATATGTCATAGGGAAGTAATAGGTAGAAGACTGGAGAAAGGAGGGTCAAATGACAGTGAGGAGAAGGGCTAATAATAAAGATTGGAGTACAGGGCAGAGAAGTAAAGGGATTTTAAGGGGTTTTGAAATAAAAGAAGATAAAGTTCTTGGTGTAAATGATTTTGGCAGGCTAGAACATTGGTTGAATCTACTAAAAAGAGTAATGTTTTACAGTTAGGATTTTAAAAAACCAACTTTACAAGTACAAAATGGGAGAGATAGAGACATAAGTTTATCTGGGAGGGATATGGATGTGATATGGCCTGCAAGCTCAGTTTGAGCCAGTGCATTATGATAGTTAATAAAATCTTAGCCTGCATTAAGAGAGATGAGATGTCCAGGATTAGGGAGGGGAATAGTCCCACTGGACTCTGCCCAGTCAGACCGCACTCTGAGTATTGTATTCACTTCTTTGCACCCCATTGGAGGAAGGAGATTAATACATTGTACAGTTTCCAGAGAAGAACAGCTATGATAGTGACCTATTAAATTGTGAGCTATTCAAAAGTGAGGATTTCTTTTTTTTCTTTCTATTAGTAGCTCTTAACAGAGTAGGTTACTTGATAAATGAATTGACAAGAGACTGTTAGCATAGCTTATAACTAGATAAAAGTAAAGGCTAAAAAGATATTGCTTTAAATTTTGTCTTTCTCTTGAATTCCATCCCTTAGGGTTGAAAGAATCTACCCTATCTATATACAGTGATCTTGACTATTTTTATCTTGAATGAGGGAGGGGATGTAAAAACACAGCCCATATTGTTTCTGTTAGCTTACATACTCTGTCTCTTAGGAATTTATTTATTCATTCATTAATTTATTTATCTAGGTAAGTTTTTAATTATAAAAATTAACTTTAAAATCAAAAAATTACAAACTAATCTGCACTTTGTCAGATATATCTACCATGTAAAAAGTTACATTTGCTCTGGCAAGTCATAAGTAGATAATGTTCTTGTCCAGAAATGAAAAAAACAGTTTTTAAAAGTGGGATGAGCAGATGTTAACTACACTACTCTTCTTAATACAATACAGTTGATAGCATAACTGGTTAGATTACAATGTCACAATAAATCATCAGGGGATTAACATTTTGTATGAAGTCTGGGATTTTGAGTGTGCTTATCATTCTAATTTGAGACTTTATCCAGTTTCCCCAAGAATCTTACAAACCTTTAGTTTGAGGTTTATAAAAGTATGTTTCATTATAATCAGGTTGCAAAAACCTTGCCGGTTCCTTTCCCATGTGCAGGAAGGAAACCTCTAGAGACAGTGCTGTTAATGTAATACTATTGATTCTTGTTATCTTTATCTGGGTGCCCTGAGATAGATTTGTACCTTGATTGAGAGCTGTTACAAGAAAAGTTAGATTTTTTTTTGTTAAATAATGTGGAGCATATTCATTGGAGTGTATGCCTAAGGGTTTGACTTTAACTTAATGAAATATTTACAAAGCTTTATTTGTTGGTCTTAAGTTTTTTGTTTTTTTTTTCATTTCACTACAATGTATTCATTTAATTCCTTTTCCTCCCCACCTCAACATATTTCCATCAGAACATATGTACACATAAACCACAGATAGAAAATTTTTTTTAAAAAAGGTCATCTTAAGTTTTATATCTCTTCCAAACATCCCAGCGACAGCAATAAAGCAGTTTGGCCTTCACTGACAGAAGTAAGGAAAATATGGAATGATTACTTTTGATTGATGTAATTATCTCTGTTACAGGATGCCGATTCCTCTTATTTTAGACCACTGAGGAAAAAAACAGACTGAAAGAATACCAACATTTTTCTTCCTGTTGTAATTGAAGAGATGGAAAAATGAAATGCTTGAAGTGCGACTTATAGTTCTATTACAATTATATTGTAACTCAATTCATAAAATGTTATCATGGATATTGCAATAAAGATCTTAATCATTATGTTTCATATTCTTGAGTTAAAAAAAAAAACATGTTTACACCGGAAATAAAGTGAATTCCTATCAACTGAGGAATAGTTAAATAAACTGTGGTATATGAATGTAATAGAATATACTATACTGCAAGAAGCAATGAACATAATGAATAGAGGCAAGAAATAATATACATAATGATTACAACAATGATAAAAGTGACTACAAAAAGTCAAACTATATAAAGTATAAAGAAATAGTTTAGGGGCAGCTAGGTTGCATAGTGGATAAAGCACTGGCCCTGGAGTCAGGAGTACCTGGGTTCAAATCCGGTCTCAGACACTTAATAATTACCTAGCTGTGTGGCCTTGGGCAAGCCACTTAACCCCATTTGCCTTGCAAACAAAAACAAAAAAAAAAGAAATAGTTTAGCTCTAAAGAAGAGGGAAGACACCTCTCTCTGCTCCTTTGCAGAAATGGGGAAGGAATGGGTACATGGTTACATAGCATTTTGTATTATATCAGATTTTGTTGTAGTGATGACTGGTTTTGTTGAATTTATTATTTCTCTTAAAAATTATTTTTTAGGAAGAATGACTTTCTGGGAGGGGATAGGGGAAAGGAGATAGAGACAGTAATGGAAAAATGAGAATTACTGTATTTCCCCATATATGACACACCCTTTTTCAAAAAATTCGGGGTCTAAAAACTGTGGGAACATCTTATACAGTGGTTGTAGATTGTTTTTACTTACATTTCCCACTTTTTTGAGCTTGTTGTCTTTGCGCTCATTGTTTTGCATTTGTTACTGATATATTAGATTGTGTTTTTGCCATGTTCTACCCAGAAATGGCTCAGAAAAGATTTTCATACAATGCTGAATTCAAATTCAAATGATTCAGTTTGCAAAAGTGAATGGAAATCGTACTGCTGAAGGTTGGTTTGGTCTCCTCCAACTGAACAAGAAGTGACTGATCTCAAAGGAGGATAGAAATGGTGCTTCAGGTTCATGAAATGGAATGGACTGAGTATGTGTCCATGCACCAGACTTACCCAAAAGATGCCTGAAAGCTTGAATTTCATGATGAATAAACTTGAGTTCAGTAACTATGTAATATTTTTTTTCAAATTTTAGGCCCCCAAATTAAGATGTGTCTTATACATAGGAGCTTCTTATACATGGGAAAATATGGTAATAAAATTATTTAAAATAGCATCTGCTATGTTCTGCCCATGTTATAGTTAGGCATGTGTCTGTCTAAATGTAAGTGCTTTTGGTTTTGTGTGTATGTGTATACAACAGTCCTTGGCTAGATATACAAATTTACATCTAATTTTTTTTCTTCCATTTTCTTGATGTTGCTAAGGTGCCCTTTTTTATATATTTACTAGGGGAGAGTCTGTGGGAAAATGGGCTCCTTTTGGACCACTATTTTCATGATCTTAACTGGATTTGCTTAACATAAATTTATTTTCAAACAAATTGTAAAGAAAATAACAGAATGAAAAAAAAATTAAAAAAAAATAGAATAACAATGAAAAAGGGAAAAGCCTGAGAATGTCTCTAGGACTTTGCTGGAGTTCCCCCCTGCATTGAGAAAGCAGTTTCTCTACCAGTGAGAGATAGTATGGTATTTGGGGAGCAATTGCCTAATCAATGATCATAGTGAATATTAGAAAAAGACAGGTTATTTAAATGTGAAACAATAGTTTTTAGGTTTTTTTCTACCCCCTCATTTTATTTTATTTTAAAGATTTTATTTATTTTGAGTTTTACAATTTTCCCCCTAATCTTACTTCCCTCCCCCCACCCCCCACAGAAGGCAGTTTGCCAGTCTTGTAATTACATTGTTTCCATGGTACACATTGATTCAAACTGAATGAGAGAGAAATCATATCCTTAAGGAAGAAACATAAAGTATAAGAGATAGCAAGATCAGACAATAAGATAATCAATTTTTTTCTAAATTAAAGGTAATAGTCCTTGGTCTTTGTTCAAACTCCACAGTTCTTTCTCTGGATACAGATGGTATTCTCCATCGCAGACAGTCCCAAATTGTCCCTGATCGTTGTACTGATGGAATGAGTGAGTCCATCAAGGTTGGATAGATTTTAGTTTTGAAATATATTTTGATTCATGTTATCCCCATGGTAAATCCTCCCAAGATATTTGTTCACAATGAAAGAGGAAATAAATCTACCCAAAGATAGTATATTTTAAAACCTGGTATTTTGATGACAAAATGCAACAACCCGATAAATCCTAATGTGTCTTTTGATGGATTAATCATCAGTTTTGTCTTTCCACTCAGACTTTTCCTTGTTTCACTTCCTCCCATATTGATGAGGTACCACCCAATGCTGGGCAAGTACCCCCTGTACTGAAGAGTAGTTCAAAGGTGGAATGTCTGAGAGGAAGGGCCAAACAGACTATTAGTCCATCAAGAGATGGGTTAGGATTTATCGAGTTGTTGCGTGTCACATGTTAGGGATTGCTGAGTGTTGATGAAGTGCCTTGGTGCCTTGTTGATTCAGGAGGAAGCAAAACCACTTTAAGACCATGAGACTCCCCCAGCAGTCAGACCATCTTCAGTAGTCTTGTTTCCTATCCATTAGGCCATGGAGTGGAATGATTTTGGAAAAGGCAAATGAGAAGGATGCCTTGCACAGCATACCCCTCACTATAATAAACATAATTGTGCAACTCACACCTCTGAGCACCTGGTTAGATGCTGCAGTCCTCTTCAATACCAAAGGACTAGTTGTCATAAGAACCTGATACCAACTTATTTTTTCAGCCTTTTTGTGCCAGTGCACTTGGGGATCCAGTCAAACTGTTTTTCCCATTTCTTGCATGACCTTCCACCTTTCAACTTCTATGGAGTTCAACTTTATATGTGTAAAACACATGTGCAATTCCATTTTCACCTCAGCCTTAGAGAATCCTTCTCCTTCATGAGTCAACTCAACTATCTTCTATGTGGAGTTTTTCCTGGCCTATTCAACTGCTAGTGTCCTAGCTACAAGAGAATTGTGAAGCAACAAAATGCTTGGGGTGTGTGTATGTGTATATATGCATATATATAATAAGCATTATATAGATGCTGGCTCTTTATTATCAATATTATTTATTTTATTCTCTATATATGTGTGTATATTTATATATGTAGAATATAAGTGATTTAAGTAGATATTGTCTCATTCTTTGTATTTGTATCCCTGGTACCCAGGAAAATGTCTAATGTCTATTAGGCTTATTCATTAATTGACAGAACCAAAGAAATTGGTGATCAGGAAATATGTGAGTGATCCTCTTCTTTTTCCAAGGAGTCTATTGTATCAGCGTCATCCTTTCTCTCTATAGAAAGTTTGATCTCCATACTCTTGAACTTGTGGCACTACCGAAGAAATATTATTTTTCTGCCAGCTTGATTGCTGTCTCACACTATCTAGAGACTCCAAAATCTTGCTTTCACTCAGAAATTTGGGATTCATAAGTACTTCACAACTCCTTCAGGTTGAATAAGGAAATGTTTGCCTCTCCCATATGCTCCTGTAGGAAATCTATCAGTGGGCCAGTTGCTGTCATTGCTCAACCTTGGAAAAGCCACTCTCAGAATCTCTCTTTTCGTGCTGCTTGCAAACATACACAAATCTTATGTACCCAAATATTTGTGTGTATGTGTAGATGTGTGTTGGTGGGGTGAAGGATGTGTTAAAGGAAAACTGGTACCTTAGTGTGAAGGCTACTTATCCCTCTACAGGGCTGCTTTCCATCTTTGATCACCTGAGCCACCTAACTCTCACCAGTGGCCACACCCCAGTTAACCTTTTCATCAGGCTGGTTAAACTAGGTGGAAGGTAGCTAAGAGGGTCTCAAACTCATAAATGTTTGGGGGGAAATGTCTACATCAAGTATGTGAAGTCTCAAACAGTGGAATGGGTGGATGAGAATACTTTGTTACAGTGGCCATGAAGCCACCTGAAGCAGCACTTAGAGCTTGATTAGACATTGAGGAAGCCAAGGTCATTCACTGCATCTAAAGTCATCACCAGTTGTCTTGACTCTCTTGCTACTGGACCATGATGATTTTGGAAGAGGTGACAACTTTGTGTAACTGTGCCTCATTTAAATCCAATTTAGGCACAAATAGAAAGACATCATCCATACCATTATACCATTCCTATCTCAAAAGTCCTGTAGCAACAGAGAAGTAATGAAACATTAGGTACAGATACACTGGTTGCTGTAGTCACAACCCTGCACACAAGCAGCCCAGGCTGTAGGGTCATTTCTCCACTAGAAGCAGCAGTAGGACTAGGACTTGGCAGCCCCCTGGGTGTCTGAGAAGCTCTTTTAACAATCACACTGCCCATCTGGTGTGAGGAAGGGGCTAGAAAAGGTGCCCTAAAATTTTTCTGTTTACACAACCCTAGCCTGATAAACTGAGGCACACAGGGATCCCACCCTACAGTCAAAACAAAGAAAAGTACAAAAATTCTTCAAAGAAGATTCCACTCATCTTTGGTGCAAGGAAAGTGCACCTACTCATAGAGAGCACAAGGTCCAATTAACCTGAAAGACACACAGCTCTTGTTGCAAGAGAACTCGGCAGGCATCACATCCTACTTGTAGCCCTGAGGGAAACAAGCCTGGCAAATGGCATTCAGCTTACTGAAGGCAGAGCTGGATACACGTTTTTCTGGAGTGGCTGCAGTGAAGGGGAGCATTGTGAAACTTGGATGCCTACCAAAAGGAGTGAATCACAGGCTTATAACAATGAGATTGTCACTTACAGAAAAAAGCCACACCACTATCATCAGTGCGTATGCTCCCATCATGAAGAACGATGAAGTCAAAGAAAAATTTTATGAAGACCTGGAGACCCTTATAATAAATGTATCAAAAGAGAATAAGTTTATAATTCTGGGTGATTTAAATGCTACAGTAGACTCAGACTAACAGATGTGATGGAGTCCTCGAGAGGAATGAAGTTGGAAACAGCAACAGCAATGGTTGCCCACTACTGAAGACTTGTGCATCTCATGACCTCATCACAAACTCTGTCTTCCATTTACTTAAACACAAAAACATCTTGGATGTACCCTTGCAGCAAAACATTGGCATCCAATAGACTATGTGACAATGCAGAAGCCACTGACCATTTACCTCAAGTTGAAGTCAATTTGACCCTAGCTGAAGTTCCAACTGAAGAAGAGATTTTGAAGCCATTAGGCTCCTGGTGCTGATCTCATTCCAACTGACATCTACAAGGTGGGGGCCATTGCTCATTCAAAAGTTGACTGAGGGAGCCAAAATGGCAGCATGAAGGCAGCATTTCCTAGCAACTTCTTTCCCCCCAAACTCCAAAAGCCAAAATTATGACCAGCCAAAAATTAGAGGGGTAGGACCCACAGAAAGACTGAGTGATACATTTTCCCAGTCCAAGATAACTTAGAAGTTCCATGGGAAAGGTGTGTTTCACCAGGACTGAGAGTTGGGAAAAAAGCCATGGCTGCAGCACAGCCCAGCCCAGCCCATCCCAGAGATCACTGGCAACAGCTTGAAGGGGCAGTGAGAGAATTTTCCTACACCAGAATGAATGTGGAGTGAGGAGCATAGGCCACAGAATCTGCAGTGAGAATCTGGAGAAAGCAGCCTGCACCCCCAGAGACAGTAAGGGAAGTCTGCAGAGATTTCTTTGTTCTCCCTTGGGGTAGGACTCTGCTGCTAGCCTACACTCAGATCCAGGCTGCAGTCTGGGCTTCCATACTAAGTAGCCAAGCTGGATTCCTCCTTACAGCTCCAGGGTAGAGGGAAACACAGGGGTCATCTACATATCAAAGCACAGGCAAAAGAGCATAAGATTTTGGAGGAATAAAGGTCCCAGTGGGGTGTCCCCCTTCCAAAAAAACCCCAAAGCTTTGGAAGTGCTGTCTTGGGCTGAGGAAATGAGTAAACAACAGAAAAAGAAGAATCTGACCATAGAGAATTACTTTAGTTCTATGGAAGCTCAAAACACATACTCAGATGATGACAAAATCGAAGTTTGCATATCTAAAACCTCCAAGAGAAATAGAAAATGGACTCAGACTATGGATGAGCTCAAAAGACTTTGAAAAGCAATAAGGGGGTGGCTAGGTGGTGCAATGGATAGAGCACTGGCCCTGGAGTCAGGAGTACCTGAGTTCAAATCCAGCCTCAGACACCTAATAATTATCTAGCTGTGTGGCCTTGGGCAAGCCACTTAACCCCATTTGCCTAAAAAAATAAGCAATTAAGGGAAATGGAGGAAAAATTGGGAGGAGAAATGAGAGTGATGCAGAAAAATCATGAAAACCAAATCAAAAGCTTAGTGAAGAAAATATGTTGACTAATATGTTAATAACCAGTTTAGGCCTAATGGAAAAAAGCAAAACAAAAGACAAATGAGGAAAAGAATGCCTTAAAAAGCAGAATTGGCCAGCTGGAAAAGGAGATAAAAAAGCTCTCTCTGAAGAAAATAACTCCTTCAAATGCAGAATGGAACTAAAGGAGGCTGATAACTTTGTGAGAAATCAGGAAGAAATAAAACTTCCAAAAAAGCCAAAAATTAGAAGAAAATGTCAAATATCTCAATGGAAAAACAACTGGCCTCAAAAACAGATCCAGAAGAAATAATTTTAAAGTTATTGGACTATCAGAAAGCCACCATCAGGAGAAGAGCCTAGACTTCATTTTTCAAGAAATAATACAGAAAAATTGCCCTGAGATCCTAGAATCAGAGGGTAAAATAGAAATTGAGAGAATTCACTGGTCACTCCCTGAAAGAGATCCCAAAAGACAAACTTTCAGGAATATTACAGCCAAATTCCAAAACTCCCAAATCAAAAAGAAAATTCTAAAAGCTTTCAGAAATAAACAATTCAACTACCAATTCTCTATAGTCAGGATTACACAGGATCTGGCAGCATCTACTTAAGGGCTCATAAGGATTGGAAAATGATATTCCAGAAGGCAAAAGATCTCAGTTTACAACTGAGAATCAGCTACCCAGCAAAACTGGACATCCTCTCAGGGAAAAAGATGGATGTTCAATGAAACAGGGGACTTTCAAACTTTCCTTTTGAAACAACTAGAGCTGAAGAGAAAGTTTGATTTCCAAGTACAGGACTCTGGTGAACCATAGAGGGAGTGGAAGAGAAGGACTGACTATGAGGAACTTAATGATATTGAACTGTTTGTATTCCTGTGTGGGAAGAAGATATTGATAACTCATATGAACATTCTCATTAAGAGCTGTTAGAAGGAGCATATATAGACAGGACATAGGAAGGAGAGGAATATAATAGTATAATATAGTAAAAAGATTGAGTCAATGGGTGATAAAGGAAAATACTGGAAAGAAGGGAAAGGAGATGAAGAAAAAGCTAAGAAATTTCACATAAGTTTTTTTTTCAATGGAGTGGAAAGGGGGAAGGCAATGGAGAATGAGTGAGCCTTCATTCCCATCGGACATGGCTCAGAGAGGAAATAACATACACACTTAATAGGGTGAGGAAATCTATTTTACCTAGAAAAAAATGAGAAGGGACAGGATAAGGGGGAATGGGGGGGGAGGGAAGGGGGGAATAGGTGACAGAAGAGAGGGAAGATCGAGGGAGAGGATACTCAGATACATACATTTTTGGACAGGACCAGGATGAAAGGAGAGAGAGAATAGAGTAAATGAGAGTGGGGAGGAATAGAGTGGAGGTATAGCTAGTAATAGTAACTGTGGCAAAAATATTGAAGCAACTTCTCTGGTGAACTTATGATAAAGAAAGCAACTCACTCCAGAGACAGAGTCATTGCAATCTGAACACAGACTGGAGTACATTTGTTTTTCTCTCCCTATTCTTGAGGTTTCTCATCTTCTTGGGGGGTGTTAAATTTACTCTTATAACACAGTCAATTTTGATCAATGTGTAGCAAGGAAACAATGTAGAGACTATCAGACAGCCTTTGGGGGGGATAGAAGGGGGGGAGAATTGTAAAATTCAAAACCTTACAAAAATGATAGGTAGATACTACTATTGTATATAATTGGAAAACAAATAAAATGTTAATAAAAAATGAATGTTGAAAATTATTCTTTGCATGAAGTTGGAAAAATAAGTTTATTAAAAAAAAGTTGACTGAAATCTTCCAGATTATATGGCATGAAGATGTTATCCCCCAGGAATTCAAGGATACCTCCATCGTCCTTCTCTATAAAGGCAAAGAGAATAGATTGTCCTATGACAATAACAGGGGTATTTCTCTTTGTCATTGCTGGTAAGATTCTTCCCAGAGTCCTTCTCAATAGGCTGATCTTCACTTGGGAGTTGGTCAATTCTCTGAGAACCTGTGTGGCTTCAGAAAGTGTCGAAGAACAGTCAATATGGTGTTTGCTGTCCAATAACTCCAGGAAAAATGCCAGAAACAGAACAGAGGTCTGTATACAACATTTGAAGATCTGACCAAGTCCTTTGATACTGTCAATCATGAGAGTTTATGGAAAATTATATCAAAATTTGGTTGCCTGGAGAAGTACATCAATATCTTATGTCATTCTATGATGGCATACATGCCTGGGTTCTGGATAGTGGACAATGCTCTCGAGATTTCCCAGTCACCAATGGAATGAAACAAAGATGTGTCCTTGCTCCCATGCTTTTTGGCATGATGTATTCAGCCATAAATTCTTCCAGTTGAAAAGGCTACATACAAAACCAAAGTGTTGGTGTGTGATATCTGTTTGCAGATGATTGTGCCCTCAGTGTGGCCTCTGAAGCTGAGATCAACAAAGTCTGGATCTCTTCTCTACTGCTTGTGCTCATTTTGGTCTAACAATTAACACCAATAAAACACAGATGCTCATTAGCCAGCACCACATCATCGTTTACAGCAAATGGAGAAGTTTTGAGCAATGTGAACAAATTCACTTACCTTGGCAGTGTCTTTTCCAAGAGGTACACGTTGATAATGAGGTTGACACTTACATTATCAGAGCTAGCTCAGTATTTGGGAGGCTCTGAGAGAAAGTGTGGGAGAGAATAAGTATTAGACTGACCACCAAACTGAAGGTCTACGGAGCTGTTGTGCTGACCTCATTGTTGTATGCCTGTGAAACTGGACAGTCTACCAGCACCATGTCAGGACACTGAATCACTTCCATTTAAATTGTCTTAGGAAGATTCTGAAGTTCACCTGGCAGGAGAAGATACCAGACACTGAGGTCCTTTCTCAGACCAAACTATTCAACATTCCAACATTACCACAGAGAATGCAACTACAATGGGCTGGACACATTGTTAGAATGCCAGATGTATGCTTGCCAAAAAACTATTTTATGGAGAACTCATGCAGAGCAAGTGCTCACAAGGGGGGCAAGAGAAGCAATGAAAGACACCCTGAAGGTTTCATTGAAGAATTTTAGAACTGACTGTGAAGTATGGGAGACACTGGCACAGGACCACCCATCATGGCATGCCCTCATCAGTGAGGGGGCTGCACTCTATGAGGAAGGCAGAATTGAAGCAGCTCAAAGAAAACATGACATCTATAAGTTTAGAGTAAATAACGCATTTATTGGACTATTTATTGGACTATCTGCCCAATCTGTAGCAGAGAATTCTGAGCTTGGATTGATCTGATCAGTCACAGTTGGACACACTGTCATTTGTCTCTAATATAATGATGATGTCCTTTTGGTCTTCTTCAAGAATGAAAGTGAAGAACCAGCCAAGAACCAAAAACCACATACAATGGTTGCTTGGTTGGTTATTGTCTTTCATTCTCGAAGAGGTCCAAAATGACATCACATTGTTAGAATATATGTCTGACTGTGGTTGATCAGACTCCTGTGTTCATTGTTAGTACAAATTAGCAGACAAGCAGCAGAGATTCGATTCAAACTTTGTTACATCTCAGCTTCAGAGGTTGCACTGAGGGACAAATCATCTGCAAACAGAAGATCCTGCACCAATACTCCTTCCACTTTGGTCTTGGTGTGTGTGTGTGTGTATATATATATATATATATTCATGTGTCTACATACATATTCATGCAATGTATAAGAGAGAGAATCTGGATCTTTGACTTTTACAATGGTCTATGATATTTAATGTGCCAACAAACAAGCACAGTCTCACAAGACTTTTATGAAAATAAGAGAAATAAATGTTCATATGTAACTCAAAGAGTTCACAGTCCTTATAGAAGTTCTGGTAGTTATGACACTACAACAAAGGAAAAAGGATAAAACAGGAAGGAGTATACCAAAGGTGGGAAAAGGTGCAGTCTAGGTAGGGAATAGGGCAAAACCACTCCTGAAGGGGAAGAGCAAGACAATGAATGGCAAAAGGAGCTGCTGTGAAGAGAGGAAGTTCTGCTTATCTGAAGGCCTCCAGATACAGAAACAGTTTCCCTGCCTGACACAGACTGGTTAGTGACTGTCCTGCCTCCCAAGGACGCCCCAGGAATTAGGCTTGGGGTACAAACAAGAAGTCATATCAGCTGGGAGGGCTTCATTCTTACCCATTCAGGGCCTCTTGGGTCCAGTGCTTCTAAAAAATGTGGCAACTCAGAAAGATAAGTTCAGGGGACACCTATGTCCTCTTCTTAGTCTGATTGAATGGATTTTACATTTTAAATTTTATGTAATAGAGATTATCTATTTTTGTCTTTTATGTTGTCTCTATTCCCTGTTTGGTTAAAAAAAATTTTCAATGTAGCCTTTTACATTTTCATTGTTTATCCATTTAGAATTTATTGTAGCATACAATGTAAGTCTAGTCTAAACCCTGATTCTGACAAACTGATTATCACTATTTCCCAGGAAATGTTTTCTTTCTTTCTTCTTTGTTTCTTTCATTTCTTTCTTCTCTCTCTTTCCTTTTCTTTCTCTTTTTTCCTTCTGTCTCTCCTCACCCTCAATAAAGCATCTATGACTGAACGATTTGTTTTGGGGATTATCAAGAACAATTGATGGTCTTGGGCTATTGTTCGGAATACCTGTGATTCTTACCTACCTAGTCTATTCCATCAGTCTCTTGCTTTACATGTCAATCAGTATCAAATTTTTTACTGATTGCTCCTTTATTTTATCTACTCTGAGATCCAATAATGTTATGCCTGCTTCTGTTATCCTATTACAAAAAACAGCCTCCCCCCCCCTTGAGATTATGCACATTGAAGACTATGACATCAAGGGTGATGCCATGACAAGCACATGGACTGGATGAGTCACTGCTCAGTCACCAGCCTCACCTTCTCCTTCAGAGCCATCTGGATCCAGTGGCCAGATATGAATCAGGATGACTGGAGATGGTCCTGGGTGTGAAGCAATCAGGGTTAAATCAGGAAAACTATCCAATACTGCATTCTTGAAATTCAAGTAAAATGTGGCACTTTCACTACAATAAATTATTATCAAGTATTACTTAAATTAATCTTGAGTTGGAAAGTATACACTTTTGGGAGTTAAGGGTTTCCTTCAGATTTCAACTTGCCACCTTCTACATGGGTCTTTTCCTTTTGAGATGCTAGTGCTTTCCCCTTTCAAATTAGCTGGCATATATTTTGTATGTATTTATCTGGTCATCCCAAATAGAATGTTAGTAGTGACTTTTAATTTTGGATTCCTTTTGTTTAGTTGTTTGTCAGGTCTGACTCTGAATGACTCCCTGGACCATACTGACCAGGGCTTTTTGGACAAAGATACCACAGTAGTTTTGCTGTTTCATTTTCCAGTGGATTAAAGTATATAGAGGTTAAGTGAATTGCCCAGGGTCACATAGCTAAAGAGCTAAAGGTCTGATTGGAAAGGACTCCAGGCCCAGTCCTCTAACCACTGAACCACCTAAGCTAGTGTAGAGTACTCTTTTAGTTACTGCTTTTGATTGACCCTGAAAGATCTATGCTGGAGTACTCGTTTAAAAGGGCTACAAGACTGGACATCAACTGTCAAGAGTATGTCTATTTACCATTTGTTACTAGGTTGACTATAGGATAGCAATGATTTTGGACATGGTACTTCCTAAAGATTGCCTACCCTATGGTTTTGAGGGGTTGTATTTTCAAGTAATAGAAGGAATGCCCCATAAAATCAACTAGAGATTCTTGAAGCAAAGAAACAAATACATCACTTATTTACTACACTACAAAATATTCTTTTTCTAAGAAATGTATTTTTGGTCTTTGAATCATTTAAACTCATTACATTTGAACATTTTACCAACTAACTGACCTCTTGTTATTTTTTAATAACTTGTCTGCTAATAAAAGAGTGGTTTTTAATTGAATTCTGGTCATTTTTTAAATGGAGAGTTGTACCAAATCAATTAGATCTTTGCCTTGCAAATTTCACATCCACATGGCTTCAGTGATCACAGGAATAACTCCCTAATCTTCCTTTCCATATTTGCCCTTCCTTCTGATTTGTTATTTTTATTGATATCAGCACCCTTCTATTTATTGATATCAACATCCTTTGAATCCTTCTTCATGCTTGACTCTTGCCTCTCCCTATCTCCATAAAGTTTGATAGTCTTACAAGCTAATTTATACTCTCTTGCAGGTGTATAATACGGGTGTTTTCAGGGAAGACTAGCACCTCTGGTGCAAGGGTTGCTTTTCACCTTTGGTGTTAACTTTCAACTAGGGCTCCAAAAAGCTATAGCATGTGCAGTGACCACACCTTGGTAAAATCATCTCAGCAAACAGGATTAAATCAGATTGAAGGTAACCGAGGGGGTCTCAGATCCATTGGTGAGCTAGTGAGGTGTCTACCCCAGCACGTGAAGACTTCCTCTGAAGGAATGGGTTAATGAGAACAATTTATTGCAACAGCCATAAAGGCACAGGAAGTAGGGGCTGTGGGGATCTAAAAGCTTGGATAGATATTGAAAACACCAAAGTCATCTACTGCACCCAGTCATCACAGTCATCTTGATTTTTGTTTTTCCTCGACTCCAATGACTCTGGAAGAGTGAGGCTGATGACTGAACAATTTTGCCTTGCATAAATCCAATTTATTCTTAAATCAAAAGACATCACACACACCCTATGTGGATTATTTGTACCCAACTTACGGTAGAGTCTTCTGATCTTGTACTGGTTTGATCCATCAGTCACAGTTGGACACCCTGTACCTTGATCACAGCAACATGATGTCATTTTGCTTCTCCTTGAGAATGAAGGACAAGAACCATTCTCTTGCATTAGTTCATTCCTTTCTATGCCCTCTGGAACCATCCCATTTCAGATATCTACTTTCTCTTCCCTTAAGATAACATAGTGCAGTTGAAAGAATGCTAATTTTGGAGCCAATGCATCTATCAAGGTTAAAATCTTTGTTATTTGTGTGACCTCAATGGGATTCAGTTTTCTTATTTGTAAATGAGGAGTTGGATTGGAACTTTTAAGGTTCTTTCTAGATCTGCATTTGTCATCCTGGAATCCTATTATCCTTGAGAATACAACTTAGCTTGTGAGACTATTAAATTGGATTTAAGCAAGGCAAAAATTTTCAAAGTCATCAGCCTCACTCTCTTCCAGAGTCAATGGTCTCAAGAGGCAAGACAAAACTCAAGATGACTGTGATGGCTTTTCATCTTTCTTTTTGTGTCCAGCTTCTCTCCTTTTTGTCTTTATACCACTGCCCACAACCATGCCACTCTTCTACTTTAAAAAAAAAGGTCCATCAGCTGAAAACTGATCTCTCCCTCCACAAACTTGTCTAAATCTTTTAAAAACAGAAACCAAAATTAAAAACTCTAACAGGATAAAGTTATAGTGATACAGAATCTACTGAGAAAAATATTGATTTGAACTGTTCCTTATGTGTAATTTGAGACTATTTGTAACATTTCAGAACAAGCCACAGATGAGTATTGAATAGAATTTTAAGGCAGCGAGGGACCTCATAAATCATTCTAGTTCAACCTCTCCATTTTATAGAGGTGGCAATAAATCCCAAAGAAATTCAGTTACTTGAACAAGATACCTGGCTCCTAACAGTTAAAAGTAAAATCTTAATTTCATGATTAACTCAGGTGCTCTTTCAATTACATCATATTCCATTTCTCCTCAATACCACATCATGGTTTTAAAGACCTAGTTTAACAGGTTGTGAATTCAAAATAGAGGATGTAGTGTTTTGAACTACTATTGATGCATTCTTCTTTTAGAACAGAATTACTAGCTGAGAAACCTAAGATTTCACTAAGTTTAAGAAAAATCAATCCCATCCCCATATTTCATATTTACTCTTTAAGACATTGGTATAATATTTCTAATTCTATGGGTATTCACTTACCAGAATAAAGCATTTATTAAAAAGAATTCTTTAGTGAGAATGGAAAAGACTTTATTAAATGACAGCCTAAAGCTGTTTAACCTAAAGGTTAAAATTAAACACAATACAAAAATAATAAAAAAAAATCAAAATTTTATTTTAAATAAATTTTATATATACAATTTGGTCACCTACTACAGGGTCCATTATCATTTAGAAACACTGATACAGATATAGCCATAGCTTGCTTAGAAATGCAAGTTACCTGTCACATTTAAGAAAGCATAAAAAAGTTAATATCTAATCTAATATAAAGTCGGTATTCTAGAAAACATAGCTAGGTTTCATCATATTTTCTCAAAAAAGACTACCAGAGTCCATGTATCTCACACAGTTTGGATAAATCATTCTAAATTCCAAATTAATGGGCTCATGAAGTTATTATTTCCAGGGCAAAGAATTAACTTCATGCAGTTGACTTTTCTCAGATAATTTTCTAAAAATTTCCAGTGAAGCTATAAATCTTAAGCATCATGCTGCTTCTAAGATTCAAATATCAAAAGATTTCTGACAGTACTAAAATTAAAAGTCCAAAAAAGGAGTTTTAGATCAAAGGCACATGGAGAGGTTTAGAGGAATAAACTGGATATCCCAGTGGTGGATCTGCTGCTTGTACAGTAAGGTTTCTTAAAAGTACTGGATGAGCTTGTATACTGTAACGTTCTTCATCATCATTTGTGGCATAGAGTAATTCCCATGAAAGATTGGCCCACTGCCCTCTGACAGCTTCAGCATTTAATTTCCCAACATGGACCAATAATTCCTGAAGAGTAAGTACTCTACCAGTATATACTCCCTGAAAAGGAAAGGAAAAAAAAGAAAAAAAATTCAACATATTTAATATTGATTAACCACATACACTCATAAAGGTAATAAATATATTCCAACGAAGTACACATCAAATTTTCTACACCGGATCAAAGAATCTAAAAGTAGGAAAAGACCTCAGAGACAATTTCATCTAGTCCAATCATGTTTGAATGAGAATGCCTACTGTAACTTACCCAGTAGGTGATCCACCAACTTTTGCTTGAAAATCACATTAAAAATATTTTACTGTTAATTTTTCCTTTTAAATCACAGTCACTCCAACCTTTCCTCACTCTTGGGAGTCCCTTCTTATAACAAAGTAAAAGGAATAAGCAAAACACGGTGATACAATAGTCTAGTTGCTCCCTGCCTTTCTTCCAAAGCAGTATATTTTATGAAGTATTTTTGATGATCTTCAGTGTTTTTGCAATTATCCAGAATTCATCTGAAGGTCATCCTGGATAGTTTGCTATTTTCAGGAATCTTATTATGAACTCTTAAAAATCAGTAACATCATATGTACCTGAGTTGGCATGTTATCAAGGAGTTAATTTGTTAGTAAAAGGCATAAATATGCAATTAAAATAATTTTTCTTCTAGTAGTTAAATTTAAGTTAACATTGGCATAAATTCTAAAAGCATTTATGATATAGATCCTTTAAATTGTTATTTTTAAGCTGTGAGAATTTAAGAAGTTATAATTATTACATATATATGTGAGAATCAAAACAAATATTCTATTGTGTTTTCATTTCCATATTAATATATCAGAAAGAGGGGATCGTAAAGCTTAAGAATGCTTAGTGTAGGGGCTGCTAGATGGCACAGTGGATAGAGCACGGCCCTGGAGTCAGGAGTACCCAAGTTCAAATCTGGCCTCAGACACTTAATAATTACCTAGCTATGTGACGGTGGGCAAGCCACTTAACCCCATTTGCCTTGCAAAAAAAACAAACAAACCTAAAAAAGAAAAAGAATGCCTAGTGTGGAAATTCCTTTCTACCTACGTATCTAGAACTTGTAAGTGTGAAACTCATCTACAACTTGTAGTGTGAAAAAGTTCCCTGAGCTATCGTCAAAGGCAGGATATGAACACAGATTTTCCTGAATTCCAATCCAATAAAAATTAGTTGGTCTGTCTCTTAATAGTATTAACAAGAATTCCTTTCACTAACATCCTACACTGAAACTTTACTGGGCAACTAAGGAGACTTAGGTTCTTAAAGCTTTTGCCAATGGAGCACAAATTTGGGCAGGTCTACCAAACCAAGTTTTGAGAACAGGCTTTGAAACACAATGCATACAAGCTGTTAGCTAAAAATTTTTAGATAAATTTAAGGAAGGTCAAAAGTTAGTAGCTTTATGCTGAGATTCTATGTCCTGCCTCTGCCCCCACCCAATAATAGTAATTCATGAAGACCATCTATTAAGATGTGGAAAAATTGGGATTTTTGAAGGATGTTTTTAAAGTATAACAATGAATATTTCTATCATTCTCACAGTTTAGAAAATCATCTTATTACACTGTGAGGTAAGAAACACAAATATTGTTCTCAAAGGAACTGGTTAAAACTTTTACATCAATTTTCTTCTAAATAAATAACTTAATTGTCCTTTCAACTTCCTTTCCTTAGATTCAACAATTACACAATTCCACTTTTCCCCTCCAGCCTAGCCCCAATCACCTCAATCTGGACCACCTAACTAATCCACTGATGTCAATTTACTCTCTTAACTGCACACTTAACCTTTTCTTATTTACATTACCTTTACCAACTACTTTCTCCTTTTCTTTTTTGAAGTTTTATTTCCCATTCATGTTCTACTCCCTAATCTCCCTTCCCTTAAAAGATGAGTTTTTTAGGGATAGTTTTATTGTATTTGTTTCCCCAGCACAGTGTTTGAAAACATCATAGTACTTAATAAATACTTATTAACAGTTGAGATAATTTTGTCTACCTAAATTCTTTTTTAAAACTATTTATTTCTTATTTTGTACAAATGATGTTTTTTATACATTATTAAAATATTCTTGTTTAAGAGTAAACATAATCCCCCCTCCTCCCAAAAATATAGACCTGCATGAGCTATAAAGAGAAAAAAATTAAAATTAAAAATGATGATGATGATGATGATGATGATGATGATAATAAGTGCAATCAGATGGCACAGTGGATGGAGCACCAGTCCTGGGGCCAGGAACACCTGAGCCCAAATCTGGCCCCAGACATCCAACAAGCTGTGTGACCCTGGGCAAGCCACCCCAACCCCATTGCCCTGCAAAAACAAAAACAACCAAAATAAAACAATAATAATAGTAGGGGCAGCCAGGTGCTGCAGCAGACAGAGCACTGGCCCTGGAGCCAGGAGCACCCGGGTCCAAATCCAGCCTCAGACACCCAACAATCACCCAGCTGTGCAGCCCCAGGCAAGTCACCCAGCCCCAGGCAAGTCACCCAGCCCCATTTGCCCTTTAAACCCCCAAATAATAATAATAATAATAGTAATAATAATAATAATAATGAGAAATGTGCTTCTGTCTGTGTTCCAACACCTCCATCTCTGTCATGGGTGGATCACATTCTTTATGATAAGTCCATCACAAAAGCTACTTCCATATTTTTCCACCATTGCCATTGCTGGTTGCAACTCCCTCCATTCATACTTCCCCACTACCATATACTATATTTTCTCTCTCCTTTCACTCTGTCCCTCTTCTTAAATGTGCTGTAGGATAGCTGAGTGGTACAGCAGACAGATCCCCAGCCCTGGGGCCAAGAGGGCTGAAGCCCACATACCACCCCTTAGGCCCAGCATCGACCCGGCCCTATGGCCCTGGACAGGCCATCCAATCCTAGCCCCTTGCAAAAAGTAAAAAAGAAAATGTGATTGTGTTATATCTGACTACTCTACCCCCATGGTCCATCCTCTCCTCCATCACATACATCCCCCCCATTCCCCGTCCCCCTTCTCTCCTTACTTCAGATGTCTATACCCATTGAGTATATATGCTGTTTCCTCTCCTAACCACCTCTGATGAGAGCGAAGGTTCCCTCATTCCCCCTTGCCTTACCCTCTTCCATATCATTTCAATAGCTCATTTTAATAAAAAAAACCTTATTATATGAAATATCTTAGCCTATTTCACCTCTTTTTCTTTCTCCCATTATATTTCTTTTAGTCACTGACTCCATTTTTATACTATATTATATCTTCTAATTCAGCTCTCTCCTGTGCTTCATCTATAAAAGCTCCTTCTACTTGCTCTATTAAATGAGAAGGTTCATATGAGTATTATCAGTATCATTTTTCTATGCAGGAATACATGTAGTTCATCATCATTAAGTGCCTCATATATTCCCCTTCTCCTCCATTCTCTATGCTTCACTTGAGTCCTGTATTTGAAGATCATTTGAAATTCCCCTGGTTCACTGAAAGTCCATCTTTTTCCCTGTAAGAGGATGTTTAGTTTTGCTGGGTAGTTGCATTCCAAGCTCTTTTGCTTTCTAGAATATTATATTCCAAGCCCTATGAGCTTTTAATGTAGTAGCTGCTAAGTCCTGTGTGATCCTGACTGCAGCTCCACAATATTTGAATTGTGTCCTTCTGGCTGCTTGGAATATTTTCTCTTTGACTTGGGAGTTCTGGAACTTGGCTATAATATTCCTGGTTTTTTTTAATCTTTCCTGAATCTGTTTTCCATATCAGTTGTTTTTTCCTTGAGATTTCATATTTTCTTCGAATTTTTCATTCTTTTGGTTTTGAAGTATTGTGTCTTTATTTCTTGTAAAATCAGCAGCTTCCCTCAGTTCCACTGTACATCTGAAGGATTTGTTTTCCTCAGAGAGTTTTCTTACCTCTTTTTTCCATGTGGTCAATTCTGCTTTTTAAAGCAATCTTCTCCTCAGTAACTTTTTGAACTGTTTTATCCATTTGACCTATGCTGATTTTTAATGTTATTTTCTTCAGCATTTTTTTGGATTTTTTGGATCTCATGTTTTTCCTGCATCTCTCTCATTTGTTTTCCCAATTTTTCTTCTATCTCCCTCACCTGATTTTCAAAGTCTTTTTTGAGTTGTCATAACCTGAGCCCAATTTCTGTTTTTCTTGGAGTCTTTAGATGCAGGAGCTTGTGTTTCATCATCTTTGGATTGAGTATTTTGATCCTTCTTGGGATCATAAACAAAATATTTCTCAAAGGTGTTAGTCTTTTTTTCTCTGCTTACTCATTTCTCCAGTTTGCGCCTGGTTTTTTGAGCTTTTGAGCATTATTGGGATATTCCCCACAAGGGTCTAAGTGTATGAGGGTCTGTCTTCCCTCCTGGTCTGTGAATGACCACAAGCACCCCCCTCTGCCAAGGGGCTGAAGTGGGGGGGGGCCCTGCTGTTCTATTGTGGGGCCTAGACTGTGATCAGGATCTGAATGTGATCAGAGCCCCAGAGTCCTGTTCCAGGGACAGAGGACAGACCTCAGCAGTCTCTCTCTACTCCCCTCCCTAGGCTCAGCACTCACACCTGGGGGCTCCTGATTATCGGATCTGCCTGTTTCTGATTCCTGGATCTGGGCTGTGGTGGCCACTCACTGAGTGCCCTGAGGACTGGGCTTCACGCGCTCGCTGTGGAAGAGGTCCCCCCACTGATCCCCCAAGTTGTGCCCGGTGCTCCCCAGGGCATAGGTCAGGAAACTACCCCTGCAGCTGGGAGCTGCGGGGCATGGGAGGCTGAGGTTCCTTTACTCTGGCGGCCACCCCTCTAACCCCCTTTCCACTATTTTCCAGGTTACCTTGGGCTGGAGAATTGCCTCACTGGATCCCTCTGTGGATTCTGTCTCTTGAAAATTCAGTTAGAGTCCTTATTTTATAAGCTTGGAAATAACAGAGAGAGAGAGAGAGAGAGAGAGAGAGAAAGCGAACACCTAAGAGAGAATCCTCTCCTGTTGCCATCTTGGTGCCGCTCCCCAGCTACCTAAATTCTAATGCAAATAACTAACTTTACATATAAATTATGTTATTAAGAAGGCAATATTAAATGGCCTAACAATGCATGAAGCCAAAAATAGAAAATTCTTAAAAGAAAAAATTATATAGAGTTGGCTAGAATATGCTAAATCCAAAATATTAATTATAATATTTTAAATTACTGATTCTTGGATTGAAGCTTGACTTAGGCAACAAAAAATGTTTTTGAAATTTTGTCTTTCTTACCATGTTAGGATCATGTCCCAGAGAAAAAAGGTATGGCCTTTCTTGAATAACAGCTTTTTGCCACTCTTCATCAGATATTAAACCAATATACCAGTCATGTTCATATTCCTCTAAGTAGCTAACCAGATCTCTGAAGTTCTCTATTGGACCTAAACTTGCTTTGTCAAGCATAAGCTTAAAGGCATACCTGAAAAATATAGAATTGAAAGTCTTTTTTTGTATACTTTTAATCAATCTCAATGAAATAAACAGTCATTCAAGGACTAGAATACGATTAGATATATTTCATGCAAACAAGTCAGAGAGATACAGAGAATTTATCTAAATTATCTGTAGCTAAAATAACAAAATCTACATTAGGCTATAAAAAAAGTTTTCACATAACCCAAAATGGAAGTACAAGTTAAACCTAATTTTATTGAAGGAATTAGAACATTTAAGTATTTTTAACTTGAGGAAATTTTTTAACTCCATTACTACAACAATACTCACTGATGTATTTTTACTAACAATGTGGATTTTTAAAAAAAAAAAATTTAATTTACAGAAAAAACCTAGAAAAACTTACATGAAGTCATGCTAAGGGAAGTCAGCAGAATCAGGAAATCCTCATAACACTTTAACAGCAACACTATGTGATAATCAGCTGTCATAGACTTAGCTCTTCTCAGTAATACAGTGATCAAAGGCAATTCCAAAAGACTAGTGATAGAAATGCCATCCATATTCGAAGAAAGAATTATGGAATCTGAATATAGACTAAAGTGTACTATTTTCATTTTTTTAAAATTTTTTTCTTTCTCAAGTTTTTTTTCCCTTTTGTTCTGATTTTTCTTTCACATTATGATTAATGAAGAAATATGTTTAACATGATTGTAAACATATAACCTATATCCGATTACTTGCTGTCTTAGGGATGGGAGAGGAAAGGGAGGGAAATTTGGAACTCAGAACTATCAATGATATTGTCAGTTTAATGCACTGAACATTAAATAGATTAATTAAAAAAAGAATTTAAAAATTTCAGTTCTTTGCCAGATATTTTTGAAAAAAAAAATATATATTCTTTCATTTTTTCTCTTGAGCACCTTGGGAAACAGATCTAATAGTGGTATTGTTGGATCAAAGGGTATAAATATTTTCTTTATCTCTTTGGTCATAACTACAGGTTGCTCTCCAAAATTGTTGGATCAGTTCACAGTTCTACCAACAGTGTATTACAGTCCCAATTTTTCCACATTCCCTCCGAGATTTGTCATTTTGTCCTTTTATCAATTAGACAATCTAATAGGTTGTTTTAATTTACATTTCTCTAGCCAATAATGATTTAGAGCACTCTATTATAGTTTTGATTCTTCACTGAAAAAACATATACTTTGATCATTTATTCATTGAGGAAAAATTAATCTTATAAATTTGACAAAGTTCTCTATATATTTGAATGTGAGATCTTTATATGAAAAACTATCAAAATATTCCAAATTTCTACTTTTATTTTAATCTTGACTATATTGGTTTTATGTATACAAAATTCTTTAACAATCAAATTATGCATTTTATGTCTTACAATACTCTCTCTCTCTCTCTTGCTGATTCAAAAATTCTTCTCTATCCCATAATGATAGGCAATATGTTCCATATTCTTCTAATTTACTTATATCTCCCTTTATATCTAGGTCAAATATACCTTTTTTGATTTTATCTTGGTATATGGTACAGGATATATTGGTCTATACCCAATTTCTGTCAGACTGCTTTCTAGTTTTCACAACAATTTTTATCAAACACCCACAAGCTTCAATCTTTACATTTGTCAAAGTTACTATAATTATCTATTGCTGTGTATTTTATGTCTACTCTGTTCCAGTGATACAACTCTTTATTTCTTATGTAATACCAAATAATTTTGATAATTAATGCCTTAAAATATAGTTTAAGATTTGGTATTGCTTCTTTTACATTTCTCCTTTGTTATTCCTTACCTCTTATTATTCCAAATGATTTTGTTATTATTTTTTTCTAGCTATTTTTCTAGCTTTTAAGATTACCCAAGCTGTGAAACCATTGTCTAAATGTTCTTTCATGAATATACCACAGGGGGTATATTCAATGTGGTAGCATGGGGACTTTCTTGAGTTCTTTTAACTTTAAGCTGTCCACAGTTGGGTGGCACAATGGATAGAGTGGGTCTGAAGTCAGGGAAGACCTGAGTTCCAATCTGACCTCAAACAAATATTACACACTAGTCATGTGACCCTGGGAAGTCACTTATCCCTGTTTGCCTCAGTTTTCTCAGGGAAGGAAATGTCAGTCCATTTTAGTATCTTTGCCAAGAAAACACCAAATGGGGTCATGAAGAGTCAGACATGACTGAAAAATGATTAAAGAATAAACTCTCTGGGGGCAGCGGTGACACAGTGTATACAGCACTGGCCCTGGAGTCAGGAGGACCTGAGTTCAAATCTGAACTCAAGACACTTAATAATTGCCTAGCTGGGTAACTTTGGGCAAGTCACTTAACCCCATTGCCTTAAATAAATAAAATTTTTAAAAAATCTAGACTCTCCATGGGGTTTCCATAACTCTTGCTATATTATCAGTCTCTTTCTTTTCTGATCATATATTTATGTAATAATATCCTTTTTGTAGTTTAAAAAATACTTTCTTTCCATTTCATTTCTGTTCTTAAACATCAAATAAAGTGAACATATTCATAGATAGTCTGGAATAGGAGAGGACTTCATATGAAACTGTAGAGATTACTTTTTGAACATAAATTCAAATATAACTTTCTTTTAAATAAAATTTTATTTTTTTTTTTAGGTTTTTGCAAGGCATTGGGATTAAGTGGCTTGCCCAAGGCCACATAGCTAGGTAATTATTAAGTGTCTGAGGTCATATTTGAACTCACTTACTCCTGACTCCAGGGCCAGTGCTCTATCTACTGCACCACCTAGCTGCCCTCACCTTGTCTTTTGTTTTTTTAATATAGTCACAATTTCCCCTAGTATCTTTCTCTTTCCCAGAGAGGTTGCCCATATAACAAATAGCATTTTTCAACAATTAAAAAATGAGTTTAAAAAAGGTATTTAAAAAGTTCAATACATTGAAAGTTTTAAAATATGTATGTTATATAATATTTTGCTGTGAGAAGCATATGATTTACTTTTCTTTATAAATAGTATCATCACTAATATTAAGGTCATGTATCCATTTTGAATGTATTCTTGAATAGGGTGTAAGGTGTTGGACTAAGACTAATTTCTGCTAGATTGATAATCAAACAGGAAGTTCTTTCCTAAGTAATTTATGTTTTCTAGTTAATTGGATACTAGGTTATTTAGTTCCACTGTTTGTTTTTTTCCTTCTTTAGTCTGTTCCATTTTTAAGCAGTACCAGATGACTCTGTTAACCATCACTTTAAAGTATAACCTAAGGTCTAGAAGAGCTATTCCCCTTTCATCCCTATATATTTTTAATAATTTTCTTAGGGTTATATAGCTTTTATTTCTCCACATGAATTTTGTAATGAGTTATTCTTTTTTTTTTTTACATTTTTTTTGTAAGGCAAATGGGGTTAAGTGGCTTGCCCAAGGCCACACAGCTAGGTAATTATTAAGTGTCTGAGACCGGATTTGAACCCAGGTACCCCTGACTCCAGGGCCAGTGCTTTATCCACTGCGCCACCTGGCCGCCCCTATGAGTTATTCTTTTGAGAATTTCATTGGTATAGCAACAAAATTTTCAATTAACTTTGGTAGTATTGTCATTTTTTAATATATTAGTATGACTCAGTCATAAGCAATGAATATTGCTCTAGCTTCATTTTTTTTTTTTGCAAGGCAAACAGGGTTAAGTGGCTTGCCCAAGGCCACACAGATAGGTAATTATTAAGTGTCTTGAGACTGGATTTGAACCCAGGTACTCCTGACTCCAGGGCCAGTGCTTTATCCACTACATCACCTAGCTGCCCCTCATTTTTCATTTTTTAAATGAAATAGGATTGCAAATTGTAAATAGTATTTTCTAAGTAAATTTCCTCTCAGTAGCAAACAAGGAGTCTTATTTGTTTTTTACCTTTATCTTTTGTTATTACTATTCCAGAACTATATCAAATAATATTAAGAGAGGCATATTTAATTTAAAAGCTTCTAGTGTTACCCTATAGCAAATGAGACTTGCTTTTGGTTTTGGATATATAATTTATATTGCCTATACTTTATAGAGTTTTTTAAAGCATAAATTTGTACTTTTTCAAATTTTTTTCTCCATCTATTGAGATAATTATGTGGTTTTAGATGTTTTTGTTTTTAATATGTATAATTATATATTATTGTTTTTTGATGTTTAACCATCCTTGAATCTCTAATGTAAATTCCACACTGTAAATGAAAATGTAAATTTAAATCTTGAATCAACATGAAACTTGCAAAGCTACCCTGCTTGTCTAACTAAGCTTCTGTCTATGCTTCCTTCAATTCTCTTATCTTTTTTTTGGGGGGGAAGGACCCTATTTGGAATAGAGTTCTCTCTATCCTACCCTCCCCCTTAAACTATAAAACAAATCTTGGAACAAATATGCATAATCAAACAAGCAAAACAAATTCCCACATTGGTCTTGTCAAAAAATGCATAACTCATTCTTAATCCTGGATTCATCACCTTTCTGTAAGATAAAGTTCAACTGTACTTCTTCAAAGAATCTTGGAGTTCTTCTAGAATCATAGTTTGTCATTTCTTAAGTCTTTCAAAATGTAAGGTCTTCCAAGGTTATTTTTCTTTATAGAATTACTATTGCTATATTAATTGTTCTACTGATTTTGCTTTACCCATGGCTTTTCCTAGTTAACCCCTCAACTTTTCATGTGTTACAATCAGCTCACATTCACTGTGTGCACCTTTACATTCCACTGATTTAAGATGAGCATCTTAAATACTCACTAGGTGCCTGGTTCTATGTTAAATGTTTAACAAATATCAATATCTCAATTGATATTCACAACAATGCTACAAGGTAGATGTTGTTACTACCCCCATTTTATAACAGAGGAAACAGTGCAAGCAGAGGTTAAGTGAATTGCCCAGAGTCACACAGCTAGCAAGCGTCTGGAGTCAAATTTGAAATCAATCCTGACTCTAGGTCCATCACTCCATCCACTGAACCTCTAGCTGCTTCTCTGGGTTGAAAATACTTTGCAATTTCTTCAAAGTTACCTGGCCTGCTTACCTCTTCCTGTACAATTCTACATTCAAATCACTGTCAATTTTTAGTGTCTGTCCAAGGCATATTTAATGACTGATAAACTTTATAGCTTGTCCATTCAATTGGCATTCTTCATCCACTTGGATTTTACTGTCTTGATAGTTGGGTTCATGTTACCAAAGCTTAAGCAATATGTCCTTCCTTTCCTCTAACAATCAGCAAACTCTAAATGTGAGCAATGATTTGTAAAGTCAGCAGCAATGACATTATTAGGCAATTTTGTTTAAATGCTTTCAAGGAACGTATTTCTTAAGAATTTGGGGGTGTAGGGGCAGCTAGGTGGTGTAGTGGATAAAGCACCGGCCTTGGAGTCAGGAGTACCTGGGTTCAAATCCGGTCTTAATAATTACCTAGCTGTGTGGCTTTGGGCAAGCCACTTAACCCCATTTACCTTGCAAAAACCTAAAAAAAAAGAATTTGGGGGTGTTTAGTGGGAACTGTTTCATATTAAACCAAAAAATTTAAAACTTTTTTCTATAAAATTTTAAAAAATGCTGGGCTATCTGCAAAATACAACATGTCAGAATAGGACTTCTAGGAAGGTTACTATTAACACTGACATAAAGAAACAAAATGATTTCTTACCTGAATGCCTTCAGTGCTTGCTGGAACAGTTCTGGTTTTTCAGTTAGCCAGTCCAAACCAAGTGACCAAGGAATGCCACTATTGTAAGCTCTAAATATGTGACTAGGGCTAGGGACCATATCGTCTATTCCAAAAAAAACTAAAATAACAACACATCACTGCATGAATATATAAGTCCTTCAAAACTTCATCTTTTGCTATTTCTTCAAGAATATTTAAAAGATTTTCTTTTGGATGAAAAGATTCCAATTGACTTAAAACAAACTGGTACCAATCTTCTGGAAATAACTGCTTTATCTCATCAATTCTGGATTTGGGCAAACAACTAGACCTCCATTCTTCTGGTATATTTAACAGCTGTGAATGAGAACAACTAAATTCCAACAAAGGAAGGTGTGTCATTTCCTTTTGCTTTCCTTTGTCAAGAACAGGAAGTCCCAATGCAACTGCTTTATATAGTTTGTCTTCTGAAACAGTCTCTGCAGAATTACTATCTGTGCTCTGTGATTCCACTGATCCTGGAATAGGTAAAGATGTATTTGGCAAAACTTTTAACTTTCCATTTTCTTTTTGGTGGTGGACTCATCATCCAAAAAGTCATTGTCAGACCATTCATCAAGTGTTTCTAAATTTAAACTATCTGTATCACTGGGGTTTTGTGGGTATGATGAATTATTACACTCAGACTGCCTGATTGGAGGTGGCACAACATTAGTTTCAGTTTCATCAAGTTTCTTTAGTGTTTTGGCTCTTTTATAGCAGTATTGTACAAGCACCCATACTAGTACTTTAAGGAAGTCACCTTTAAATTCTTGTAAATTTTCATTAGAATCAATTATACCAGATAAAATATTCCTGGCATCTGAATATAGTCTCACAGGTAGAACAGTACAAGGTGTTAAGATATTTCCAAAATGTTCATTGAGTAGAAGTGTTCTTGAATTTTCCTCTTTCTCAAAGGCTGCTTCAAAAACTTCATCAACTCTTCTAGCTTCAACAGTATGGCATGATGTTTCTTGCAATTCTAATCCCTGACAGAAAAAACAAAAACTTCTTGAGTGGATTGAATTATCTACAGAAAATCTTTCCCAACACCTTCTAATTCTAGTGTCTTCTGTTTATTTTTCCTATTTATCCTGCTGTATAGCTTGCTTTATATGTATTTCTTTGCTTTTGTTGTCTTCCCCATTAGATTGTAAGCTCCTTGAGGATAAGATCTTGCACCTCTTTTTGTATCACCAGCACTTAGCTCAGTGCCAGACTCTTAATAAATGTTTACTCGTTGATCATAATTACACAAAGAAAAGTTAATAATTTGAAGAATATTTATGTATTCTCCTTTAATAAAAATATGACAAATAAAAGTCAGTTCTTCTTAATCAAGAGCTGTGCCTTATCTTTTAAAACTAGAGGCAGCATGGTATGGTAGAAGAACAATGAATTTAGAATCAGAATACCTAGGTTTTCATTCTGGTTCTGCAGTTCTAGTACTTCTGTGGTCATGGAACAAGTCATCTTAAACTCTCATTTTTAGTTTCTTCACTTGTATATCTATGAGAATTATGGGCAATCGAAGAGTGCTAAATATTCTAGAAATGTTAATAATAATATTACTTTCAAGACAATCATAAAGAACATTACACTTGAAAGACCACAATTATATTTTTTAAAACTTCAATTTGTAGAACATTTTATATGAACCTGGAAATCTTTTGCTTTTGTAAAATAATCGATGCCTCCTATTAAGCATATTGATTTCAAATAGTACTAAGCTAATATGAACTATTTATGCTGGGAAACTTTAATGGCAGTTGTTACTTTGCTATTAAAAATCATATTATATATATACACACACACACACACACACACACACACACATATATATATATATCTGCACTTCAATACTACATACTAGCTTAATAGGAAAGAAGGAAGAAGTAGGAATTATTCTAATATTTTGACACAGTTTTCTGCTTTTTCTTGTTTATGAGGTTGTAGTAACAATTTTAAGCAGCAACAATTTAAACCTATTGTGTTAAGAAAGCTCATTCATTGTTTACATGTCAAACAATTTTTGCTGTTGAACAAGGGCAAAAAGAATGGGTACTTGGAAAAGAGGTGATTGGTTTATATAGCTTTTTAAATTACTTATGCCAATATGTATTTATTTCATTGTGAATATTTAAATTTATAAAAAATTATATATTTTCAAATTTAACAAAAAAAATTACTGCAAGTTGCTATGTATTTGGTAGTTACTAAACTGATCACAAAAACATTTTATATGTAATATGTTAACTTTAGAGAGAAATTTAGTGGTCTGACCTTAATGTTAATACAACAATAAGTATATCCTCGCTCTAAAATGAGTATCCAGATAAGTCGGTCTTGAAAGCGACATAAATAATGTGACCCAGGTAAAATAAGACCTAAAATAAAGTAGAAAAAAAGTGAATTATTTTTAATGCGGGGTTTAGATAGTTTTTATTTTGCAGATCTGACAACATTTTGGAGACTGATTTTTAATTCCTATCACTCTTCTGCTAAAAATATAAGTAAAACACAATTTTACATAAGGGAAGGCATTAAAATTAATTGTGATACACAAAGTTCAGCAACTTGAGATTACTAATATGATTTAATTTATATTGTGCAAAACATGAAAGTATTTTCAACTTCCAAAAAAAAAAACCCTAATAGCAACTGTATCAAATTTTTACCTTTTCATTCCTTATAAACATCCCCATCTCTCTATTTGTATAGTCTCATCTCTAGTTTAGATCATCAATATTTCTCACATGGAGTACTAAAACAAAGCAAGGAAACTTGCTTTAAGTCTCTCTCCACTTCAATAATCAATCTTCCAAGGTGATATCCAGGGCTATGCTTAATGAGCTCTAGAGCTACACTGTTACCTTCATCATCAAATTTGAAAGCATTTGGCATCTCAAGCTATCTATAACCTGAACCTTTCCTACATTTCCATCCTTCTTAAACATTATTCCCCTTCACATATTGAAAGATATGATGACCATGGCTTACTTGAAGTTCTTCAGCTCTAGCACTTATCTCCTATTTTTGTGTTTTTGCATTGGTTGTCCTCCATGATCAGAATGTTTTATCTCCTTCTACTTTCTGGTTTCCCTTGACTTCTTCCAAGACTCATCTCAAGACCCACATTCTCCAGAAGGCCTCGCCTAGGTACCCTTGTTTCTATTGTTTCAGATGGCATATAATCTATTCTGTATAGATCTTATCTATTTATCTATATACATCTATATATTTATATCTATATACATATATTTTTATTTTCTTTTTAGCCCAATCTCTCAGTACAAAGTAAACAATAAATGTTTATTGATGGGCTGATTTGTAAACCTACTGATAATGCTAAATCCAGATAAAATTTCAATATAACTAAAAGAATTTAAATGAAAATGATATAAGAAAGGATAATTTCACTGTACTCGGAAATAATAGAATGTTAAATATTAAAATGGAATACAAGACTATAAGCACTAATTAAAAAATGCTCCCCTTACGCAATTTGGAAATACTGTATGCTTAATAAATAATGTCTCCTGTGCTTTGAAATGACTGAGGAGCTACACAAATTTTAAAGTTGTTGCAAGAGTAATGGTGAAGACTTTTTGGAATTATGGTAACAGATCATTAGGCACTTCTATATTATTGTAAAACATACTGCCTTCCTTATGCCAAAAAACTTCAAAAGGTATTTAAGCAAAAGAAAGAAATTTCTTTTTTTTAAGATAGTAATTTCATTTTATTTTACAAATTCCTCCTGAAATATGCCATGTTTGGAGGATATTTCTGCAAAACTAGGTATCTTAAAAAAATAACTTCAATATCCTCCAATTCATACAAGCCAACAAGATACTTTTATCAAAGTTAAAAATTTAGATAATATATTTTCTTTTTTAAAACTACTTGCCTTGCAAATGAAACAGAAAAACCTATACTTGCTCAGTCATCACCTGACTGATACAGAGAAGCAATTCTTAACTTAATTTGGAAGATTTACATATTTCTAAATATACATGAATGAGAAATCTAAAGCTATGGATATAAGACAATTTTGGCCTAATTTCTATCTTGTGATGGGAAGTTGAACCTGATAATCTTAGTAATTTTAGCTAAAGGTGAATAAAAGTTCTCACTTAACACATTTTATTATAATTTTCATTTGTGAGAAATGGGCTTTTATGCTACTGAAAGCTATTTAAGAGATATTTCAGAGATCTGAAGCTCAACTACATCTAACAAACTGGAAATGGAGAGGGATGGGGGGGATCTCGATGCTGAAATCTAAGTCATCAGACCACATAGAATTGGAAATTTCAAGAATAATTGTTTGTTTCTATTGAGTAAATGTTCTAAATAGCAGTCTTTAATCTCTGTTCTGGGTCCTGATTTCCAAACTATGGAAATGCAGGGCCTATAGAAACAATCAAACTGCATTTAAGTACAACAGAAAACGCTGGAAAAAATACCACTCAGATTACTACAATTAGCATTGCATACAACTGAAAACTCAACTGACCATCATATTCTTCCTGACTCCAGGCATAGATCTCTAGCTACTATACTACTTAGCTGCCTAGTTATTAACAATATCTAGGTATCTCATTTTATTGTATGTTTGATATATGATGTTACATACTTTTAATAAACTATTAATTTATTTAAATGAGTTAAGAAAATTATGGGTATACTTTTTTATGAAAAAATGGGGAGAGGAAATTTTTTTCTTACATAAAAAGGAGGAAACATCACAATATTAAGTTTGGAAATCACTGCTTTAGAGGATATACTCTTTTCTTCCTCCCTGCCATATCAGTTATCACTAAAGATCCTACTCTAAGGCCAGCAGGGCTATAAAGTAAGAAATGATGGAGCTATACAATTATTTTAGTGGTAATCTTTTTAAACTGAATAACAGTGTAGAAACTTTATTAATTTTTATTATTATGAGTTAATATATTATTTTAATTACATTATTCTGTTTATTAATTATTTTAATCAATAATAAATTATTTTAAAAGGAAATTAAATAGGCAGCCAATCTAAATTAATTCAGCCTTGTTTGAAAGAAAGCACATTGATACTGATTTTGATTATTTCTCTTTAAAAATTTTATTCTAAATATTTTTTTCTAAATCCTTTCACAACAACATAATAAGAAAAATTACAAGTAACTGTTTCACCAGGGTAAAGACCATTTACTCTTTCAATGACAAAAATCAACTTGTCAGAAAATTAGCTGTCAGCATTTAAATACCATATGACACTGCATATCTGCTACTAGATTACAAATGATCTCGAACAAGTTATTGTTTAAATAGTACAAAGTGGAAAAGTTGAAATGAGGTCATATTTATTATTCAAGAGAGTAAGTTTATTTCCACTAAATATTCCATTTTCTTCCTGAAAGCATTATTTTTAAGAGTATACTTATTTGGAGAGGAGATAGAAATAGTGAGGGCAAAGGACAAATTACCTAAAGGAAAAATTTTGTTTCTTTAGCATTATTTTTCTCTAACAACCTGGTAGGTTGATGAAATCACCATGTTGGTGGAATAAAACAAACTTTTTAGACTTCTCACTATGTCAAAATCTCAGGTTCTTTTACTTTACCATTAAAAATGGAAACAATAACAAAACCTTATATTTACATAGTATTTTGAGGTTTGTAAAACATTTATCTACAATCTCAATTTATCTTCATGACAATCTTGTGAGGTGCAGATAAGTAAATAGAGGCTCAAAGGAGTTAAATGACATATATACTCACATTTGTGACTGACATAAGACTTGAACTCAGATCTTCCTGACTTCAAGGTCAACAATCAATTATAGAAAAATAATCAAGGCTATTAGTTTCTTCTACTTTCTTCCTCACCTCAGAGGCTTTTTACTACTTCCTCTGCCTGGCCTTAATAAACTCTACTCTTCATCCTTGTGACCTCTAATCCCTGAACCACTGAGTTTTCTTCCAGGCCAACTATACTATACTTGACAATCTTTCTTTTCTCCATTTTGATCTTTTTTTAAACCAATTTAACTCTATCCTGTCCACATGACTCTAGTCTCATTTCACTGAATGCCCTGACAAACTTCAGCCTTGGATCACTCCTACCACTCATTACAAAAGTAGAGAAAAATCATGTGACTATTGTGACTGGGTCCACTACACTCTGTTATATAATTTTCCTGCTAGGCAATCCCTCCTCAGCTGTCTTGTCAACTCACTTTATCCTACTCTCCACAGAGCTCTTCCAAACCTTTTCTCAAATTTTCCTTGGCTCCCCCTTCACCACATTCAGTTGAGATCCTTGCCTCATATTTTACAGAAAAAAAATTAAAATCTGCCAAGAGTTCCCTTCCCCCCTTCTTCTTCATCTGCTTTCTGTCACTATATCCTTCACCACTACCTCACAAGTCATCCCATTCCATCCTGACTCCTCCAATAGAATATCCCTTTTATCCACTGATTTCTAATTTTCCCATCTAATGGTTCATTCTGTACTGCCTACAAACATGCCTGTTTCCCCGATCCTGAAGAAACCCTGACAATTATCCTCTCCCCTCACCCCCTTTTCTCATCTTCTATCTCTTCTGCCCTTTATGCCTAACTTCTTGGGAGGGCTAGCTTCAACAGATATTTCTTCTTCCTCTCTTTTTTTAACAAAACCCTTACAACCTAGCTTCTGATCTTGTCATTCTACCAAAACTGATTCTTCTAAAGTACTAATGATCTTCATTATCAAATTCAATGGCCTTTTCTCATTCCTCATTCTTTCATCTCTCTGCAGCCTTTGACATTGTGGATCACCCTCTTTTAGGTTTTTAAATCCCTAGGTTTTCAGGACACTACATTCTCTTGGTTCTCTTCCTACCAATCTCCTTGGTAAAGGAGTTTGAATCTAGTCTCAGACACCTGACTCTTGCTAGCTGGGTGCCCTTGGGCAAATCACTTAATCCTGATTGCCGGGAATCCAGACTCATCTACAATTGTCCTGATTCATAGCTAGCTGCTGGACCCAGATGACTGGAGTAGAAAGTGAGGCTGGTGACTTAGCACAGCACCTCATCAAATCCAATTCATGTGCTTGTCATGGCATCACCTCCCTGATGTTTTGGTCTCCTGATGTTGTGGTCTTCTTCAAAAATGAAGAACAAAAAAAAAATGAAGAACAAATATTATCCTACCAATCTAACTATTCCTACCTTCTTTGCTGGATCCTCATCCAGGACACTCACTCTATCCCTAAATGTTGCAGGATCCCTGGACCCTCTTCTCCCTTAATACTACTTCAATTGGTGATCTCAGTTTCCATGGATTTAATTCCCATCTCTGTGCTTAAGATTCTTAAATCTACTTATCTTACTCCAATCCCTCTTCAGACTTCCAGTCTCACATCACCAATTGCCTTTTAGACATCTTGAAATGGAAGTGCCATTGACATTTTAAACTCATGTCCTAAAACTAGCTTGTCATCTTTCCTCCAACCTCTCCCCTTTCAGTCCCTCAGGCTTTCATCCTAGGAGTTACTAAGGATTCCCTACCATTTCTCACCCCACCCTCTCCTCCTGAGTATACACACTATTGCTAATCCTTGTCAATTTACCTTTCCACTATCTCTTGGAAAACACTGCCTTTTCTCCTCCCCACTGACACTACTGTGGTAAAGGTCTCATCATCAAATGTCTGGACAATAGCCACGTAGTAGCTCTGCCTACCTCTTCTCTCCTCACTTGAATCCATCCTCTTTTTAGCTTCCAAACTTATGGTTTTCCTAAAGTGCAAGTAAGTCCATGACACCTACCAGATTCAATAAAACTCCAGTAGTTCCCTATCACCTCTAGGATTAAATACAAAGCAATCTGTTGGCATTCAAAACTTTCTATAATCTAGTGCCTTCCTATCTTTCCATTCTTCTTACCCCTTATTCCCTGCTACATAGTCTTCAATCTAGTGACACTGGCCTTTTGTTACTCCATGAATGAAAACCTCCATTTATAGGCTCGTGGCAATTTCTCTGGCTATCTCCCATGCCTGGAATGCTCTCCTTTCTCAATTTTCTAGTATCCTTCAAATTCCAAATAAAACCTCATCCTCTACCAAAAAACTTTTACAAATTCTAGTACTTAAGTCTCACACTTTGCCTCTGCTGATTATTTCCTTTTTGTCCTGTATGTAGCTTGTTTGCTCATATTTGTCTGCATCTTGTATCTCCCATTAGACTGTGAGTTTTTTGAGGGTAGGGAATTATCTTTTGCTTTTGATATACCCAGCACTTAACATACAATGCTAAGTGGGTACTTTATAATAATAAATGTTTATCGACTGACTAAAACTTCAAAAGCATGATGATTAACTTTAAAAATCGAATTCATCCTGTGTACTTGAGTTTCTCTATCATTGCCTCAAATTAATAGAAATCCAAAAATACTAATGCTTTGATTATAAGACAGAACCCTGAACTATGACTGAGTTCACAACTCATTTTCAATCACTAATATGAACTTTTTAAATTTATCAACTCTCAGCTTTTCTCTTAGTAAAAAATTAAAGATTCTGAATACTAATAATTTTATTCATTTCAATAAGGAAAAGTAAATTTAGTTTTTGCTTCTAGTCTCTCATATTTTATAAAATTTAATTTTTTTATATGTTGGTGAAATCAAAAGGCTCAAGTTTTTTTCTTGAGAATGATAACCTCACCAGAACGTTCTCTATATTAAAGTTTAGGGATGAAAACATTTCAAATACACTTTAGTTACTTACCTAAACTCCCAGCTGCCATTGCAGATCCAAGAGCAGCACTCAGACTTGGAACCATTTGCTCATAGTACACTGTATCTGGACATATGCATGCTGTGATACCTACTGGTCCAGGCCAACTCTGAACTGGTCTTGGAAACCCAACCAGAAACACGGGAAGGGTGAAGAGGGGAAGCAAAGGAGAAGAAAGTAGTGTAGAAAGAAATATGAAGAACATTACAACTGGGAAGAAGACTATATTGAGTGTAATTAAAGTGGTAGTAGACTTTCGACGCTGTTTTTTCTCTGTCCATGATGTCAAGAGCACAGCTACCACAAACTGCAATTTGGTGATAAGCTGCAGCAGTCGATCACGAATAATGCCAACCTGCAAATATAATAATAAGATAAATATTTCTATTTCATAGAATCTCAGAATTGGAAGAGACCTCAGAAAACATCTGGCCCAATTCAGACATGAACAAGAATATTCTGGACAACATACCAATCAAGTATTTATTTGGCACCTATTATGTACTAGGAGCTGGGTACAGGAAAAACAATGAATGAAACCACCAGTGTTTTCAAAGGGCTTAATTCTAATATAGGAGACAGTAAGTACATATAGAAGTATATACAGAATAAATATAAGGACAATAAACACAAATAAGTACTAATTAATTAAATTCTAGAGAGTCTAAGAGAGAGTGCTAGCAATGGAGAAGATCAGGAAACATTTCATGGGTGCTTGAACTGAGTCAGGAAGCAGGGGATAAGGAAAGAGTGCATTTTAGCTATGGGGGATATCCAGTGTAAGGGTATGGAAATGGAGGCTGAAGTACTTTGGATGAGACAGGAAGAAGCTGAAGAAGGGTACTGGTCCAGGCTTTAAAAGTTAGCTACTTATACTTGGCCCTAGAAGAAGGGGCCATTTACTGAGAAGAGGGATGTGGTCAGAACTGTTTAAGAACTGCCAAATCGGGGCAGCTAGGTGGTGTAGTGGATAGAGCACCAGCCCTGGAGTCAGGAGTACCTGAGTTCAAATCTGGCCTCAGAAACTTAATAATTACCTAGCTGTATGGCCTTGGGCAAGCCACTTAACCCCATTGCTTGCAAAACAATAACAACAACAACAACAACAAAAACACTACAAAAAAAACCTGCCAAATCACTTTGGCAGCAGTGTGGAAGACAATGAGTTAGGGCAAGATGAAGTTTGGAGACCAATTAGATAACTATTGGGATAAACTAGGCAACAGATGGTGAGGTCACATGTAAGGTAGTATCAGTACAAATAGAAAGAGTCAGATCTGAAAGATGTTGAGGTCAAAATATGAACATTTGGTATATATGTTGTGACAGAGTAAGGAGTCAAAGATAATTCTAAGTCTATAAATCTAGGAGACTGGAAAAATATTTTGTCAACTGGTCACTCAGTCATTGTTTGAAGACTAGCAATTAGAATCCACTATTTTCCAAGGCAACATATCCCATTTGGGGATGGTTTTGCTATGATTTTATTTTATCAAGCCTAAAACTGCCTCTAGGTGGAGAGTTATGGGGAGTAGGATTGTTTCATTACTCTTCATTGTCCCACTTTTCTACTAACTCTTTGCCTACATGGCTTTCCTGGTAGAAAAGGTCATTTTCTGCTATGGGAAGTTCTTTCAAAAGATTTATAGTTCTATCTTTTTTTTTTGCAAGGCAGTGAGGTTAAGTGAATTGCCCAAGGTCACACAGCTAGGTAATTATTATGTGACTAAGACCAGATTTAAACTCAGGTCCTCCTGACTCTAGGGCTGGTGCTCTATCCATTGCACCACCTAGCTGTCCCCATATAGTTCTATCTTTTTAAGTTCCAGGCTCCTAGACAGAATCTGGCAAAATACTTCAGAGTGAGATTGCTCACACTTCTCTTTAGCTTCTCATTACAACTACCTTTTCCAATACATAAAAAAAGCCTGCAGTTCACATTCAAAGTAAACATTTAAAATGCAAGAAAGGTAAATAGACTTTCTCAGTAATCTGGGAAGGCTTTTAGGGTTAAAGGAGAGAGCTCAAGGGAGAAAAAAAGATAGAACTTCTCCATAGGGGTCTATGGTAGGGTAGGATTGAGGAGAGTTCCTCTCTTTCTCCACAGGGGCTTGTGATAAGGGGAGATGAGGTGGAGTAGATTTGAGACCTGATCTATATCCAGCTCTGGGCCATCTTCTGGTGAAAAAGATTTCTTCCAACTTGTGCCCTTGGGACCCTTTCCAGGACATGCAAGTTACTCTTACCTCCTCAACCCCATCCTTACTGCTAAGAGGAATGTAGAATGGAATACACTAAAATTTCATGGAATACATGGAATATAATTCACCACCACCACCTAACAAGATGGTAAAACTTAAGGGAGTACTTAGGACAATATAACCTCAGAGTCCCTCAACAGACTTTTATTTTTAAGGTTTTTGCAAGGCAAATAGGATTAAGTGGCTTGCCCAAGGCCACACAGCTAGGTAATTACTAAGTGTCTAAGGCCAGATTTGAACTCAGGTACTCCTGACTCCAGGGCCAGTGCTCTATCCACTGCGCCACCTAGCCGCCCCTCTCAACAGACTTCTAACTACTGTTATGTTCCCAAGATTTTCTCAATGGTTGGTATACTCCTATTCCCTTATACTTATCACAATCCAGTGATTCTGAACTCCTGGCTGGATATATACAAATCCCATTCCCCATTCTAGATTCATGACTTCTTCATGCCTATCTACCTCAATTTTACCCTGTTAATTGTCCCATTACCTTTATCACTGATTACCACCCTTCCACTGAATGCCAGTTAAACTTATTTCCTTTCCTTTTAGACTTCCTTTCTCATTCCTTCCAAATTCTAGCCTTCACTTTGCTACTTCTTTCCAGTTTCTCCTTCTTCCATCATCATCCTTTTTTCCTCTGAAGTTCCTACTATCCAAATTTAACATTCAAACTACAGAACATTCTCTTGCCTCAATGAGTTTAGTACCTAGCTTGAACTCTTTCTTTTTCTTCTTCT
Organism: Macrotis lagotis; assembly: GCF_037893015.1. Taxonomy (NCBI): domain Eukaryota; kingdom Metazoa; phylum Chordata; class Mammalia; order Peramelemorphia; family Peramelidae; genus Macrotis; species Macrotis lagotis. Next base: position 262,723,793 of record NC_133661.1, on the reverse strand, counting down.
AGTTTCACACTCAGGGACTTCAACATGCATACTGATATTGCCCTTCCACACAACACAATATAAAATTAAGGTTCTGTAGTAGCTCCCTAGTTTGTACATGTCTTTTCTTAAATGTGTTCTGATAACTTAATAGGATAATCTAAAAAGGTCTGATTAGGGCAGAGGATTATTGTAGAACTTTTCCTTTAAACCTTCTTCTTTCTTCATTTCCTTATGTTTAGGGTACCACCATCTTCCTAGTTGTTTGCCAGGTTCCCAGCACCATCCTTGATTCCTTTTACTGTACCCCTCCCACCCAGTTGGTAATCAAATCAAATCAAATCTACTTTCCTGTAAGCATTCACATGCCCTCTTCTTTCTGGTGACACTGCCATCACCTGGCACAGGCCCTTTTCACTTCATAGCATTGTATTGCAATAGCCTGACTCATGTCTCCCATCACTCCAGTCCATCCTCCATTCAACTGTCAAAGTGATCTTATTAAAGGACAGATCTGACCTTGTCGTCTCTTATTTAATCAACTCCAGTGGTACCTTACTGGGATCAAATTCAATCCTTTGTTTCACTTTTAAAGCCAACTTGTTCCCTCTTACTTCTGCAATCTCTGTACATTTTATTCTCCTTAAACATCTACTATCCAACTCTTGGGATTTTCCCAGGTAATCTATCCCCTGCTGCCTCCTGGCTTCCTTGGAATCTGTTAAAATCCTACCTTCTGAAAGAAGCCTTTCCTGGTCTTCCTCAATGCATGTGTCTTCTTTCTGATGACCTCCAAAGTGTGGGTGTGGTGGTGATGAACAGTATCAAAGGCTGCAGAGAATGAAGACTTAAGAAAAGAACATTGGATCTGACAACTAAGAGATCACTGATAACTTTGGAATAGTTCTAGTGAAATGATAAGGTTAGAAGTCATAGGAGTGAAGAAGAGAACAAGAAGGAAGAAAATGGAGAGATCTATTGTGCATGGCCATTTCAAGGAGTTTAAGGCAGAAGAGTTAAAGGATGATCATTAATAGGGATGAAAAGATCAAGTAAGAGTTTCTCTAGAATGAGGGAGACATGGGAATATTTGTAGGAAGTAAGAATGAGTTAGCAAACAGAGACTGAAAATAAGGGACAGTGAGGATGACAAGGGGTATTCCTATGTATTTTTATTATTTCTCTTGAGATCCTTGACCGTTTTTATCTGAATTTATTATTTTTCTAGTTCTATTAAATAATCCTTTAGTAGTATGACTGGAATGGCACTGAATATATATAAATTGAATTAAGCAGTTTTATCATTTTTGTTATATTGGCTCACCTTACCCATAAGTAATTAATATTTTTTCAGTTGTTTAGATCTCTTTCTATAAACAGTTATTTATGTTATATTTATATACCACTTATGTGAGAAAAATAGACCCCCCCCCAAGTATTTCTGGTATTCTTTAAAAATTTTAAATGGATTTTCTCATTTTTTTCTTCCTGTTGATTTTATTGGTATTATATTGAAATGCTGATGATTTATGAGGATTTATTTTTATATCCTACAAGTCTGAAAGATTGTTAAAATAGAGGGAAACAATATAACTTAGCTCTATTACACCATTAAACAAATAATCAGGTTACTAAATTATTTAACCTCTTAGTAGCAAATGTCATCCAAATCATTTTTTTTTAAGATTTTTTGCAAGGCAATGGGGTTAAATAGCTTGCCCAAGGCTACATCCAAATCATCTTAAGGAAAGGCTTAGACTGACTTCTGGTAAAAAATTCATGTGGGAAAATTTTTCTAAAAGTCTCAACTGCCTTAGCAGGAAGAAATTCACTAAAGGACTAAAATGAAAGACAGACTTTGCTGCTAAGACTCTAAAACCAAAAAATTATACCCAAGGAACACAAACAAACCTCTGCCCAGGTATTCAACTGATTAAAAAAAAAGAAAAAGAAAAAATGCTTAAGAAAAGGATCTTAATTTCTCCCCCTCACCTCTTCAGACATAAGATCTCAATTAATTCTCTTCCACCAGTAGAGGACATTCTGGGATTTAACTGCCAATTTTTAAAAAAAGGCCTCTCTCCTTTCTCAAAGAATTTTTTCTTTCTTTCTTTTTGTAAGGCAGTGGGAATGAGTAAGTTGTACAATGTTACACAGCTAGGTAATTATTAAGTGTCTGAGGCTGGATTTGAACTCAGGTCCTCCTGACTCCAGGGTCTGTGCTCTATCCACTGCACCACTCAGCTGCCCCGAAAGAATTTTTTCAACTACGTCAGATAATAGGAGAGGTGAACTTTAGTGTTCATGATGAAGAAAGGTTAATTGGATAAAGGTCCTTGATTTATTACTGAGATTAGGAGAGATCTAGAACTTAAGTCTTGAGAGGCCTCAGCAATAAAAATAATAAAGGACTTTTATGATGCCAGGCATGTCAAGGAATAAAACTGGGAGGGGAAAATAACATAAAAAACTTTAATCAAAATCTCAAAGGAAAAAAGTTTGCCCATAAGAACAAATAGAATTATTTACAGAATAGATGCACAAGCTTAAAAAAAAAAGATGTTAAAAAGGAAATGAGAGATGTGAAATGAAAAAAGAGCTGGGAAAAAGTATTAACAGCTTAACAAAAGAGATTTAAAACTTTCCCTTAGTATCAAAATCTCTAAAACTCAAAATGGACCGAGGAAATTAATGACCCTAGGAGATAATAAGCATTTTTAAACAAAGTCAAAAGAATAAGAAAGCAGAGGAAAATATAAGATTTCTCATCAAAAACAATCAGAAATTAGATCAAAGGAAAATTATGTCAAGGAGAGTTAACTAAGAATCACAGGATTATGTGAAATGTATCACAAAAAGAAGTAAACTAGATAGCCCATTTCAAGAAATCATGAAAGATAATTGCCCAGACATATTAGAAAAAGAAGGCAAGGTAAAAATAGGAAGAATTCACTGGTCTAGAACTTCCAGATGAAAAGAAAAATATATTAGAAACAGAAGGAAAGAATTTAAATAATCAAGGAAATGACAAAATCATGATGATGTTTGTCCTCTGTTCTCAAAGAAGAGGAGTGATGTCAAGATATGCACATGTATTGAATCTGAGTGAGGGGGGGGAACCTCACTTTCTTCTCCAGAGCCATCTGGGTCCAATTATCAGATATGAATCAGGCTAACTGGAGATAGCCCTGGATATAAGGCAATCAGGGTTAAGTGTTTTTGCCCTGATTTTCCCCTTATGCCCAAAGTCACACTAGTACTTCAGGGCCAACACTCTATTTGCTTGCCATGTACCAATCAAAAAATAATTGAAATATCTAAGAAGCAGCACAATAAGATAGTACAATAAGGAACAGCTATCACTTTAAAGGAACAAAAAACATAGAATGAGATATTACAAAAGGAAAAAGACAAAAGTTACAAGCACAAATAACATACCTAACAAAAATTAATATAATCCTATAAGAAAGTACTTTCAGTGAAATAGTAGTTTTTCAAATATTCCCGATGAGAAAATAAGAGCTGAAAAGGAATTTAATATAAATAAGTCATGAAAAAAACAAAAAGTAACCGCAAGTCCACAATCAGAAATAGAAACTGTTTATATTCTGTAGGAGAAAGGAAATACTAAAGGAGGATTGTTTTAGAATTTCAATGTCACAAGGTGAGCCATAGAAATAACCCATAAGGCAGAATAACAAAATGCCCATAAATCCTTTTGTTAGGTTTTGAAGATGTAGAATAGAGCAAAGTGGGTGTGGGTGCTGGGGAAGAGTGAGAAAGGGAAGGATACATTAGGGGAAAATGGAGAAAAGATAGGATAACTTGTTAAGATACAGAATTAGGTTAAAAAAGCATAATTATATGCACATATTGAAGGAGTGAAGGGAGCCAGGTATCATTTGAACATCATTTTCATCTAAACTAGTCAAAGGGCAGAACACATACAAATATACAAAGAGTTCAGTAAAAGCATACTTTCAATTCAAAAGATAAGAAACAGGAAGAAGAGAAAAGGGAATATGAGTGAGGCTCCTTCTACAGGAATGTGACAGAGATAAAAGCTCATCTCTCTGGACAAATCACTTAACTCTGTTTGCCTCAGTTTCCTCATCTGTATTTTTCCCAAGAAAACTCCAAATGGGGTTGTGAAGAGCCAGAAACAACAACAAAAATACAAGAAAGGATTAATCATAAGCAAAACCTTAAGTTTAGAGAAGATGAAAAAAAAGGATTAAAAAAAGGCAATAACTTGAAATAAATAGTGAGGTATATAGAGATAAAAAGAAAAAATAATTAACAATTCCAAGTGATATAGGATGAATTTACCTATAAAACAGAAAAAGTTAATAGAATGGGTTAGGAAGTAAAATCCAACATCCTTAAAACATAATGAGTAACAAAAAGTTAAAATAAAGGGTCAGAGCAAAATCTATTTTGACTCAACTCAATATAAAAAAAGGGGTAACAATTATCATTTAAGACAAGGCAAATGCAAAAAATGACAATTATAAAACAGAGATGAGAAATTCATATAAACACCTAATGGCAAAGTAATAACTAAATGAATTACAAGGAGAAATAGAGAACAGAACTACAATATTGGGTAAACTCAATTTACCTCTATCAACTCTTGATAAATCTAACTAAAAAATAAATAGGAAAGAATTTAGTGACCTGAGAATTTTAGCAAAATTAGGTAAGATAAGACTTCTAGATATTATTAATCAGAAATAGAAAGAAGTATGTATATATGTATGTATAATGATTTATCTATCTATCTATCTATCTATGGATATATAAACTGCAAATGGCACCATTACAAAAACTGATCAAGTCTTAAAAATATAAAGACCTCACAAATGTAGAAAAGCAAAAATGTTATATACTAATTTAACGATTAAATTGTGATGAAATTATATTAACTAAAAGGTCAATAAAAATAATAAAAATCAACTAAAGACTAAATAATTTAAATAATGGCAATATTCCAAAATTTCTGGGATTAGCCAAAGTAATATTTTGGGGAAATTTTGCATTCCTAAATACTCTTTTATTAACAAGAAAATGAAAAGCAGATAAATGAATTGAGAATGCAATTAAAAATGCTAAGAAATGAACAAATTTTAAAAAACTTAAGTACCAAAAAAGACTTGAAAATTAAAGAATTTAAAAGCCACTATTGAAAATCATAAAATTAGGAGCTATTCTTAGGGGAGGGGGGAACATCAAAGAAATAAAATAGAGAAAGCAATAATTATTTTAAAAATAGAATGAGGAAAGCCCAATTACAGTATCAAAAATGAGAAAGGAGAGTTCATAACAATTGAAGAATAAAGGATATTAATAGAAACTATACTTAAGTATATATCTGAACAAAACCAACAAATGAAATGAAATAAATGAATATTAAAAAATATAAAATACTCAACTGAATAGACTAGAATTTAAAGCAATTCAATCTCAGAGGAAGAAATAGAACAAATTATAAATAAATTCCAAGTAAAAAGTTTCCAGGATCAGATGGATTCACTTATGAATCCATCAAACATTCAAAGAAGTTAATTTCATTATATAAATTGGAAAAACAGCCAAAGAAAATATTCCATAAAATTACTTTTATGACACAGATAAGGTTTTTGACAAATAAAATAACAAGCATAAACCAGAAAGAATCAAAACAGAAAAAAAGTGATTTTACATGCTTTCAACCAAATATAGTACTTATTTCTATTTAAAAAACACTATTACATAAAAATTGCAGTAGAACAGACGTATCTTTTAAAAAAATAAGTAGTCTATATCTAAAATCACTCTTATTTGCAATGGAGAAAAATGAGAATCCTTTCCAATAAACTTGGGGGTGAAATAAGGATGCCTACTTGTCACCATTTCTTTTTGACATGGTACTAGAAATGCTGGCTATAACAAGACAAAAAAACAAAATTGAGAGAACAATTATAAGTAAAGAAGAAACAAAAAATGATCAGTTTCTCAATTAGCTATTTTGGCTGCCCATTCCACTGTTTGCTCATATTTAGTTTGCTGTCCACTATAATGCTTGGACCTTCTATAGAATGGTTATTTTTTTAAAACTTTTTTTTTAGTTTTTTTTCAAGTAAATGGAGTTAAGGGGCTTGCCCAAGGCCACACAGCTAGGCAATCATTAAGTGTCTGAGGCCGGATCTGAACTCAGGTGCTCCTGATTCCAGGGTCAGTGCTCTATCCACTGCACCACCTAGCTGCCCTGAATGGTTATTTTTTAATACCTCCATTTTGCACTCAAGAGATTGATTCTTTTTTTTTTTTTACCCAAGTCTATTTCATTTGTCCGTACTGAATTTCCTCTTATTAGATTCAGTCTAATGCTCTAGCTTGGCAAGATTCTTTTGGATCCAGACTGTCATCCAATATTAGTAATCCTTCCTAGATTTGGTTTTTACAAATTTTATGAGCATGCTCTCTATGACTTTATCTAAGTAACTGCTAAATGTTAAAAAGAACAAGTCAAATCAAAGATCCCTGGGATCTTCCACTGGAACACTGAAACATTAATGACTATAAATCTAGCCATCTGACCAGTCTTGAACACAAACAATTGCATTTTACATACATATATATATCCCACATCTCTTCATCTTCTCAAGAAAAGCATGAGGCAAAAAACTTTTTATGTATTGTCTTTCCCAAATATTATTTTGCTTTTCTATTCTTACCTCCATTAGTACTTGGGACAGTGAATGACATATAAGTTAGCTTAATAAAAGTTAATTCATTGTAGAAAACCTAGGTAAACTATATATATATATATATATATATATATATATATATATATTTTTTTTTTTTTTCTCCTTAACTATAAATTTAGTAATCCTACCAATTTTAGCACAATTTTTTTGCAATGAATGAACTTTTATTAAAATTTACTATGTACCACTATATAACAAATACCATTATGTATGCACTGTGATATGGATAGAAAATTCAGCTAGTCCTTTTCCTTTTCCTTCCTTTCTTTTGGTTTTTGCAAGGCAATGGGGTTAAGTGACTTGTGCAAGGTCACACAGCTAGGCAATTATTAAGTGTGTGAAGCTGGATTTTAACTCAGGTACTTATGATTCCTGGGTCCATGCTCTATTCAGTGCACCTCCTAGCTGCCAAATTTAACTAGTCTTGCTTAATCTTTGATGAAGTCACGCTGACTCTTTGTAAACATCTCTGTCCTTCTTAGAATGCTGGCTAACCATTAAAGGCTAATTTTTTCTTTCAGGAATCAAAGTCAAACTTGAAGGCCTATAATTTAAAGACTGTCCTATTCCCTTTTGTGAAAGTTGGTACTTTTCCTTCTCCAATCTTGTGATCCCTACAGCAATTTTCATTATTAGCAATCACATCTGAAAGTTCTTTTAATAAAAAGGATGCAGTTCAAATGGGTTAAATAAATTCATCAAGAGCAACTTCCTTATTATATTTCTCTCCAAATATACCTTCTTCTGTTGAGGTTACATTTTTGCAATCTTGTCACTTTTTTCTTGTCTCCTCACTCCTGCAGCACACTGAGTCAGTTATCAAATCTTGTCATTTCTATCATTACAAAATTACTCTTATCTGTCCCTAAATTTCTATTTATACAGCCCCTGCTCTAATACAGGTCTTCATTACTTCTAGCCTCAACTATTTTAATAGATCCTTCTTGGTCTTCCTTTATCTAGCACTTTTCTCTCTCTAATATATGTTCACACAAGTGCCCGATGTCTTTATTCAATAAACTGAAAATGCCTCTAAATATAAATTCTTCTTTCTAGCTTTTAAAGTACTTTCCACCTGGCCCCAAACTACTTTTTCAGGCCAATTACACTTTGCTCCACTTTAGTTACTCCTTGGTCCAGACAAACTGGTCTTCTCATTTTTATGTACATCTCCCATCTTTTTATATTTTTGCCCTGATTTTCTCCTCATGCCTGGAATCCATTCCCACTTCACTTTCTTCTTGTAGATTCCTGTTTTCTTCAAATTTATGCTGTGATGCCAACTTCTATGTGAAGACTTTCTTGAGTCACCCTTTACCATAAGCTGTGAGAGCTTTCCCAACAAATAAATCTACTCTGCATATACTTTGAAGGGATTTATTTACACACATACATACATATTGTCTACCCAATGAAATAGAAGCTCCTTATGTGCAGGCACGCTTTCATTTTTGTCACTGAATCCTACCACCTTTAAGATTGCCTGGCACATAGAAGGGTTGAAAGATGACCATCTCTACTCCAACTCTCACTCAAAAGAATCCACATGATGGCCAAAAGACAAGTCATTTCCTACTCCTTCCCATCGTAGCTCTCCCCACAACTTTTCTTTTTCTTCTAACTTAAAAGCTCACATCAGTGTTGTTAAAAACTGAAGGCTAAAAAAACTCTTTACTTGTGTTAAAAATACATATGTATATGAAAAAAAAATATATATATATACATACACACACACACACACACACACACATACACACACACAAGTTCAGCACTACTATCATGCAGCTCAATAAACAGAATTTATTACTTTTGTATTTCTTTCCCCTTAATAATTTTTAATACTTCTTTCTGGAAAATGTTTCTGATTTTTCAAAGAATTTTGCAGTAAGAATGCAATTTTACTAAGCAACTTGCCTCCAAAGCTAATATGATGTTCTCAAATCAGACAATTCTCTCTACCCCTAAATGACCTTCTATGTAGAAATGTCTATTTACTCTGCATGAAGGTAAATATATCATCTTTTGCTCTTGTATTGAAGGATAATCAAATACCTTACAGCTTCTAGCCTATGATAACCCAGATGTTTCCAAAGATTTTGCAAAAGAAAATTCTTGCCAACCTAAATACATAACAATCCTATTGTAAGTGATCAATGAATATCATAAAGACCTCAAATTGATATTTTGAATGGGGTGGAAAATATTAGTAGAAAGAGGCTTACCAGAATCTGAAAAATATACTGGAAAGTAGTTTTTCTTTTTTAAATTTATAAATAAATTCCTACTTTTTAATATTTCCCAATACTTCATTTTTGTTTAGTACAGTGATATCACACTAGTTTAATATTTTAAAGTTTATAATTTTTGAATCTTTTTTAACCTTCCAATATTAAAGTAAAGGACCCAAGTCTAACCAAAGACAGGATTGGTCAAATGACAGAATGTCTAGTTCCAAGCTGAGACAAATTTTTTAAAAAAAGAGGCATGCATTAAGTTATTAAAAATCAAATTTACCAATAAAAGTCTGATTCCTGTGTCCAGGCTTCTGTTCCACCACAAGTCTTTATTGAATACAAGTAACTGCATCAATGATACAACTACCATTTCCAATAATGCATTTTCTGTATTCTGCCATACCTGTAGTAAATATATTGTCAATTTTTGATGTATTTTAAATTTTTAATTAATTAAATTAATAATTTTTAATTCTAAGCAAAATTAAATTCCCCTTGACTTCATTGGTTATACATATTTAGAGAAGCCAAACATTTCTTCAATATGGCAAAAGTAAAAATAGTTTAAAAGCACACAAAACCTACCATTCTAAAGGCTCTTGTGAATCCAATGCAAACAGAGACAGAGTGCAGTACTTGTAAAGAACTGTCAAGTGAAAGAAACGCGATCATAGCAAAAGGTGACACTGAAATAATAATGAACAAAAATTAAATTCTGCCATGGGTAAAGCCTTCTATCATAATTTAATTTGGTAAATTGAGATAATTACATAATTCAAATAACTGACTGAGAAAATATAAGAGTAAAACATTTATTTTAACTTAGGAACATAATATAAAATTCAGAAATTTAGTAGTATTTTGTTGAATTGGTTTTCCTACCTAGAGTTAGCAATATTCGTCTGACAACACCAACTTTTACAAGTCTCGTTTGCTTTTCCAAGAAGAGGGTCACAGTTCTTGTATCCTTTGGAAAGAAAGGATTTCGGAAAATTCCAAACACATAGACACTCTGAATTTCCCTAAGCAGCCATGTTACTATAAATAGAACCATCAAGATATAACTAATAATAGTTTGGGGGCTGGTTTTGGAAAAGGCTGAAAAACCAGCAAAGAAATGCAAAAGGCTACCTTCAATTAGTGCTAAAACTAGTAAAATGAAATAAAAAAGGCATTCCTGCCATCCAAGTTGTTTTTTTGAATTATTATGTAGAATCTTAGATTTGGTTGAAGCTCTCTGTCTGATTATGCCTTCAAGCATAGAATGACCAATCACACTTAGGTTAAGACTTAGTAAGAATCCAAATCCACTCATGAAAAGTACCACACCAACAGTGCTAGGAATGAAATAGGATGCTATAGATGTTCCAGCAGAAACAAGAAACATTACTATTAACCTGTAAAGAAAAGAAAAAAAAATTCTGTAACCATTGTTACAAGGGAAGGTTTGCGTTTATTTGGAAACAAATGTAATATAAAAGCAAAAGGCATTCATAAAATTCACTCCCCCCCCCCCAATTTACCTTAGATGGCTTGACATAGGTGAACCTCCAAGGCCAAACTCCAAAACCTGCTCCATTCCCCACAAAAAAAGTGCATCAGGCGGGGGCAGAGTCCCCAGTGCCCACATAAAAGGCAAAAATACAAATAAGATGTGCAAAATCTGATTGACTTGCTCTAGAGCTGGTAAATTAATTGTAAACCTAGAAGAAAGAAAATCAAAATTATACAACAGTAAGTTATTACATGGTATTACAGTAGAATCTAAGTTCTTTGAAAGTAGGAATAGTTTTAATTTATCTTTGTATCTCCAGTGCAGTACCTGGGAAGTAGTTAGCACATGATAAATATTGAGTTGAATTGAGTAGGAATTATCTATTCTAACCCTCTCGTTTAATAGAAGAGGACCCTCTTTGGTGAGGTTAGCTGATTTTCATAAGTTAATTATCCATCCAATAAACAATTTTTAAGGACCACTAAGTGCCTGGCACTATGCTAAGAACTGGGATACAAAAGGAGGCAAAGGACAGTTCCTTGAACTCAAGGAATTTACGAGCTAATACAGATCATAGAACCAGTAAACAGCAGAGCTAGAATTAGAACTCAGATTCTGACTTCCAATCTTCCAATGATCTTTTTCCTATACCATGGTGTATAATGAAGGCTTTTTGCAGAAAAAGAAACCTACACAAAATAATTGTAGACAGTTTCCCAAATCTACACATACAGCCCAGTTCAAATATTTAAGAAGGATAACCAGTCCCAACATGAATTATTCATGAATGAAAACCTTAAAGTCAATTAACTGAGTTCAATTCAAAGGCAAAGATAACCTGTGCAAGAGATCCTCTAGCTCTAGTTTTCTAACAAATAAAGAAAATCATGAGCAAAGTTTTGAACACTTTGAATTCAAATGAATAAAATCAAGAAAATAAAAATTCAGATAACACCTTAATTATACTACACAGTAATATATCAGAAGAAAATGCATAAAAAGCAGGGCAGGTGTGTGTTTGTGTGTGTGTGTGTGTGTGTGTGTGTGTGTGTGTGTGTGTGTGAGAGAGAGAGAGAGAGAGAGAGAGAGAGAGAGCGAGCACGTGCGCGTGAGAGAGAGCGCACCAGCCTGCAGGGAATAGAAAATTTCCTTTTAAGCAAAAGAAAGATGAATTTAGGGGTAACAGAAAAATGCTAAGTTCTTTATCAATAGTTTCTATAAGTGTAATGTTTAAGTTTTTGGGAGGTGTTCAATTTTTTAAAGGTAAACAAAAATTTTTAATATTTCTTTTTACAATTTTGAGATCAAATTTTCTCTCTTCCACCCTTCCCTTCTCAAAAAGGAAAGCAATTTGGTATAGATTATATAGGTACAGTAACTGGTGCTAACTTTTAAAATCAATTTCATTTAGTTCTTAGAAGAAAGCATGCTTTTAGCCATAAAAAGAAATCACATAATCAAAAACAAGTCAATGTTAAGACCTTAATTGTGTAGAAGAAAAAAAAAGTCTCACATTATCTTATTCAAAGCCATTCTACTTAAAAAAATTACATGGATGCACATACATTAACTCAAATCAAGGCATTATAATTTGTTTTTATTAAGATCAAAAGGAAAAAATACTCAATGATGGTATAGAAAGATAATCTTTACGTGTGGAAGCAGGGAGTCTACTGCAGAGAGAAATTCAGTTGTTTTGTAATTTGTATTTATAATGTCATCCTTTCCTTTTTTTAATTTGGAAAAATACTTATATTTCTTTTTATTTACTCAAGAAAATATTCCTGATAGTGTTTTACAAAGGGAAAAAATCTGTTAACTTTGTGGAAAAACAATCAAATCAAGTCATGTGAAGTGGAAAGAATATTAGACCTGGAATAAGGAGACTGGGCTCAGCCACTTACTGGCTGTTAGTTCTTGGTTAAGCCAATTGGGGGCTCAGTTACTTCATCTGTAAAAAAGGGTAAAGAACATGTATTATCTATTTTATATTACTATAAAAAAAAAGACTTTGTAAAACTTGATGAATATAAGCAAACCACTTAACTGGTACACTTCAGAAAAAAATTCACATATAGAATATTCACATACTAATGAAAAATGAACAGATTTATGTTTTGGTATTCTTTAAACAACTTAAGATGATAAAAAATTATATATGATGAATATACAGTACTTGTTTATGATGATTAAATAAGACTACAGGCAAAGTATTATTAAAAATAAAGCAATCACTTATTCATATCTTAAAAAGAGATGGGATACTATCTGTTAGCTTTTCAGAAATCCTATAATGTAATGTTAAGAGATAAAATGTTTCATTTCGTGATCGATCATCTGCCTCAGAAAACAACATTCATCTGAAGACAACAACTTATGTCTATATTTGAATCTTGACTGATAACTATCCTCATAAACATCATTTTTATGTTAATGTCCCTTAATTCTCCCTAATTAACTAAGCAAAAAATGAGCAACTTTAGGCAAATTTTTACTTTCTACTGACATTGATGTTTATGAGGGTGTTTATGACTTTCTTTTAATTTTTTTAAAGAAATATAGTAATTTTTCAGCAGTTTTTAAAAAATTATTTTAATAAAATGCACCTTTTCTATTAAAACTAGTCAGATTTTTAGCAAAGTCCATTTATTTTAATGTTAGTTCAAGAATAAATAAAATACAAAGGCATAAAGAATAGTAACCATGCAATATTTATACTTTCCCTTCACTAAATCTCTGTTGGGTGTTATCCAGGAAAGTGACCTTCCAAATGAAAATCAGGATCTATGTCATCAGGTTTGTAATTATCATTAAAACAGGGTATGGGTTATAGTGGAAGAAAAAAAACTATTCTGTAAATTATGATTTTGAAAAAACTTTAAAAAAGAAAGGAAAAACCCTTTATTTGTTAAGGAGGCACTTATAAAGCTATATATTGAAATTCCATTTCTCCATAGTACAATCTCTCTGATTACTCTAACTTTGTAAATCATACCACTAAAAAGGAGACTAACATAAAAACATGATTTTTTTCTAAAGTCATCAATAACACATGTTTTTGTCCTGGCACTAAAGCTCTATTTATATGTGTGTATGTATGTGTGTGTGTGTGTGTGCGTGTGTACACATATATATAAATACTATAGGCAGTCTTGTTCATAAATGTATAATTAGAATGACTATGTTAAAAATTGAAAGATACTAGGAATTGGTTTTTATTGACTAAAAATATATGTGTTTTTTATAATTCTATCTGGATACTAACCTGGAGAACAGAAAGCTGTAATCTATAGAAACAGAGAAATAAGGGGAGAACATGCAAAAATAAGTATAATTTAAGAAATTATCCATACATATTATAGGGAATAAAGTCCATTTTTCCTGTGTTACAGCTAATTTCATCAAAAGATTCATGTCTGGTTCTTTTATGAATTAGTGTTAGTACAGAGAGTTAGAGTAGCTACATTTTCAATTTTAAATCTCATCTATTTAAAAATGAAATTTATGTAAATACTATGCACAAAATTTTTTTAAAACATAAAAACTAATTGGAGAGGATCACACAAGATGAGATGGATAATTTAGATTATTTAAAATTTGAAAGATTTTGCACCAAAAATTCTGATATAGCAAAAATTTGAAAGGAAATATAGTACCAGGAAACAAATCTTTTTAATATGTTTCTATGATAAAGGTCTATTTCCAAGATATATAGGGAACTAATTCAAATTTATGAGACTAAAAACTATATTCTACAAAAGATATAAAAGGAAAGGATATGAACAGGCAGTTTCAAAGAAATTCACATAAAATAGGCTTAAAATTACTAATAATCAAGAGAAATGCAAAGCACTTTTTACTCCAATTGGTAAAGATAACAAAAAAAAAAGGAAAATGACAAAGGCTGGAGGACATACAGAAAATCATGGTGCACTGTTGCTGAAGGTGTCATTATGTCCAGCCATTCTGGAAAGCAATTTAGAACTAAAGTGAGGAAATTACCAAACTCTGCAAACCATCTGAGCCAATTATGCCATTATTAGGCCTATACTGGAAATGCAAGAAAGAAAAAAATAATCTCTATGGACACAAATATTTATAATAGCTTTCTTCATGGGAGACAAAAAATTGGAAACTACTGGGGTGACTTCCTATTGGGGAACTGTGCCACGAGAAATGAAGAAATTGACAAATTCAGAGGAAACTAATAAGACTTTTAAAAACTGATATAGAGAAAATGAGCAGAATTAGAACAATACAATGTTCACAACATTGAGAAAATGCTGAAAGACTTCAGAAAACCCTGATCAATACAATGAAAAAATTTAAGTCCCATGCAGCAGTATTTAAGGGATTTTATTTTTAAATCTGCTCAATGGGAGCAAAGGGATGTATTAGGAGACAGATTTTTTTTTTTTTAGGTTTTTGCAAGGCAAATGGGATTAAGTGGCTTGCCTAAGGCCACACAGCTAGGTAATTACTAAGTGCCTGAGACCGGATTTGAACCCAGGTACTCCTGACTCCAGGGCCGGTGTTTTATCCACTGCGCCACCTAGCCACCTAGCTGCCCCAAGACAGATTTAAAAAAAAAAACAAACTCATCTGAAAAATAAAAATAAACAATTCCCACAAAAATAATTCATCATTTTATTTTAAAATGACATCATCTTATCTCTTAAAGATTTCAACCACCTCTTTGAAGTGAGTATAGAATTTGAATCAATAATTTAATTGATAAAAGAGTTTTTCCCTCTTTCTTCCATGATTACCTGGTTAACTACTTTAATTCTAGCAAATTACTCTGTGGAAGACTGATTTTTATACTTTTAAAACATTATTCTAAAATCTAATTTTATGGTCATATAAAAGTATTTGAATTATCATTAAAATTATTTTCCCTTTAGGAAAGTTACTTTACAATTTATACTAACTGCCTAAAGCAGGTAAAGGAATAAAGGAATTTATAAAATTTTTACCTGTGTGCAAGATCCACGGCAATAAAGAATATAATATAAAGAGGTCTCATGAGAGCAGTAAATTCATAAGTGTCAAGTGTTTGAAAAGCAGCAGTCTCAGTGGCTGTATTTACAATTAATGAATATTCTGCTATGCATAGAGTCACCCATCCAAAGATAAATATCAGAACAGTGCCTCCTATATTACCATATAATAAGGTTATTCTGTTGGGAAGCAGGTACCATGTTCCAAGTCCACAAATGACTCCAGCAAGTACAGAATGGAAAATCGTGTTAACCATATATTTCTTTCCTGGAATTATAAATTTGATTGTTTCAGCATCTGCACAACCTGAAGATTCATATTCATCTTCATCTGTCAAGGTATCTGGATTCAGAATTCGTTCTATAGTCACTGATTTCTTCTTTGCATATAAACTTGTCATTTGGATGACAAATGCAACAAAAAGCATTAATCCACCTGAAAGTGCTGCAGAATAATAGTCTTTCAGAATGTCTAATTGGTATAAGAGTGTTCCTATTCCTCCCAAAACCCATGGCATCAGAAAAAGAATTATTTGATTAATATATATGTAAGGAGGGGCGCAATAGCCTAATTTAAATCGAGGACCTCCAAGAATTGTTTGTGGAAAGCGCTTCAGAAAGAAGTCCTGCTTGTAATCATTCAGCAAAGGTACATCTGGACCCATTCTTTTCACTCAGAAATATTGTGAAAGTCTCATCTTTCCTCTTGTATGGAGTTCAATCTAAGAAGAAAAAAAAAGAAAAATTTTAAAGTAAATAAAAATTTTATTGGCATTTTATTGGTAATATATAATTACTAATATATATCATTTCAGATTTTGCCAAAACTAGATAATTTAATATTTTGAAATCTTTCTTTTAAAAAACCTACAGTAGGGGTGGCTAGGTGGCGCAGTGGATAAAGCACCGGCTCTGGAGTCAGGAGTACCTGGGTTCAAATCTGGTCTCAGACACTTAATAATGACCTAGCTGTGTGGCCCTGGGCAAGCCACTTAACCCCATTGCCTAGCAAAAACTTAAAATAAAATAAAATAAAAAACCTACAGTAGATAGAGCATCAGCCCTGGAGTCAGGTGGACCTGAGTTCAAATCCTGCCTTAGACACTTAATAATTACCTAGTTGTGTGATCTTGAGCAAGTTACTTAATCCCACTGCCCTGCAAAAAACAACCCCCCCCCAAAAAAAAACCCTACAAATGTTCTCCTGGTGATGCTGTATGGTTGCAAATCTTGGAGTAGCATCCTGAAGAATCAGAGTGGTTTGTGACTCAAAGGGTGATGAAGAGAAGTACAGCAGATATAAGTCTGCTGCCACATATTTCTAGTGGGAAAAAATGGTGTGAAGGATATTAGAAAATGAAAGCTTTAAAAAGGAGGTGTGACATTCAGGTGGGGAGAGTTAGAGAGAAGGGCTGGACAGCCCAAGAATTACACTGAAATCCACAAAACATCAAAAGATCTAAAGGAAGGCCTCTCCCATGTTGGATGTATTCTCTATGGAAGCTCTATGGGACAACCCAGGCAACATCGAATAGGATAACAGATGTACATTAGATACAATATGTGTCAAAAAAAGAAAATAATTGCATTAATGAGATCTTTTGAGTCATTCAAATAACAAACCCCATATACTCATTAGAATTCCAACTATTCAACTCAAGTTTTCCAGTGACAATGTATTAGGCCTAAACTGGTCCTTTTTCTATTGTGATTTTTAAGTTGTTTTTTCCCTTCTTCAGAAAAATTCTTTATAGGGGAAGAGGGGCAGAAATTCTAAGGATTCATATGCTCTTAAAAGAGCTAGAGAGGGTCTTAGGGATCATCTAATCTAATTCCCTCATTGTATACATATATAATATACACACACACACACACACACACACACACACACACTCAAGAATTAGAAATTAAATGAAGTTCTACTATTCCAAATGAAGTAGTTTGAACATTACCTCTATTATACAATGTATTCCCAGAAATGTCTAAATAAATTATATCATTTTAAACATAATAACTATAACATCACCTGGTTTGTATCTCAAAGAAAGGGAAAAAAGAGGAAAAAGTATCCATATGGGAATAAATATTTATAGTATCTTTTTTTTCACGGGAGGCACAAAGTTGGAAACTGGAGCAGGAGAGTATTTTCTAACAATAGAAAAGTTAAACAATTGTGGTATATGAATGTAATGGGGTATCACTGTGCCATAAGAAATGATGAAATGGACAATTCAGAGGAAAGTCAGAAGACCTTTATGAACTGATTTATGAACTGATGCAGAACAAAGTGAGAAGAACTAAGAAAACAATTTATACAATAATATTATAGAAAACTGATCAAGGAAATGAAAAATCATGTGTTTAAAGGAATGCAAACAATAGGGGCGGCTAGTTGGCACAGTGGATAAAGCACCGGCCCTGGAGTCAGGAGTACCTGGGTTCAAATCCAGTCTCAGACACTTAATAATTACCTAGCTGTGTGGCCTTGGGCAAGCCCATTTGCCTTGCAAAAAAAAAAGAAGGAATGAAAACAAACCACATTTCCTGGCCAAAATAATAAGTTTCAAATGTAGAAATAGATATATATTTTCAGGTAAGACTCATGTGAGAATTCATATTTTGTTGGTTTTTCAAAATGTATTCAATGGAGAAACATACAAAAGTAAATGAGCACAGAATTCTTGTGTTCAATGGACTCTAGAAACCTAGTTACTGGGATAAAGACTCACTATTTACAAAAACTGCTGGGAATACTGGAAAGTAAGCTGGCAGAAATTAGGTAGAAATCAAGATCTCACAAAATGTCATTTTGGATCTCTGGTTCATGACCAAATAAGAGACAGAAAGGATCAAAGAAGATAAAATGAACAATTTTGATTGCATAAAATTAATTAATTTTAAGGTTTTTTGCAAGCCAATGGGGTTAAGTGGTAATTATTAAGTATCTGAGGTCGGATTTGAACTCAGGTACTCCTGACTCCAGGGCTCTATCTACTGCGCCACCTAGCCACCCCAGATTACATAAAATTTAAAAGTTTTTGCACAAACAAAACCAAATCAGCTAAAATTAGAAGAAAAACAGGTAACTTGGAAAAATCAGTTTCTCTGATAAAGGTCTCACATTCAAACGGACCTGATTCAATTTATAGGAACAAAAGTCATTCCCCAAATGATAGTTAAAGAATATGAATAGACAGTTTTCAAAATAAGAAATCTAAACATCTATAGTACTATAGAAATGCTCAAAATCATTATTAAAAAGGTTTTTTTTTTTAAGGTTTTTGCAAAGCAAATGGGGTTAAGTGGCTTGCCCAAGGCTACACAGCTAGGTAATTATTAAGTGTCTGAGAACGGATTTGAACCCCGGTACTCCTGACTCCAAGGCCGATGCTTTATCCACTATGCCACCTAGCCGCCCCTATTAAAAAGATTTAAATCCACCCTAAGGTACTTTCTCCTACCTATCAAGACTGGTAAAGATGACAAAAAGAAAATGACAAATTTAGAGGGGCTTCAGGAAAAATAGGCACATTAATTAACTGTTGGGTTAATTATAAATTATTAGACCAGTCAGTCTAGAAAGGAATTTGGAACTATACCCTAGGAGCCATTAACCTGTGCACATCCTTTAATCTGGCGTTATTCATTATTGGACTTTTATACCCCTAAAATGACCAAAAAGCCCATACATGCAAAACTATACACCTGGAAATTAAGAGGATATCCATCTACTAAGAAATGGATAACTAAATTATGATATATAAATGTGAGGGAATATTACTGACCCATAAATGACAAAATGCACAATTCAGAGAAACTCAGAAAAAAAAAGATCTATATCAACTGATAAGTGATGAGCAGAAAAAGGCAATTTACATAATAAAAATATTATTAATAAAAAAAACTTCAGAGTTTTATCAATGTAATAACAAACCAGAATTTCAAAGATGCTGAAGCATGCTAACACTCTTGACAGAAGTGATGAACTTAAAATGCAGAGATACATTTTTGGAAATGGTCAATGAAAGAATGGCTTTGCTTCACTATGTACAGGGTTTTTTTCCTTTCCTTCTTTTATTGTTCGTTTGGATGAGGGGGGATTGAGAGAACCAAGAAAAAAAAAATCTGAAAAATACATGCTTACTCATTGAAAAATAATTAGATTTAAAGAAATTTGGATAGGAATTAAGTTTTCACCACAAATTCTGACTGTGCTTTCTATACCCTTGACAATTGCTTTTTCTCCTCCCCCTCTAGTCATTCTTTCCTTTATTAATCTTCCTTCTATATCTGCCTTTTTAATGTAGTCTGAAAAACTTGTCTTTAGCTCTCTCTCTCTCTTTTTTCCTGCCTCTCTCTGCCTAAATTTTCTCAACTTAAAAGGGATCCTACTTTGCAGAATTGTTGGAGAGAACAAATGAAATATATAGTTCCTGGCATATTATTAGGCACTACACAATATTCCCTTCCCCTTCTCTTCTTCTGACAAAGAAAGACTATTAAAATTTTATGTGTGTTATGAATCTTTAAATGAATAAAACAAATTTATTTTACATTTATGGATTACAATGAAAAGGAATTATAATGAAATGATCATATTGAAGTATAGTTAAAAATATTGTTGAAAACCAAGTTTAGGGGCGGCTAGGTGGCGCAGTGGATAGAGCACCAGCCCTGGAGTCAGGAGTACCTGAGTTCAAATCTGGTCTCAGACACTTAATAAATTACCTAGCTGTGTGGCCTTGGGCAAGCCACTTAATCCCATTTGCCCTAAAAAAAAAAAAAAAGTTGTTTATAGACTCTAAGTTAAGAATTCCTGAAAGAGAAAAGAAGGTGTAGATCCAAACTTTAGGAAAAACCCATAATTAGGGGACATGATATGGATGAGGAGACAGAGAGAAGTAGTGAAATACAGGAGAACCAGAACAGGATCAAGAAAACCCACTAAGGGTGGTCAACAGTGTCAAAAAGAAATAGATTAAAAAAAGATGAAGAAATGAGAAAAAGACAAACAGATTTGGTAGTTCAATAATGAGGTCAGAAATTAGATTTCAGAGGGTTTTGAAGGAAAGAAGACTAAGTGGAGGCAACTCTATGTATAGAAAGTTTTCACAAGGGGAGAAGAGGTACAGGAGGGATAGTAGAATTTAGTGAAAAGTCTTTTAAAGGAAAGATCTTAGGCATATTTGAGCTCAACAGGCAAAGAACCAATAGATAGGAAGAGATTAAAGATTAGAGAGAAGAGATGGTTCAGTGGGGCTATTTCCTGGAGAAGACAGAAGGGGATCAGATTAATAGATGGAGGGGTTACCCTTGGCCAGAAGGCTACCTGGTTTTTTAATCAGAGACAAGGGAAGAAGAGGAAAGTATAGAGATGAAGAAAATGGAAGAAGAACTCACATAGAATACTCAACTTTATAAAACAAGAATCAAGGTCCTCAGTTATAAGAAAGGTTATAGGAGAAGGTGTAGAGAAGCTTTTGTGGAGGAAAGAAAGTTTGGAATAGTTTCTGTGGAGAGTGAAAGGAGAAGTCTATTTCTCCTGATAAAACTATCTCTCCACTTGGAAGGGAAGGGATTATTTCATTTATGGTATTTGTATCGTTAGTGTCTAGCACAGAGCCTAGCAAAGCAAACTCTTAATAAGTACTTAATGGTTTTTTTTCTTTAGTAAAACTTGCCAAGAGAAACTAGTACATAGCTATCTATATAATTCTTCTTCCTCTTTCTAACTTAAAAGACAATAGGAAAGACAGAGGAAATTATGAGTAAATATGGTATTTGATTTCTTGAGAGCCTCACCACCCCATTAGGTGAAACAAGTTTGTAATCTCAGTGTAATCTGAAGTTCCTTACTCTCCTTCTCCCATATATCCAATCAGCTGCCAAATCTTGTTTTTATATCTACAAAATCTCTCATTCTCTCCTCTTCTCTCTATATTATACATTTAATCATTCAACAATTGTACACTGAGTGTCTATGCATTAAGGGCTATGAAGAATACAAAGAAGAGGAAGGTTTTTATATCTTTCCTTATAAAATTTAAAGTCTAGTAGGGTGATAAGACACCTACACAGATAATCATAATACAATGTAAAATGCTAAAATACTATAAAAAGGATGCAAAGTTTTATGATAGTTCAGAGGTGGCAAATATTACTTTTCACTATTCCTTAAGAAAACTTTAATTTATAGTTCTTCTAAAATTAATTCAAAAGATGAAACCAGAATCTAAGTGCTTTCTGTGGATTTTGTTTATGTTGAAAAACACTGGAGTACTGAATTCCTCAAGGAATAGAAAATATCTCCAAATGAAGCAAAGGATCAGTGAGAGAAATACCACTGAGGAATCACAAAACCTCAGGGGAAAAAAAAGTCACAACCAAGGACTATGTGATGAGTTCTAGAACTAAATCAGTATTTAGAAGACCATTCTTTGTAGAAACTAGAGTCCCTATCTAGGAGGCTCTTCAAACCCATTCAGGACTATAGCAGGGGAAAGGGCCAGGGCTCAAACTACACCACCTGAGACAGAGAATTGGTAGAGTTGGGCCCCTACCTAAAGTCCCAGTCCAGATCTATTTTGGAGGCAGTACACAAAGAGGAAGATCCTGGGCTTAGCCTCCCTATCCATGACCATGATCTCCATTTCAATGTTCAAGGCAAAGACAGTTGAAGTATATAAGCTAAGAAACTATTATCAACCTGTCTTGCTAGCTGCCCTACTCCAAGACCTGAGAAATCAGTGTGGTTTCCTTTATCTATTCATTCCCCTCCTGGGTCCAGCAATAAGGAACTTGATTAACAACTCCAGCAAATTGCAGAAGAAAGAGATTCAAAAGAAATAGATATGGGACAGCCATTCCTAAGAAAGATCATTAAATCTTAAGAAAGCAGAAGAAAACTCTTAAGAAAATGGGTTGAGAATTCCAATAAAAAAATTCCAGAAAAAGAAAATAAGCCAGCAATAATGAAAAGTATGATAGCAGGGAGAAAAAAGTTTGAACTGGTCATCACAAGGACTCTGAGAGAAGGGAGAAATGTAATAAGGATCAAATTGAAATATGGGATTTGAGGAAAAACTTAAAAAAAGACAATGAACAAATGAGAAGTTAGAAAAATTAACCCAAGTAGTAGATAATTTAAAATAAAAGAAAATGAAAAAACTCAAAAAATCTAATGATACAACAACACTAGAATACAAATGAAAATGAGGTAGATTTACTACTTAAAAAATGGAACTGAAAAACAGGATATGGTGATTTAATTTAATAAACAATGAATTCTCTGAAATCTGGGGATAGTATTTTTTTGGGGAGGAACTGCCTAGGTAAAGTAAAAACAGAAATATCTCTAATGAAAGAAACCCAAAATTTAATACATTCAAAATTCTGATTGACAAATTCCTGAAAGTGATCAGGTCAAAGAAAAAAAATATTCTAAGCAGTCAGAAAAAAAAAGTATCAAAGAAACAGAGTGAGGTTCATACAAGATTATGTAGTGATTGCTATGAAGGAAAGGAAAACAAGGAATCAAATTTATTGAAAAGCAAAAAGAGAAACTTCTAAAACCAAGAATAATTTATCTGGCAAAACTAAGCATAACCCTTCAAGGAAAAATAAGAGTTTTTAATAACAGTTTTTAATAACAATCAACACTACTGAGAAAATGAAAAAATCCTATTAAGACAAATTCAAGCAATATGAAAGGACTAAATGATGATAAAGTCTTTACATCTTAAAAGGTTGAAGAGACTATAGCTCTTCCAGTCCTCTTGAAGGACAAAAAAAGCTCAGACTGAGGATGTGTGTGTTTAAAAAGACAGGAAAAGGAGGGAAGAGGGAAGTTTTTAATTGGGGAGGGAGCAAGAATATCATTCATATTTGAGTCAGGCAAGGAAAGGTTGGGGGGAACAAAAAAGAATATAGTGTACAAATACAATTAAGTAAAAGGGGTGAGATTTAAAAGAAGAGGTAGAGTTGAAATGGAAATAGTCACAAGCAAACAAAATTCTGGGTATAGGTATAGTAAAAAGAGGAAGAAACAACTGGGATCAGACCATTCCTTCCTGAAATATCTTCAGCAGGTCTTTCCTGGACCCCCACCTACTAACAGCTCCTTTTCTAGGGTTATCTTTTATTTAATTCTGTATGCATAGATTGCCCACTCCATTAAAATATAAGCTCCATGAGGACATACATTGTTTTTTGGCATTCCCAGGGTCTGGCAGTGTCTGTTTTATGGTAGTTACTTAATAAATGTTTGTTTACAAGATTTATTTACTTAAGGGCTGTTTTGTACAGACTGAAATTGTTTCAGAAGGTATTAGGTTGCTAACTCCAGTATTTAATTTAGCTGGAAAGTAGGAGGATTTCAGCCAGAAATTTTATGGCAATGAGATTATCTGTGGATAGAATAGAAAGGGAACAGCCTAAGATTAGGTCAAGTGGATGGATTGGGAAGACCAGAGAAGCCACCGTGTTCAAAAGTATCTTCCCCTCCAAAAATTTCAAGAATTAAGAATTCAATTCAACAATAACTGAGTTAGAAATCAACTGGTTCAAGGTCTAAGTTAGGCTAAACAGTTCTTTTAAAATAGAAATATCTTTTAGGAGGATTAAACTTAAGTGTAAATCATTTTAAACATCAGTTTACTTTCCTTCCAACAGCCAGCCAAGATTAAGATTTTATAATGCAGAATTATAGAGTTGGAAGGGAACACTAGAATATTTGGTCCAATTTCATTTTGATTGTGGCAAATGAGATCCAGTGTTTACATGACTGGCCCACTGAGTTACTGCTGTTTACTTACTAGTGGTACTGGAATGAGAAATCAAGTTATCTCAACTTCTATTTCTGTGATGCTATACTGCTTCTTGAGAAATGAGGCTTTGATTTTACTCTGGTGGAGAACAGGTCTTGGTCAGATACCAAAATGGGTTGTGTGTGGGGAGGAATCAAGAATGTTGATTAGTGTAAAGAGATGGAATTCCTGAGATATAAGATAGACAGACTGTCTTCTTTTGCTTTCCAATGCTCCCTAGGAAATTTCTATAGATATCCTTGGAGCTATTAACAAATATTTTATATCAGAACATGTGCCATCAACCGCTGATAAGTACAAATTAATTTAATACAATTTAAGTGCTAGTAGTCCTTGAACTTGAAATTCCATTTTGCTTGCATCTTAACAAAAATTCAAATATTTATCAAATATCTACTGAGTTTAAGTATTGTGCCAAGTATCCAGAAGGATAAAATGTAATATAAAACATTTCTAGTCCTTGATGAGCTAACAATCTAGATAATAAGTGAAAAAATGAACACTATAACTGATAGAGAAAATGCTTTAAGAAGTTCACAAGTTTCAAAATTGAAAGGTCATATTTCAGAAAAAGCAACATAATAATGGAATGGATAGATTTCAGATTAGATAAGAGTCTGAATCTAACTCTGCTTACAGCCTGTATAACATAGGACAAGTTTTCCCTATTCCTACTGTCCTTCTCTAAGTTAATTTTTTTTTTTGTATACATCTTGTATTTAATTCTCTATGAACACATACCTCCCTGCAGGATAAAAAATGTTTTCTACAGCAGGGACAGTCAATCTCATTGAACTTTCTGTATTCTTTGTAGACAGCAAAGCTCCCATCAGGAATAGCTAAGTGCCGGGTGGCTAGGTGGCGCTGCGGATAGAGCACAGGCCCTGGAGTCAGGAGGACCTGAGTTCCAATCCGGCCTCAGACACTATAATTACTTAGCTGTGTGGCCTTAGGCGAGTCACTTAATCCCATCTGCCTTGTCAAAAAAAACCTAAAACAAAAAGCCAATGGGATGGAAACTAAAGTGACTTGAACTGTGAGAATTATGGAGTCTCTGTTGGGAAAGGAACTTCACACCTTGCTCTTTCTAAAAGTGAGCCGCGCATGAAGTTCCGGTGAGTGGGCTGCGGGGCTGCCAATGGGGGGCCTGCGGCAGAAGGGCACGTACCTGGGCTCATGCCAGGGGAGAAGTGCACCGCGGGGCTCCCGAGGCCGCATTGATCAGTTTTTCATCTTCACTTTGGCGATGGCCTGGGCGCTCTGGGCTGGGGCGGGCCAGCGACCTGCAGGGTGGGGAAGGGGGAAGGAAAGCGTGTCCTGCACAGGTGAATCCGCCTCCACCTCAAGCAGCAGGCCCCGGGGCATCCTGGACCCCACGGCCTCGCCTCCACAGTGGAAGCTGAGGGCCGGCCCGCCGAGGTCCGCCGAGGCCCCGCTCCCTGAGGCCCGGCCCGGCCCGCCGAGGCCCCGCTCCCTGAGGCCCGGCCCGGCCCGGCCCGCCGAGGCCCCGCTCCCTGAGGCCCGGCCCGGCCCGGCCCGCCGAGGCCCCGCTCCCTGAGGCCCGGCTCCCTGAGGCCCGGCCCGGCCCGCCGAGGCCCCGCTCCCTGAGGCCCGGCCCGGCCCGGGCCGCCGAGGCCCCGCTCCCTGAGGCCCGGCCCGGCCCGCCGAGGCCCCGCTCCCTGAGGCCCGGCCCGGCCCGGCCCGCCGAGGCCCCGCTCCCTGAGGCCCGGCCCGGCCCGGCCCGCCGAGGCCCCGCTCCCTGAGGCCCGGCCCGGCCCGGCCCGCCGAGGTCCGGCTCCCTGAGGCCCGGCCCGGCCCGGGCCGCCGAGGCCCCGCTCCCTGAGTCCCGGCCCGGCCCGCCGAGGCCCCGCTCCCTGAGGCCCGGCCCGGCCCCGGCCGCGTCGCGGCGTTGCCAGGTTTCGGGCCACGCGTAGGCTCCGCCTCCGCCGGGCCGCGGGAGGCCGCGGGCGCCCCCCTCCCCCGTCCCGCCCCACCCCCGGGGACACCTCCCCCCCACGCACACTCACGCCACCGAGGGGCCGAGCTCCGCGACGCCGCCGCCGCGCTCCCCCGGGGCCGGAGGTGGCGCGGGCCGGGAGGGCGTGCCGCGTCCCCTCCCCTTTATGCCCCTCGGCTCGCCCCCTGCCCGCCGCCGCCGCGGCTCGGTGGGGGAGGGGTAAGGTGAGGGAGTCCCGGGGCCTTACGGGGGCGGAGACGGGGCGCAGCCGAGCGGGGAGCCGCGATGCTGCCGACGCCGACCTCTCACCCCGGCGCGCCGCGGCGTCGTTGCCTTGACGACCACTACGTCGCCCTGAAGGGCGGCCCGCGGCCTGGCGGGGTGGCCCGCGGCGGCCGCCTCTGCCTCTTCCCTTCCCGGGCCCTGGGCGCCGATGCCTTCTCCTCCCCCACCCCGCCCCCGGCCGGCCGGAGGACCCGCGTGCGGATGCCGCGGCGGGGCGCCTCCTGCGTGCCCGGCCCGGCCGGCTCCCATCCGGCGCAGCGCTGCGGTGCCCCCCCAACCCAGTTGCACTTTATACCTCCATGAGGTCACGGTCTTCTTCAGACCGACAGACTAAAGCGTGGCCTGTTTTGTTGGCTTTTTTTGTTTTGTTTTTAGTTTTTAGTTTTTGCAAGGCCATGGGGTCAAGTGGCTCGCCCAAGGTCACACAGCTAGGTGGTTAAGTGTCTGAGGCTGCATTTGAACTCAGGTCCTCCTGACTCCAGGGCCGGTGCACCATCCACTGCCCCACCTAGCTGCCTGAGTGGCCTGATTTTTGTGTTCGAAGATTAAAAAAAAAGTCATTATGGGCGGTAATCCAGCCTGCTTTTCTCCACATGCTTTAAAAAAAAAAAGATTTTTTTAAATTTCTCCCCCCAGCTACATGCTGAAACAAGTTTCTGTTTTTTACTTCCAAAACCTTGAGTTTCAAATTCTCTCCCTCCCTTCCTTCCATCCCACCCCCCTCATTGGGAAAGCAAGCTACTTGATCCGCATGCTTATAAAAAATAACTCCCTTAAACTGTGACATTAAAATGCTGCCTCCAAAACATTCCTGTGCCTCTACCAAATCCTAACTGTTCTTTGGCTAAGACCGTGAGAGCAAGTCACTTTTAGTCCCTCTTGATTTCATCTGTAAAATAATAGGGTTGTACTAATAACAATATGTAATATTTACACTTATGTGCCAGTCACTTTGCTAAGGGCCTCTTCCAGACTGAATCTCAGATCCAAAGTTCATTTTACTTTTATGCCATACGTTCCATTCAGAATAGATCAGAAATCCCCTTGGTTATCCCCCATTACTCCCATCAGATTGTTAAATTGTTAAAAATCAATGCCTCTTAAACTCTTCCCGAACCCTGGAGGACCTTGCTTGAATGATGCTTCCTCCTTGAAGCCTTACTGGGTCTCTCTTGTCCCTCCCCCAGTCAGTAGATAATACTCTGCACAGGGCTAGGCAATGGAGATAAGCAAAATAAAACAATCCCTTTTCTCAAGTGGCTCACATTCCAGTGGGAAAGTGCTTTCTACCTCCTACATATGCCCATAGACCTTTATCTGTACCACCCAGACCCTTGTCACACTATACATTCACACATTGCATCTAGTTGATGATCTCTTAAAAGATTTGAACCTCTTGGAGGGTAAAGGCAAAGTACTTTTTCATCCCCCCCACCTTCCCCATGGCTTCTGGCACAATTCTCATAGTATGGGCTCCAGAAATACTTGAACTTTTCTATCAGTTCTATTAATAGCTGTGCTTTGAGATTTATAATAATGGTATTGTCTATATCTAGAACTGAAGTTTGATGTCTTTCAAAATTATTTTTTTTTTAAGCATTACTTTCTGACTTTCATGCTATGCTAATAATAGCTCTGCCTATATTTAGGTAACACACTTGTTCTTTCAGGTTGTTTACTGGAGGATACATTCATGCCCATCACATTGCTGGAAGCTCATGCCCTCTTTCTCTTCTACATCAGTGCCAGTATGAAACAGGTGCAGGAGGTTTGACACATATAGCAATGGATAAGTTGCAGGGGGTGTATTTTTTCAGTTGTTTGGATTTAATTTAACATAACAGTTTTTGAAATAGTTTGGTTAGGCACCAAAATGACTGCAGCCAAGAGTTTGACTAAGAGGTTTTTTTTTCCTTAAGGTTTTTGCAAGGCAATGGGGTTAAGTGGCTTGCCCAAGGCCACATAGCTAGGTCATTATTAAGTGTCTGAGGTCGGATTTGAACTCAGGTACTCCGGGCCAATGCTCTATCCACTGTGCCACCTAGCCACCCCAGTAAGAGGCTTTCTTGCAAATTTATAATATTTTGTGGTTTTCATTTGATATACATAAATTGTTTTGTTGTGTGTATTTATATGTCAGAGAAGCACTGGTGATTTAGTGGGGAATATTGTAGTTGAATAAAATAGTAAGTAAATGGCAAATGTAGTCTTGCTTTAAGATCAAGGTATAAGTTGTAGGATATTTAAGGATCTTTTTCTTCTCCAATGATTCATTCTGTTGTGTCTGTGTGAAGTCTACATTGCTTGATTTATCTCATACAGGTTATCTTGTGGTACTGTCTTCCAGCTAAGACATACAAAAAAGCAAATGCCATTCACAATTCATTCTCAAATCGTTATACTCTCAAAAATGAGTCTGAAAACAATAAAAATTAACCATTGTAATATTATTAATAGAAAATTAACCATTAATATTAATATCATTATTGTTATATACAACATATATATGTATATATTTGTATAAATTAATCTATACTGTAATAAGAAATAGTGCCCTTTTGTTTAGAACCCAATAGCTGTAAAGTAAAGATTCCTTGCCAACTCTCCAGCAACTC
Source organism: Macrotis lagotis (assembly GCF_037893015.1). Lineage (NCBI taxonomy): Eukaryota > Metazoa > Chordata > Mammalia > Peramelemorphia > Peramelidae > Macrotis > Macrotis lagotis. The sequence goes on along the minus strand of NC_133661.1, from coordinate 262,694,654 downwards.
TTTTTTTTGGACTTGTGACTTTATTTTGGGTTTTTTTTGGAAGGCAGTGGGGTTAAGTGACTTGCTCAAGGTCACACAGCTAGGCAATTATTAGATGTCTAACGTCACATTTGAACTCAGGTCCTCCTGACTCCAGGGCTGATGCTCTATCCACTGCACCACCTAGGTGCCCCTCCACTGTGCCACCTAGTTGCCCCTCCAGCAACTCTTGAAGGAGACTTATGACCAACTAGAGGACTGACTCTTAGCATGACCTTTTTTTGCTAGAAGGCATGTACCAGGAAATACATTTGTACAGCGCAGAACTAAGGTAAAATGTAAAATGTTTAATCAGTGAAACCACAAACTGCTTTCTCCTTACATGATGTTAAGCATCAACCTCTCTGCTTTTTATTACAATAATTAGTACTGCCATTCAATTTATCCAACCGTTGCAACTCTAAAAGTCACTTCATTTGACTCATGTCTGAAGCATGACCCCCAAGTTCATATCTACCCCCAGTGGGGCAGTAGATAGAGTTCCAAGCCTAAAGTCAGGGAGGCTAGTCTTGAGTTCAAATCCAACCTCAGACTGTGAGACCTGAACAAATAACTTAATCCTGTAGGCCTCAATTTCCTCATCTATAAAATGAGCTGGAGAAGGAAATGGCAAACCACTCCAGTATCTTTACCAAGAAAACCCTAATGGTGATATGAAGTCTGAATAAGAACAAGAACATGGCACTAGTTAGAGAAGTAATATTCTCTGATGAAGGGTTGGGGGATCCCAGCCCCCACCCCAGGAAAGGTCACTTTCTTCTATTAACTCTCCCAGAGTTCTTCATGACCTCTTCATACTCAGAGCAATGGGACAAAAATTAAATAAGGTAAACTACTTGTGTTGATGAGTTTTTAGTCAGCTGCTCCACTTTAATTTGAATAAAAAGATAGATTTTCCCACTTGTGTGACATAAGGGTATAGGAAGCAGGAGAAGAACCACTTCATATCTGTTTTTCTCTTATGATTCCAGATTTATATAATTTAACAAAATTTTAAAAAAGACAAAAAACCCAATGGGTTACTTCCAACTTGTCTCTTTCACCTCTATGGTGTCCCTTGAAAACTCCATTTTGAATAAGGGAGCTGCAGCTGCCTCTGTCACCAATCACTTGCATCCACATTTATTTACTTCCCTTTTATCCTCATTTTTTTCAAGGAATTCTGCTTGTTTTAGGGAACCCTCCTTCCCAAATCCAGATCTCCTGTTAGCTTCTTCTCTTCCCAAAGTTGGAAAAGGTTTATAACTTCCAGGGTTTATGATCATTTGAAATCTTCCCCTCAGGGCTGTTAACGTTGTCATTGTGTACTTGAGAGCCTTCAGTGTTTTTGTGTGTGAAAATAAATATCTGTCCTATATGTAATCCACATTATTCATTCATGGGAAAATCCTTAGACATAAGCCTAAATCTAAGTTACAGATAATTGTCCCAGGGAAAGGAATTGAAGAATGTAAGGAATAGGAATGGCATGCCTAGGTCCAGTAGAGAGGAGCCATCCAATAGAAAAATGGTGGTTATTTATCCTCAATAACTAAAGAGCCTAAGGACCTTAACTAAATTATTACAATAATTGTTCAATCACTAACGTATTTACTGGACCCCAGAGCTTGGCCTCTGAAGCAAGTAGAGAGAGATTCCATTCCTGGAACAATTCACTTATCACCCAGATTTAAAGTAGTTTGTATAAAATATCTCCTACAAAAACCAGTGTAGTAAGGTCTAGAGTGCTTCTGTTGAAATTGGAGGACCTTGGTCTAGCAGTAACCAGGATAATTGTTGTTACAGTTCAGTCCTGTCTGGTTCTTTCTGGCACCATTGGGGGTTTTCTTGACAAAGACACTGGAGTGGTCTGCCATTTCCATCTCCAACTCATTGTACAGAGTAGGACACTGAGGCTAGCAGGGTTAAGTGACTTGCCCAGGGGCACACAGCTAGGACGTGTCTGAGGCTGGATTGGATGAGACTTCTGATTCCAAGCTCAGTGCTCTCTCTATCCACAGTAACATCTAGCTGCCCTGACATGGTATTGTACCTGATCACCTAAAAGCTTGTGAAATCAGTTGGATGGGAGATTTGGGGACTGTCACTGCTTAGACTTCAGTTTCCTCCTCTCTAAGTTAGAGGGTCTCTTTCAGCTCTAACTCAGGAGAGAGGATGGACATAATGTAACCTTTATAGTTCTAGTTTATTTTATAGAAAATGACTTAGGGAAAATAACTGATTCTTATTAAGAAAGAAATAATTAAAATATTAATATTTTAAGAGGTTATAAAACTACAGTGTTTAACAGAGGCAGAATTAGTAGTGCAGTTAAGAACTAAAAATATTATTGCAGATTAGTATGTTTGAAGAGGTTAGAAAAAATTGCTCAAATACTAAATAACTGAATTCTACATTCTAATATCAACAGGAATTCTCTGTAAGTTGGAAATCATTTTTAATAGCATATAATAATCTTGTCTGAATTTTTTTTTTTTTTTAGGTTTTTTTGCAAGGCAAATGGGGTTAAGTGGCTTGCCCAAGGCCACACAGCTAGGTAATTATTAAGTGTCTGAGACCGGATTTGAACTCAGGTACTCCTGACTCCAGGGCCGGTGCTTTATCCACTGTGTCATAAATTCTTCAGAGAATTAGGAAATTTATTATTATATAAAAAATTATGAAGAAAACTGCTGGATTCACTTTTTTTGGATCTATAAAATCCAATAAGCATGAATCTTATGCCATTAATGACTAAAATTAAACTGTTTATGTCCTTATTAAAAACAAATCTTAAGAAGTTATACTTGTGGAGATGTGATTTTTCTTTAGTAATATAACTTTAAAAATGTTACCATATACATTTTAATATTTAGTTCTTAAATTTTGATTTTAGGCCTATGCATTTCAATTAACTTGGGAAAATTAGCATAGAAAAAATGGACTTGTGTGGCACAGAACATAGGAAAGAATCTGCATGCTGCATCATATTTTGAGAATACTTTTATGTTTTCGAGATTACTCTGGCTTATGAAATTTCTTAATTTTATTATTCATTACTCCGAGGTTAAATAGGAGAACGAGATTTAAAACAAGCTGTGTCTCAGAGATGGGAGCATAAATTTCTTTTATCATGCATTTAATGAAACCATTTGAATACTAAGGCTCACTTCTTCAAAAGTCAAATGAAAGTATTTGTATTAAGAATGATCCCAGGAGGGGCGGCTAGGTGGTGTAGTGGATAAAGCACCGGCCCTGGAGTCAGGAGTACCTGGGTTCAAATCCGATAATAATTACCTAGCTGTGTGGCCTTGGGCAAGCCACTTAACCCCATTTGCCTTGCAAAAACTAAAAAAAAAAAAGAATGATCCCGGGGCAGCTAGGTGGCGCAATGGATAAACCCTGGAGTCAGGAGTACCTGGGTTCAAATCTGGTCTCAGACACTTAATAATTACCTAGCTGTGTAGCCTTGGGCAAGCCACTTGACCCCATTTGCCTTGCAAAAAACAACCTAAAAAAAAAAAAGAATGATCCCTCTTGGTGTAGAGATATAGTCACCAAACTTCTTTGTTCAACATCATGGTGTCTAAATGTCTTAGACTTTGCTCAAAAGCTACATGTATTTTTCAGATGTTTTATAGAAAAAAAGGTTTCATTTTCCTTATTGTCATCTTTTCTCTAAGTCTTTTCAACCTATTACACAACTTCAGTTAATGTACCACAAATTTTAAAAGTACTAACTTGCACATTTTTTTCCCTTCCCTGACATGGGATACAGAAAAAACAGACCTTGCCTCAAAGAAAAAAATTGCTCTTCAAGACCAACACAGAAGTCTTCCCCCCTACCCCCATACCCTCCTAATCCTAAAATTCTTTCTTCATTTGATTCTAGGCAATTCCATATCAGCACCCTAAAATTCCCCCATCTCCTAGCAAAAAACATTCCAATTATTTCAGATTCCAAACTGTTTCTTAAAAAAAATCATTTCTGCTCCGAGATACTTGGTCCTCTCTACATTATTTCTATTGGTTATACCTGCTTTTTCCTCAAGTGGATAGCCACTTTGCTCCCCTATTCTGTTTAAAAGGAAACTCAATTTCTTTACTTTGTAGTATGAACAGAGAATGAGACTCTAATCCAAATTTAAATAAGGAAAACTTAAGAAAACAATGCTGTTAGTGTAAAAAAAGTTAATTTGTATGATATATGGCACAAAAAACCCCAATGGGATAGAAGTCAGAAAACCCAGGTTACAGTTAATAACTATATTTTGTAAGCCATAATTAGCTTTTGGGGGAACTAGCTTCCTTAGGGAATTAGACAAAATGATCTTTAAATCTCCAAGCTATGACTTTTAGATTTTGTATCTTAGCATACTAAGGATTTAAATAAAGGATATACTATTTAAATAAAGGACATATTTTAAAAAATTTAATGCTAATAATTTGTAACAAATTCTCTTAAGTCTTTACCAAGTACATCCTTTCACAATCCTCTAGTCACATTTTACAGAGAAAGAAAAGACTCATGTTTAATCGTTTGTCCAGGTTTATACAGCTAGTAAGCAACAAAACTGGGAGTCCCAATCTTGATCTTCTGACTCCAAGTTCAATTCATTTTCCATTACTTTTCACACATATACAGCCATAGACATATTTTAGCTCTAATTACTAACAATTCACATTTTTATGGTACTTTAAGATTTACAAAGTACTTTGCTCCCAACAATCCTGTGAGGTAGGTATTATTTTTCAACCTTTTAAATCTAGGCTCATAAAGAATAAAATCCTGGCCCAGGGTCACAATTCATTGAAGATGGTGCATGGAAACTTGAGTGGAGTGTAACATTTTATTTCCTTTATCCCAAGACACCATTTTTTAGCATGAAAAAATTACATTTCCCTTTTTAAAGAGCAAACCTAAAAATAAAGACTATTAATTGATCATAGCTACCATAGCTGTTCTCTGAAAGTGAACACCTTCGTAATGACAATCATTCCTAACAAGGACTTAGCATGAAATATTAACACTAGGTTAAATATGTCACCTTAGTCACTGTTTTATACTCTGAAGGGTCTCTCTTTAAGGTCAATTAAATAACACATTCAGTGTGAAGACCCCTGCTGTTGTAAGGGTCAAATGATTTCCCTTTTAGCCCCTTTTGATTAAAAAAGAGCAAAAGAAAAGTACCAGAACCCTCAAAGATGATTTTGAAAAAGGAGAAGTGCCCAGGCTACACAAACAGCAATCAGAAACCGTTAAGAAAACTGTGACAAGTGCTTGCTTCATTCATTCATTCATTCTTCAAGACTGCGGGGTAAATGGCATTTTACATTTCAGTCTTGTTGCATTTAAAGTAAGGCCCCCCAGCTAAGTCATTTTCAAGACCAACTCCAATCAAAAGATATTGCTTAAAATTTCCCTATTACTGCAGAAGTGAAAGGAATGATTGTCTATGCTGATGAACCAAGAAGATTGCCTTGAAAAGAATTTGATAGTTTTGTCTACCATTCCCATTATAATGTGATTACAATCTGTGAAGTGGCTTAAAAAGAGAAAAAGATTGACTCATACTGAATATCAAGATGGTTTAAGACAGCTCTTTTTAGTTGCCAATTTTACAGCATTGGTTGTTTTGTTTTGCACAGAAGGGAAACTCAGAGCCTGGACTTGATGTTTCTATATATTATTTCTCTTTATCATAATTATTTTATTCATTGATTTATAATTTATTCTGAACATATACACACACAAAGATGAACATTGCCATGTAGAAAGAAGAGAAAAAGAGGATCGTATATGAAATTGTAAATCATTATAGATAACTTTTTAAGTATTAACTTTTTTATGGTAGTATAAATACTGTCCTTTTGTTTATGACACTTTTTGAATTTTTTTCAGCTTTTATGTATTTTTAAATATTTCACTGATGATTTTTCTCTGTTTTCTTATTTTGTTTCACTATGAACCATCCACACCCTTCTCTCATAAATTACCTACCTCCCAAATAAGGGTAGCCAAGAAATGTGTACATTTTTTGGCATATCCAAATGTATGTCTCAATCTTTACTTACAGACTACCATCTCTCTGCCAAGTGGTGGGAATTGTATTTCAACATCAGTCATCTGAAATTATAAGATCATAGATCTAGAGTGGAAAGGGACCCAGAGATCACTGGGGTCAACCCTCTCATTTTAGTGATGTGGAAACTAAGGACTATAGAGCCCAGCTCCTTGGGAACGAACTGCCTTTAACCTTTCTTTGCAGCACCAGTGCTTAAGCATAGTACCACTTATATAATAGTTCCTTAATAAATTCTTTTTAGTTTTAGTTTTTAGGGTTTTTTTAGGTTTTTTTTTTTTTGCAAGGCAAATGGGGTTAAGTGGCTTGCCTAGGTCATTATTAAGTGTCTGAGACCGGATTTGAACCCAGGTACTCCTGACTCCAGAGCCAGTGCTTTATCCACTGCGCCACCTAGCTGCCCCAATAAATTCTTTTTGACAACTAGAAAGTATCTAGGCAGGTTTTGAACTCATATTATCTGCAATAAATCTAACTTTCTATCTGCTCCACCTCATTATGATCAGCCATTGAATCGATCAGAATTATTTGTTTCTTTACAATATTGTACATGTCATGAATATTTTTCCTGTTTGTGCTCAATTTACTCTTGTTAATCTTAATTATTTTAGGATAAAAATGAGATAACAGAGGTTATATATGAAGTTTTATTCTCTAAGATCTTACCCAGAACCTACAGGGCAAAATATTAAAGATATCAACCCAGAACTTAATGAAAGTATTTATAGAAAATGTTACACAGAGTCATAATATTTTGACAGACAACCAGTCAGGTTATACTTTTTTTTATTTTTACAAGGCAATGGGTTTAGTAACTTGACCAAGATCACAAAGCTAAGTATTAAGTGTCTGAATCTGGATTTGAACTCAGTCCTCCTGACTCCAGACCCAGTTCACAGGTTACACTCTAGTACATAAAGGTGTCATTGATTACTTTATGATTCTCTAACCCATCAATAAGGTCTGTTCTATATCAGAACTAACAAGGATCCAATTAGCAGCAGGACTACAATGTCCTAATCTGACTTGATATTTCATGTTTTATCAATTATAATATAGACATATAAAACATTGGGATTTCCTCTTTTTCCACAATGTCATAAGAATTTATTCTCCTCTCTTAGATAACCAGAGCAGTTTCATGCCTTCTCAGCGTAGTCTTTGTCTAATTGTTGACACAAACTTTGAAAGTCAAAACTGTGGATGCTATCAGAGGGGGTCTAGGCTACTTCACCCAAGAAGAGCTGGGGCTAGAGACCATGAGGTAGGCAAAATTAACATTCAGACTTACAAACCCCCATTTGAGACTGAGAAAACAAGTTTTGATCACAAATATGAGATTAAAGATCTCTAGCTTTAACACTCTCCGTCAGTTCTTATTTATCTTCCCAGGTTACTGGGAAGGTTACTTTATTTCTTATGGCCCAAAATATTCCATTATATTCATATTCCATAATTTGTTTCACCATTCTCTAATAGATGAAATCTCCTTTATTTTCAGTCATTTGGTAGAACACAAAGTACTACTATAAATATTTTTGTACTTATGTTCCTTTCCTTCTCTTGGATCTCTTTGGGAGTATATACTCGGTGGTGATACCACTAAATAAAGAGATATTTATTGTTTAGTAATATCTTTGGTTATAGTTGCAAATGGCATTCCATAATGGTTGAACTACTTTCCAAAAGTATTGAGTTTTCGTGACCTTCCATAGAAGCTCTAACAATGGCCAGTTTCACTTTTTTATTCATTTTTGCCAGTCTTATGGTTATAAAGTAGAAATTCAGAGTTCTTTTTTTTTTTTTTAGGTTTTTGCAAAGCAAATGGGGTTAAGTGGCTTGCCCAAGGCCACACAGCTAGGTAATTATTAAGTGTCTGAGACTGGATTTGAACCCAGGTACTCCTGACTCCAGGGCTGGTGCTTTATCTACTACACCACCTAGCCACCCCAAATTCGGAGTTCTTAAAAGAACTTTCCTTTCACTTAAAACAATTTGTAACATTTTTTTTTAATATGGTGATTGATAGCTTGCCTTTCTTCTTTTGAGAAATGCCTGTTCATAGCCTTCAATTTGTCTATTGGGGAATGAGTCTTATTCTGTTATATTTGTGTCAATGACTGTATATCTTGGTATCAGACTTTTATTAGAGAAACTTGATACAAAAGTTTTCCCCAAGACTTATGGAGGAAATTGAATGGGGATAGAAAGGAATATACCTTTTCCTCTGCAATACATGGCACTTACAAAAAAACTGACCATGTACTAGGGCATAAAAACCTAATAATCGATTGTAGAAAGGCAGAAGTAGTGAATACATCTTTCTCAGATCATAATGCAATAAAAATCATATGCAATATTGGGCCAGGGAGATATAGACCCAGAACTAATTGGAAACTGAATAACCTAATTTTAAAGAATGAGTGGATCAAACAACAAATTATAGAAAGAATTAAATATTTTATCCTAGATAATGATAACAATGAAACAACATACCAAAACCTATGGGATTCACTCAAAGCAGCTGTCAGGGGATATATTATAACTTTAAATGCTTACATGAATAAATTAGGGAAAGAGGAAATCAATGAACTAAAATGCTACTAAAAAAATTAGAGAAAGAACAAATTAAAAACCCCCAATTAAATACCAAATTAGAAATTCTAAAAAATTAAAGGAGAAATTAATAAAATCAAAAGCAAAAAAACTATTGAATTAATAAATAAAGCCAAGAGTTGATTTTATGAAAAAAACCAACAAAATTGATAAACCTCTGGTCAATTCAATTTTAAAAAAAGAAAGAAAACCAAATTGCTAGTATCATAAATGAAAAAGTGAACTCACCACCAATGAAGAGGAAATTAAAATAATTCAGAATTATTTCGCCCAACTCTATGCCAATAAATTTGAAAATCTAAGTGAAATGGATGAATATTTACAAAAATATAAGTTGCCCAGAGTAAATGAAGAGATTAAATACCTAAACAATCCTATCTCAGAAAAAGAAATTCAACAAGCCATTGTTGAACTCCCTAAGAAAAAGTCTCCAGGACCTGATGGATTCACAAGTGAATTCTATCAAATATTTTTTTTGCAAGGCAAATGGGGTTAAGTGACTTGCCCAAGGTCACACAGCTAGGTAATTATTAAGTGTCTGAGGCTGGATTTGAACTCAGGTACTCCTGACTTCAGGGCCAGTGCTCTATCCACTGAGCCACCTAGCTGCCCCTATACCAAACATTTAAGGAACAATTGGTTTCAATCCTATATAAACTCTTTGGAAAAATAGGGGAAGACGGAATTCTGCCTAACTCTTTCTATGACACCAATATGGTACTGATAACTAAACCAGGAAGAGTAAAAAACAGAGAAAGAAAATTATAGACCTATCTCCCTGATGAATATAGATGCAAAAATCTTAAATAAAATCTTAGCAAAATGATTATAAGAAGTTATCACTACATTATGACCAAGTAGGATTTATTCCAGGAATGCAGGGTTCTTCAATATTAGGAAAACTGTTAGTATAATCAATTATATCAACAACAAACCTATCAGAAATTATATGATTATATCAATAGATGCTGAAAAAGCTTTTGACAAAATATAGCAGCCATTCCTATTAAAACATTAAAGAGTGTAGGAATGAATGGACTTTTCCTTAGAATAATAAACAGTATCTATCTGAAACCATCAACAAGCATTATATTCAACAGGCAGAGGCTAGAGGCATTCCCAGTAAGATCAGGGGTGAAACAAGGATTCCCATTATCACCACTACTATTGAAATATTGTATTAGAAATGTTAGCTTCAGCAATAAGAGAAGAAAAAGAAATTGAAGGAATTAGAATTGGGAAGGAAGAGACAAAACTCTCACTCTTTGCAGATGACATGATGGTCTACCTAGAGAATCCCAAGAAATCATCCAAAAAACTATTGGAAACAATTAGCAATTTTAGCAAAGTTGCAGGTTATAAAATAAACCCTCATAAATCCTCAACTTTTCTATATGTGTCTAGCAAGATACAGCAGGAAGAGCTAGAAAGAGAAATCCCATTCAAAGTAACCTCAGACAATATAAAATACTTGGGATTGTATTTGCCAAGACAGACTCAGAATCTTTGAAAACAATTATAAAACACTTCTCACACAAATTAAATTAGGTTTAAATAACTGGGGAAACATCAACTGTTCATGGATAGGTTGAGCTAATATAATAAAAATGACAATTCTACCAAAACTAAACTACCGGTTTATTTTTCCAAATTCCAAAAAATTACTTTAATAAGTTAGAAAAAGTGATAAGTAGATTCATATGGAGAAATCAAAAGTCAAGAATTTCCAGGGATTCAATGATTTAAAAAGTACAAAAGAAGGTAGCTTAGCCCTACCAGTTCTAAAATTAGATTATAAAGCATCAGTAATCAAGACTATCTGGTATTGGCTAAGACATAGAGTGGTGGACCAGTAGAATAGACTAGATGCAATAGCAGGAAATGATTATAGTAATCTGCTGTTGATAAACCCAAAGAGTCCAGCTATTGGGATAAATACTCTGTCTTCCATAAAAACTGTTGGGAAAATTGGAAATTAGTGTGGAAGAAACTTAGATTAGACCAACACCTCACACCCTATACCAAGATAAATGGATATAGGATTTAGACATAAAAAACAATATTATATAAGCAAACTAGGAGATCAAGGACTAGTTTACCTGTCAGATCTATGGAAAGGGAATCAGTTTATGACTAAGGAAGAGATGGAGAACATCACTAAAAACAAACTAGATGATTTTGATTACATTAAATTAAAAAGCTTATGCACAGACAAAACCATTGTAACCAAGATCAAAAGAAATGTAGTAAACTGTGAAACAATCTTTACAACTAATATTTCTGACAAAGGATGCATTTCTAAATTATATAGAGAATTGAGTCAAATGAAAAAAAAGCCATTCCCCAATTGACAAATGGTCAAAGGATATACAAAGGCAATTAGCATCCATAAATCATTACTTATTAGAGAAATGCAAATTAAAGTATCTCTGAGGTACCACCTCACACCTCTCAGACTGTCCAATATTACCAGAAAGGACAATGATCATTGTTGGAAGGGTTGTGGAAAATCTGGGATGCTAATACATCGTTGGTGGAGCTGTGAACTCATCCAACCTTTCTGGAAAGCAATTTGGAACTATACCCAAAAGACAACAAAAATGTGCATACACTTTGATCCCGCAATACCACTACTTTATTACATCTTTTGTGGCTGAATGTACCAGATAGTTTACTTTTTTTTTTTTTTTAGATTTTTGCAAGGCAAATGGGGTTAAGTGGTTTGCCCAAGCCTACACAGCTAGGTAATTATTAAGTGTCTGAGGCTGGATTTGAACTCAGGCACTCCTGACTCCAAGGCCGGTGCTTTATCCACTACGCCAGATAGTTTACTTTTAATCTTATTGTGCTAGCCATACAATTTACAAAGAACAATGGAAAGGAAGTTATGATACAGAGAGCCTTGGGCATGGGAAATATTGAAATCAATTGGAAACATTGTGTATAACTTTTTTTGCACTGTTAAAAAAAAATCTTCCTTCATCGCTCTGTTAAAATACTCTGTCCTGACTTTCAGTCTAACCTTGTTCACTTTTGGTAAGGGGCAGCTGGAAACAATATCTGAAACCACCCATACAGGAATCAGAGACCCTTTGACCCCTCCCCCAAAGGGTCAACTCTCCAATGCAGGACTTGGGCTATTCCCAGTTCACCACTTCTTTCCATAGATCCCGAGGGGGAATTTAAGGAGATTTTGGGAGGGGCTAGGGCTCTCTCTTTTTTCTCTGACTTCTGCTGAGCCTGTCAGCTGGCCTGCCAAGATTAATTAGCAATCCACGTGGCCTTTTCTTTAATCTCTCCTTTTTTTTTATTTTAAGGTTTTTTTTTTCAAGGCAAATGGGGTTAAGTGGCTTGCCCAAGGCCACACAGCTAGGTAATTATTAAGTGTCTGAGACAGAATTTGAACCCCGTGCTTTATCCACTATGCTACCTAGCCACCCCTTCTTTAATCTCTTAACTTTCCTATTTCTTGGAAGCAAAAACTCAGGTAAAGGAAATCAGTTTATATTAGTTAAGTTGCTTGTAGAGTAGCCCTTAGAATTCTGAGCTTTATATTTGAGATTATAATTGCCTCAATTTGAGTTGAAATCATATATTATCAGAGTATAGAAATCATTTGACTACAATTTGCAGCATTCTTTTCTCCACCATGCCATAAAGAAAATTGTAATGTGGGAATTGGAGGCCATGTTAATTGTAATGGAAGAACTAACACAAAGATCACTCTGTGATGTTGGGACTTTGGATAATCTCAGTTTTCTTCCCATCACACCTCAACTGCTTCCTATTTTTGCTTATTTTTCCCCTTTTAGAATTTCAAGGATCAGGGTGGTGCAGTAGATAGAGCACTGGTCCTGGAGTCAGGAGGACCTAAATTCAATTTGGCTAAGACATTTAATAATTACCTAGCTGTGTGACCTTGGACAAGTCACTTAACTCCATTGCCTTGTAAAAACTTAAAAAAAAAGAATTTCAAGGATCAGAAAAGTTTCACAACAGAGAAAATTCTGCCAGCTTTACAACTTGTGAATTCTTTGCATACATTTTAAGCAACTTGAAACTTGTTAGGATGATAGCAAAGATTCTTCAGAACTCAGTGCTAAACTAGATTTCTGAAGTTCATTTTAGGATTAATTTCCTAAGCCTAATATGGTAGAAAGGCACAGTAGATTGGTATATCATAGGATATCTTGGAGTTTACAGGATAGATTTTTTTTTTAAGGACCATGCCTTAAACCTAATTCACTCTGGCTCTCATTGATTGGCCAATAGTAGTCCCAGCCCAACCCTTATTTAGTCACTATTGGACTCTGATGGTTCTGAGTGAATGCAAATAGCAATTTTTTTTCGGGTTTTGTACAAATACCCTAATACCTTTGGTAAAAGGTCATTCTTTGCCTCATTCTTACCTGGTCTTAATCATTGAATAGACATTGTCTCAGACAAACTGAGTCCTGGGAAAGACTTTAGCTTAGAAAAGGCCAAGGTCTCCCCCTGCATTCAGGGCTATCTCCAGGTGTCCAAATTTATATCTTGCCACTGGACTTAGATGGCTCCAGAGGAGAGAGTGAGGCTGATGACTTTTTATAGTTCTCCATCACTTAGATCCAATTCACTTGCAAGTGAGCATCACCTTCCCTAGTGTCATGGTCCTCTCTGAGAATCAATCTGTCTCTGTATCCAGGGAGTGATAAAAGGTCTAAGTGCTGTTTCTATATAATTAAATAATCCAAATTATCTAAAACAAAGGGGGGGGAACTATTAAAATAGTACTGAAGTAGAGGAAATATTAGACAGAAAAATATGTTTTATAACACTGACTCCCTTTCTCCCCCCCTCCCCCCCATTTTATTGTTCAAGCTGTGAGATGAGGTCAGTGAATTTTTAGTAAAGTACCTTGCTGCTTCAAGGTAAGGACTCAGTAAATCCCTGCTCTTAGGCAAAGACAAGCCTCAATAAAACAATGGATTCCTGCCTTAGCCTGAAAGGATTAAGCCTTTGAGCTACCACCTCTCATTAACATAGCTCTCATTATTTACATCTCCCTAGGTGATCCTTAAAAGCTCACTTACTTCTCAGTTGAGCCATTTGTCTTCCTATGAAGCTAGCCTACTCTGGGGGAGCATGATCCCTGCCCTTAGACCTTTCTTTACAATTTATTCCCTTATGGCTCATCTTCCTTTAGGGAACAGCCTGCTCTGGAGGAGTGTCATCCATCAAATAGCCTCTCACATCCCTTTACCCTTCTTTACTACTTCTCCCATTGCTGGAACCTGCTCTTGAGGAATATAGTTCCTCACAGGGCTACTCACTCTTTCCTATGCCTTTCTTAGTGCTCAACCTTTCATGGCAGTTTAGGTCTAGGCTGTGCTTTCCTTTAGCTTCCTTCTCCATTTAGGGATCAGTGGTTTCCTGCCTTCACTTTAGTCTTTCTTTCCTTCTGCTTCTGCTAATCACAGCAACTCTCCTTACCCCATTACCCTTATAACTGCTGATAGTTGTCCATGATGTCCTCATCAGTTCAGCTTGTGGCTATTTTTTCTTTGCTTAACTCTTTCTACTGAAACTCACTACTCCAAGAACCTAACCTGTGAACTTTTTGTAGTAAACTGTGAACTTTTGCAGTGAACCTGCAAATTAAAATTTAAATCTTTTTCTTACTCTCCTGAATTAGAGAGTCTGGCACTTTCTTCATCCAAAATGAACCCACATTTATTTATCTTTAACCCCCTTTTCCTGAGGTACTTACCCACTGTCAGTACTAAATTCCTTATTTTTGTTCATTTACATAAATTTATGTCTACTCTATCCTTTCTTTTTTTGGCTTTTTTTGAATATAGGTTTAACAAATTCTAGCAAAAATAATCTTAGCTCTGGAAAGGATAAGCTAATCAAAGAATTTTAGAATTCAAATGTATAATGGATATTTGGTCTAACCCATTCATTTTGCAGGGTTACAATTTACTCAACATTTCATACCTAGTTGAGAATGTCAACCGGACTGAATTGTCCTCTGACTTGTGGATGGCCCTTGCGTAATAGAACAGTCTAGAGACAGAAATAGAGAGTCAGGAATCAAACAGAAGACTAATTTCAAAGTGAGGGAAAGAGCTTGCAAATGAAGTCCTACCTTCCTAAGAAGGGGAGAAGGGCTCTCTCCATTATGACAGGGATAAGGTTTTAAGAATGAAAACTATAAATGACTAGACCACAAGACAGGCTTTCTTGGGTTTTGTGTGAACAGTTTCCAAATCATTAGGGTCGGTGAACCTTGGGATTGTTCAGCAGGGCACAGAACTGGGGTTAATGTGGCTGGTAGTAGAAGTGAGTACCTAGTTCAGTTCACTTGGTGGTTACAAGTTTGGGATTATTAGCATATTGGGGATCTGATTTATCACTTCAGCTGTAGCATGTTACCTACAATCTCAGCTTCCAAATCAGAGTCCCCTAGAAAGTAGGAAAGTTCCAAAAAATCTAAATACAATAATCATTACACATATTGGTGCCAGGGAAAATGTAGCCAGCTTAAGGTTCAGGTGGAACATAAATGAATTCATGTAAAAGAGTAACTCTGGCCCAGAAGAATTTTAAGGATAAAAAGGTTTATTTAAGTATTGCTGTGGTTAGCAGAAGCTAAGGGAAAGGAGTAAAGGCTAAGCCTAAGGGGTTAGCAGCAGCAACTGCAACCACATCTGCAATAACATCAGTAACATAAGCTGCTATGAAATCAAGATTAGTAAGGAAAGACATAGAAATATCTGAGGTTATTTGGGAGATAACACTCCCCCAAAAGCAAGATAGCTACACCACAAGACAAGCAACTCAACCAAGTAGAGGGTGAACTTTTAAGGGGTACATAGGAAAATGTAGCCATAAGTGGGAAGTCAGGCAACTCATAGATCAGAGTTGAGGTAATGAGGGATAGGTTGATGAGGGGCATTAAGACTTAATCTTTTTCAGACTAGGACAGGATTCATTGTCTTGTTGAGAGGGGTTTGTCTTTTCCAGGGAGGGGCAAAGTTCATTTATTAAAAGTTCATTGAACTCATCTCAATAACTTGAACAATAGAATGAGGGTAGGGGTTCATATTACCTTGAGTAATATTAAATGTAAGACACATGGTTAGTGCAAAAGGAGCATTACAAAACATATTTTTCTATTTAATATTTCCTTTACAGCAATATCATATAAATATTTAAATTATAGATCTTATATCTTCACACTTTTTATTTGGAATAATGTTACCTAAAATCAGCCTGATCTTTACAAATATAATGCAACATTAATAAATTGATATTAGTAGTTAATAATAAAAAGAAAATTATAGATCTCATTAATCTTATCACAACAATAAAGTGGAGAGAATTCTTGTTTCCTGACTCCCAGTCCAATGTTATATAATCTGCCTTTTTTGAAGGCAAGATTATACTTTGTATTGTAGGTCAAATTTTAGTCTATTTAAAAATATTTTTAGAGTAAGAAAATCAATCTTTTTTGTAGTAATATCCTTCATTATCAGGAAATTATTTTTATGTCAATTATACATTTTCAGTGCTGTATATATATTTAAATTCTGCTTTAAGATGAGATAAAGATTTAATTGATTTCTAAAGTCCTTAGTTAGCTAAGTCTTAATTAATTTACCCTGCTACACTTGCCTGCCAAATAGGCCTTGGCCAGTACGGACTTATTTGGGTCCTGTCAAAGTGCAATGTAGGGGAAAGGGTGCTGCATTTGGAAACTTTTGCTTAAAGCCTCTCTCTTCCAATTACAACCTTATGATCTCGGGCAAGTAATCTAACCTTTTTTGGGCCTCAGGTTGGATAGAAGGACTTCTATGATTTTCCGGTTTTAAAACTATAATCTTATGAGCCCTATATCTCCTTCAGGTTAAGTAATCCTAGGTCCCATTTTTTCACTACTTTTTGAACCTTATTTAATTTCTCTGATTTTGTTTTAAATTATGAAACTGAAAATGGTATTGTTATGAAGGCCTGTTGCCTCCTAATTCTTAAATATTAGAAACTATTTTCTCTTTATACAGCTTTTCTTTTTCCAGTTATATTAAGTTTCGGTCATCTTGTTCAACACTGGTTAAAATTGATAATGTCAATTTGTCAGCAATATTTTGAATTTTAATTCTATTCTTCAAGGTATAAACTATTTCTCCTTTCCCCATCAGTTGTCACCTCTATATTTGTTGGGCATATTTTTTCCTATCCTTTGGATCTCAATGATGTCACTGTTAAACAATATATCCTAGGATTAATTCTTCACTTTCCACCCTCTTGATATTGACATTAAACTATTTTAGACAACCTTCTGACATGATTCACTATTCTTAGACTTCACTCTCTGCTTATCCACTTTAGAACCAGTTGTTTCCCTCAGCAAAACTTATCTGAACTCATTTTTCAGTGATCAACAAACTCCCCCCCCCAATACTTTCTTAAAACAAGTGATTCTGAACCCTTCTGTTGTTATTCAAATCTTAGTTTCCATTCCTCACTCCCACCATTTGCTACCTTTGTTCTTATATATTTATGCTGCTGAATGGATCTGGAGAAAATCACGGGAACTACAATGATTGGTTCTTGTACAAATTTATATTATATAATCTAAACTGGGTTTTCACTACTACAAGGCAATCTTTTCTATACCTTTTAATTAATTAATTCACTATCCCCTAAACCTTTTCATCCTTTCTCTATCATCTTATTGCTCCCCTTCCCTCCATCTTCTGTGCTGAGAAACCTGCTTCATATTTTACTGAAGTTCCCACTCTCCTTTTTATTTTTAGATCACCCAGATGCCTTCTACCATTATCTTCTCCTTGCCAAGGCAAACCCTTCTATATCCAAAGTGATCCCATTTCTTCCTGTCTTTTCCAGCAATTTGAACCCTCTATCATTTGCATTCTCTCAATTATTTTCAATCTTTCAATCTACTGGTGGCTTCCTTACTGCTTACAAATATCCCTCTTTTTCAAAAAAGCCCTCAACCATTCCCTTTTTTAGCTAAACTCCTCAAGAAGGCCATTTACAAAAGTCCCTTCACTTTCTTAGTTCTCTTAGTCTTACTTCTAATCTTATCATTCAACAGGAACTGTTCTTTTCAAAGTTGCTATTTATTTCTCAATCAACTGGCCCTTTCCTCAATTCTCATCTTGCTTGACCTTTCTGTAGTCTCTGACATTGTCAATCCCCCTTTGCTCTTTGATACTATGTTCTCTTTAAATTTTCATACTATTTTCTCCTCATTCTTCTCCTAAATATCTACTCTTTCGTAGTCTCCTTTGCTGAATCTTTATCCAGGTCATGTCCCCTAAAAATGAGTGTCCCCTGGGGCTCTCTCCTGGGCCCCCCTTTTTTCCTCTAATAGGAGTAAACTATTAGTAAACTAATAGGTTTACTTAGTAATCTCATTGGCTTCCATTGATGATTCTCAAATTCCCAGGTCATGCTCCCTAAAGGTGAGTGTCCCTCAGGGTTCTCTCCTGGGTCCCCCTTTTTCCTCCTATTATTTTACTTAGCAATCTCATTGACTTCCATGAATTCAATTATCATCTCTATATTGATGATTCTCAGATCTACTTATCTAGCCCCACTTATTCTGCCAGTCTCCAGTCTCTCATCTCTAACTGCTTAATAGATATCTCAAACTGAATGTTCTGCAGAATTTTTAAACTCATCTTGACCCAAACTGAACTTATCTCTGCATCCAAATCCTCTCCTCTTCTTTGCTTCCCGATTACTGTTGAGGATATCATCATCCTCCCCATTATCTGTCCTCACAACCTAAGTGTCATCTATGATTCCTCACTCTCATACCCTGTGAGAGTCAATCTCTTGCTAAGGCTTATTTTTACTTTCACAGTATCTCTGGAATACACCCCCTTCTTTTCTCTAACCCAGTCAGGACCCTCATGTAGGCTTTTATCACCTTATACTTTGACAATAGCCACTGATTGATTTTCCAATTAATAGGGTTTTTGGGGCTTGCTTTTGCTTTTTTTTTTTAACCACAAGTATTTCTTAACTGAGGTCCATTTTTCATACAGTTGTCAAAGTGATCTTCCTAAAACAAAAATATGACCTTGTTACCTCTCTATTCAATAAATTCTAGTGGCTTCCTCTCACTTCTAGGATTATCAAACCCTCTGTTTTGCATACAGTCCTCCATTGCCTTCCTCTCCCCAAAATTTCCAGTATTCTTACACCATATACCTTCCCTACTCCACTATATCCTCTTAAAATTGTACTTTGTAATCTAGTGACACAGTCCTTGCTGTTCCTCACAAATTACTCCATTTCCCAACTCCTGGGATTTTCATGGATTGTCAGAATAACCATTCTCTCCTTCCTCATCTCTGTCTCCTGGCTTTTCTGATTTCCTTCAAATCTTAGCTAACATTCCACCTTTTACAAGGAGTTTTTTCCTATCCCCTTTAATTATGGAGCCTTTCCACTATTGATTATCTACAATTTATCCTACATTGCTTGTTTGCACATAGTTGTTTGTGTTATCTTTCCCATTAGACTGTGAGTTTCTTGAGAGCAGGGACTGTCTGATATTTTTTACAAAGTAGGAGCTTAATAAATGTTTTCTGACTGCCAGGTGGCCAAAGCTATTCACAGTTTTGGAGCTGTCTTTTGTATTTCTCAAACTGGATCTCTTCACTGCTTGGGTGTCTGTGCTAGACAGGTCAATATGTTGCTAGGCTGGGCTACTCTTCTCCTGGGTTGGGTCACTATACTGTTGGGCTGGGCTGGTGCCTCATGAATGAATCATTCTGATAGATTTGCTCAGCTGGGCTGCCCTGGTTCTAGAATTGGTTGTTTAATTCTTCAATGGAAGCTCTAATTGGCTATATTTCCTACTTCAGATACATAGGGACCCCACAGCTTTTAGAAAGAGTAGGAGTTCTTAAATTTAGATCATTAGAAGTCTTTCTAGTTCTGCCTTATCTGGGTTCTTGTTTTTCTTTTCTCTCTCTCTCTTTTTTTTTTAACTCCATAGACAGAAAAGATATATAGCCTCTCCTTTCCTCTGACCACTTTTTCTAATTCATTGTGGAGTCTCTTCTATGCAGGATCTCATTCTAACTCATTCTAAAATTTTTAATCTTTGCAGGGCACAACAATCTGCCAAATAATAAAATAATAAAAAAGCAGTTCCTGGGATCATGGTTCCACAGTTTTTTAATTCTACATTTCTATAGTGGTATCATGAAAAAGGAGGTTTTCTTTGTCCTGGAGTCTAATCTATTGTTTCTGCTATTTTTCTGGCTTTGTAAATCAGCTACTCAAAGTCTTATAGCTATCCTTACTCTTATGACTTGCAAATTTACCGAAGTCTGAAAGAGGCATACAAATTTGAAGTATTATTATTGTTATTATTAAACACATTTTTGTATATCATAATATTATTATTAATCAATAAATTTGTGTGGCATTTCCAATGCATATTGATTGAACCAGATCCAATTAAAGCTGCAAAAGGGAAAAGTAATCTTATTTTCTAGTAAGTCAATAGCAGAGATTATACAACTTTTACTACAGATTTGGGAAGCTCTGAGAAAAGTTAGATTATTAAAAGGCCAGAAGACTCTATAAAATGACTTGGGATTAGATGATTCATTTAAATACTTATAATAATAGTTAACATGTACATAAGCCTTTAATATTTGTAAAGTACTTTTATATATGTCTCCCTGTGATCATCACAACCTTCATGGAGTTCTGTGAGGTGGGTCCTATTGATGCAGAGAATTATGAATATAGAAAATTTAGAATTAAAAACAAATTCTGTAATCTTTTATGCCATTAAATCTTGTTCATTGTGGAAGGTTGTCTGCTCCTGAGATATAATTTGACTCCAAATGTTTCATGCTTAAATGTAAAATTTGTCTCCTGTCTCCTCATTTCCAACCCCCAGCTTCCAACCTTCTCCCTGGTTTCAGTCACATTGGGGTGGGAGAGGGGATGGATTTCCCCTTTTGCCCTCAGTGCCTCAGCAAGGCTATAAAAACCTGTGCTGGACCCCCCACTAGGGACTTGTCCACCCTCTAGCCCAGACAGTTCTGTCTGTTTTCCTCTCTTCCTCTCCTTTATCTCTATCTCTGCCTCACAAGCAACCTCTCCTAGCCTTTTTTTAATTCACTCTGTCCTAAAATACCCCTTGACTCTCTGAAAGGAGAAAAGTTTTAGCCTGCTTACTTTGCAATATTTTATAATAAATCCTGAGCAGTTTTAAAATCCCAGGGGCATGCGAATTCCTTCATTTTTCAGTAACCCTCAATTTTTTTTTTTTCTTTTTTTTTTAAGGTTTTTGCAAGGCAATGGGGTTAAGTGGCTTGCCTAAGGCCACACAGCTAGGTAATTATTAAGTGTCTGAGGCTGGATTTGAACTCAGGGACTCCTGACTCCAGGGACGGTTCTCTATCCACTGCACCACCTAGCCACCCCCTAACCCTCAATTTCTAGCTCTAATTGGCAACCTTAATTCTCATTGGCAACACTATCATAAATAGAAAATTGAGTTTCAGAGAGGCTATGTTGCCCAGGGTCACATAGTTAAGTAAGTGTCTAAAGCAGAATTTGACTCCAGATCTTCCTGACCTGGGCTCAACATTTTATCTATCATGCTGCATTTCAAATTTTCAAAGTACTATACAAGGCATTGAATAGAAAGGGATGAAAAAATTACAAAATTCTTGCTCTTGTGGCACTTACAATCCAATAGAAGACATAAGACATTTGTACAAATAAGTATGACAGAATCAAACAGGTACAAAGAAAAGTCCAGAGTGCCAAATGATCACATCTGAGCTTGCTTCCAGTGTTTCTGGGTTCTCAGTATGTGGAAGGAGATAAAGATCTGACTTAGGGTGGTAGTAATGTGAATAGAGAAGAGGGAACAGATTTAAGAAAGCAGCAGAAATGCTAGAATTTACAAAATAATTGCATATGGGGCATGAGGTAAAGAAAAGTCAATTCTCTTAGCAGTTCAGTGATAAAGGACAATTCTAAAAAACTTTTGATGGAAAATGCCATCCATATCCAGAAAAAATTGTATGTAATCTGAATTGCAGACAAAATCAATACTGTTTTCACTTTTTAAAACTTCCTTTATGTTTTTTTACCCTTTTTATTCATGTTTTCCCCCCTTTAGTTTTGATTCTTCTTTCACAACATGATTAATATGGAAATACATTAAACATGATTTTACATGAATAACTGATATCAGATTACTCACTGTCATGGGGAAGAGGAGGGAAGGGAGGGAGGTAGAAAAATGTGGAACTCAAAAACTTACAAAAAATGAATGTTGAAGATTATTTTTTGCATGTAATTGAAAAATAAAACAACATTCAACAAATAAAATAAAGAAGGGTCAAAGGTGACTAAGTATGAGTTTGGGTAATTACAGTGAGTCTTTTAAGAGAAATAGAGGAATTAGGAGGAAGGAAAAGCTTTTAATTTTTGTTTTTAAGGAGTGATGGGTCAAATTTTGGATATATATATATCAACTTTGAAATGCTGGGAAAATACATAAGTATAGATGTTTAGTAGACAACTGAAAAAGATTAGGAGAACAGGACTAGATATATGAGATATATAGATTTGGGAATTAACTGCATAGGGCTATAAAGAGAGGCCAGGGATAGAGCTTTAGTTTATGCACACATCCTAGGGAATGAAATGAAGAAAAGAAATCATTGAGACAGAAAACAAGTCATCTGAGAAATTCCAATTTTATGTAGCCCTTGTAGTTTCCTATTTTTAAAGAACAGCATATTTTTTTTAAAGTTTGTTAATTTATACAGGTGCCATTTCCCATTTAACATTTAAAAATAATTTTAGAGGGTTAATTCTTTAACTTTCTGCTCTAGATTCTGACGCCTGTGGCTAGTTATAAATATGTGTTATCATTTGGGACACAAAGTATTGCTTTTCATTCTATCATTTGGAAGACTAGAGCTATCTTCAAATGCCTCAATTTTTTATTTCAATTTGCAAAAATCTATTGGTAAGAAATTAACCAATAATTCTATTCAGGCATGTGAAGGGTAGAAGAAGAGTGCTGAGAGGACATTGAATTATAGAAGCTTTAGTAATAATGTGAATTTAGAAAGGGTGCCTCACTTCATTCCTTGAACAAGATTCTATGCCAACCCCTTTTCAAACTGTTGTTGGCAACAGTAAGTCCATTTCAGCTGTTAAATGCAATCTATTTTCAGAGTAGAATTGGTCACCCTTTACTTGATCCTGAATTAGAGGAGGTTATAGCCTTGTACCTTCTGATCTGTTCAACTATAGGGTATAGAATTTATTTTGTCTTTCACAGAAGGAATAAAGAAAGCAGAGAGGGAGCTGCTTTCATTTTTCACATTTACTTTTAAAATTCTACTGAACAAAAGAAATCAAATTGCCTCCTTTTCATTTCATCATTTTATTCAAATCTCTACCCTTCCCACTATAAACAAATCAAAAGTTATCTGGCTACTGAAGCTACCCCCCCTCCCTTTTTTTCTTATTCTATTTTAGTCCGAACAGCTGTCTGGATTTTATCAGCTGGGAAATAATGCTTTCAGCCAGTGCATTAAAGGGATTCTCCGACCTTGGCTGCTTTCAAGTTTGGCAAGATGTGAAATGACTGGATGCCAACTAACTACTTGGTAAGAATTTTGTCCTACAGCTGAGGTGCCAAGTGAGTATAGACTTGGATTAACAACCTGAGTAACTACAAATGTCATCTATGTTCCCCTATGTGACACTAAGTAGCTTGCTAGATTGGCTGTTTTGTCTTTTAGAGTTACCTATGGTTTTCTTCGTAAACACAAAAATGTCCACATGCACACCATTTTATAAGTCAATCGATTGACATGTTGAAAAAGATTAAAATAAGAATGATATGCACATAGATCCTATATCTAAAATGTGAAAGAACAATTGTCTTTATATAAATAGAGGTAAAGGATAACTAACTCCCTTTCAAATATTAATCCTTTAATGCTTCAAGATAACATGGAAGTGACTCCGGATTCTTTTTTTTAAATTTTCTTTAAGGCAACAGGGTTAAGTGACTCATCCAAGGTCACACAGCTAGGCAATTATTAAGTGTCTGGGGCTGCATTTGAACTCAGGCTCTACTAACTCCAGGGCCAGTACTCTATCCACCATGCCACCTAGCTGTCCTGAACCTGGGTTCTTGAAAGATATTCCAGGAGAATCCGAACTCTGTTTTCTACCAAGCTTCAAAGACTTCAAGTAGTCCTGCATAGCTCATACAAAGACCAGCCTAGATAAAGTCAAAGAACTCACAACCAGGTTAGTCACAAGATGATCTATTAAGTTATAGAAGTTTCTTCTTTTCTCCTTTCCTCCCTTCTTCCCTCTTTCCCTTTTTCCCCCTTCTCCTCTGATCTACTTCTCCATTATTTTAACTAGTTGTTGTTGAGTCGTTCAGTCATGTCTGACTTTTTATGACTCCATGGACCTGACATGTCAGGTCCTTCTGTCCTCCACTATCTCCCAAAGTATGTCCAAGCTCATGTTTGTTGCACATTCTGTTCATTTGCCTTTGATCTTTCCTAGCATCAGTCTTTTCCATTGAGTCCTCTCTTCTCCTTATGTGGTCCAAATAGTTTAAGCTTCAGCTTCAAAACTTATCCTTCCCCAAAATAGTAAGGGTTAATTTCTTTAAGTATTGAGTCTTCAGTGTTTCTGCAGCACTGAGCTTTTCTTATAGTCTTATTCTCACAGCCATACATTACTACTAGAAAAAAATCATTTTAATTTTAATTTGTACAAATTTTTAACTAGCACCGAATAGTTCAGATTATTTTATAATACAATTAGAATTTTCATAATATTATTTCATTTCTATTTTCCCTATTATTTCATTGAAATTCATTGAAATTTGAATTATATTGGTGTAGCCCATTTATGGACAATGAATGTCTTTATTTTCAGAATTTTATAGTTGTACTTTTCTAAGTTCTAAGTGTACCTTCTTGGCATATTAACATTCAATTTTTGTAGTTATTGTGAATGGGTTATGTTTTTCTCATTTCCTCCTGGTTTTTCTAAATACTATGAACACATATTGATGATTTGGTAGAGTCACACCACTCTAGTCAAACAAATCGTCATCTTTGAGGTTTTCTAGGTAAACCATTATGACAGCTGAAAGATAATTCTGTTTCCCTTTTTGTTGTAGTTTATAATTTTATTTTTTATTGTCATAGCTTGCATTTCTAGAGTTAAGAGATACAGCATGGCATGGTGGATAGAAAGCTACCCTTGGTGTAAGAATTCAAGTGTTGCCTCTGATACTGTTTGAATTATTCTGGATAAATCATTTAACCTTTTAGCGCTCTAGACTATGCTTGTACACATTGCTAAAGTTTTTCACTGGGAGCTAACAAATCTGATGATATTACAAATCTGCTTTAAAAAAGACATTAGTGGAGAAAGACAACATCTTTACCCCCTGAGCTTATAGAAATAGCTTTTTGTGTTTGTCCATTGCAAATAAGATAATTTTTAATTTTAGATTACATACCTTGGATCACTAGAAGGGTTTGCCATTTTTTTCTCCAGCTCATTTTACAGATAAGGAACTGAGACAAACAGGATCAAGTGACTTGCCCAGGTTGACTCACCTTGGTTTACCTTATTGCCCCAGAATAAGTAAAAACTCTTAGCTTATAGAGTCCTTCTCAATCTTGCTCAACTGGTAACTTTTCAATATTAGGATAAATGAAACTCCTTCCCAGATTCTAATGTTCAACAGAGGTATCTTTTCTTCCACATGGTACTCCATTTCCCATTTCCATACCTTTGCACCTGGTTTGTAATATACTTCAAGATGCAGCTCACTTTCTACTTTCTACACAAAGGTCTTTCTTAATTTTCTAATTGCTGGTGCCCTCTTACATATTTACTTTCATTTAATTAACTTTTCCTTATTTTGTATTTACTTTGTATATAATGACACATGGACATTGTGTCTTCCCAGTGCTCAATGATTGATCCAATTACCTCTTTCCTATCTTCATCACAATCATCCGCTAACCTCCATATTTCTCAATGGTGCCCGCATATGGCTTATAGTCTTTTTACCATGGATCCTTTAACATGGAAGATCTGTAAATTTGAATAAGAAAATTTTATCTATAGTTTTTTTTTTTTTTTGCTAAGCCTCAACTAGCAGTTAACATTTCTTGATCTGCTGTCATTTTATAATATTCAAACCTTGGATATTATCATCACATGAAAATATTCTTTCAAAATTTTGATTTCGAAATTCCTCATTCAGATCCTAGATTTCAGTTTTCCTTTCCTCATCATGACCACCTTTGCCTATTTTCTCAGTCCATTATCTCTGTTTTTGTACCTTCTTCAGGATAAATAGGCCTGTGGTGTTGGGCAAATGTGCAACTATTTTAAAAAGCTTCTCTTTTCCTTGTCATACTTGATGGAATCAAATTGATAAGGAACTGGTACCCAAGGTAAATAGGGAAATGGTAAAAATGGAGCTACCTATTCTTGATGAATTTAAGTTCTAAACAGATAAATTGCAATTTACAGTACTGAAAACAAAAAAGTAGATATTATTACTAAGCTATAGAGAGCAGAAGAGGTGCTATAGGATTGGAGAAGGCTGAATGAATGTTGATTAAATTTTCAAAAGTAAAGAGAAAAGGATCTGCGAAGTTTCATTTGAATTCCTGACAATAATTTTAGATCAAAGGATTGTTTAATGAACTTCTAGATCAGAAAGTGGTGATCTCAAAGAGGTGAAACTACACTAGGTTAATCATTTTTTGATTAGAATATTGAAAATATAGTTTAATTCTTTTTCAGTTAATATCCAGCTCTTTCCCTACTCCCACATGAAGCATATGTCCCAAAATATTTTATCAGTTGCTAACAGAAAAAAATAGTTCACCTAAAATTTAGCCAAGCACTTGCCAATGTTTCTTGAGCTAATTTTGTGGAAAAGATGGGGATATATGGGTTAGACTTTAGAAGAGTTAGGTAGATTCAAACTTAAATGACCAGACTCAAAGAGCAACTATTAAATCTGTATTTCAACTTGAAAGAAGAAATACTAGACCCAATTTCCATCCCCCCGCCATTTTTGATACTGTTTGAAGTTTAATACATTATGATTATCAAATTTGAAGATAGGAGGTATAGCTAACATCAGATCATTAGAGTTGGCAGAGATGATCTAATTTCTGTTTTTAACTTGGGAGCTGTTAGAATTTTATTTTCTTAGTGTTTTGATAGCTGTATTTTAATTGACATCCTTTGTAATCCTAAATATGACTTTCAAAACATTTTGAATGCTAGTGGGTTCCATGACACAAAAAAGGGTAAGAATCTTTGTTCTAGTCTAACCTCTTCATTTTATAAACTAACCCATGCTATGCATCAGCAGATTACTACTTCTATCTGCTGATTGGCAATCCTTTTATTCATCTATTAATTTTTGACTGCATTCTCTCAGTAGTTCAAACTTTTTTTTCATTTTCAAAGAAAACTTTCTGTCCCTTCCCCTTACCTAACCCTCAGCAAATGACATACTTAACCTTTTTTACCTTATTGGGGTAATTAAAAGTCACATTTTTTATGAATTGCTTCAATTTCTTATCCCCAAACCTACATATCTTTGCCTTCCCCTCTCCCATTATAACTTACATTGCAGACTGAAGGGTCCTTCCTCAAGCTCTTGACCCCATACTTTCTTCTTGACCTCTCTCCATCAATCATCTCTTTTTGCCTTGTGCTTTCATTTTCTCCCTCTGTATTGATAGTTCCTTGTTCTAAAAATATGCTTGACCCTACTATCATCTCAAACTGTTATCCCATCTTTCTCATTCCCCTGACCTATATTTCCAGATATAAACTCTCCTATTGGCCTCCATCCCATATTTTCACTTGCCTAGTGACCAGTAGTTTGTTAGTATCTCAAATTCAATTCGTCCCTGAATGAACTCATCTTTCCAGCTCTTGTTTATTCCAACTTCCAGCTCATTTCTTGACTTTTCTAACTTTATGAATGGAACCATGATTATCTTAGTCACATATTGAAATTTTGAGTTGCCTTTGCTTTCTCTGGCTTATATTCTTCTCCTTGTGCTTGTATTCAAATAGTTGCTAAGTTCTATTCTGTTTGTGCCATGTCTCATTTATACCTGTTTCTATTACTGCCATCACCTTGGTTCAGGTATCTCTCACTTGGATTATTGCAATAGCTTTCTTTATCCTGGGTTGCTTACTGGTCCAATCTATCCCATATACTAGTATAATTAATTTTTATAAAGCATAATTCCACTTGTGACATTTTCCCACCCCCATCCTCAAAGTCCCTCCTCCCCCATTCCCGGAAAGTTTTCAAAGTGTTCTGCCTACAAAATAAAGTCTAGAATCAAAAATATTAAACCTCTGAAGTATGGCCTCAACCAATCTTTCAAGATTATCAACCACTAATGCTCCCTTACACATACCTTAGACAAACAGGACTTCTTATTCTGAATAGACCCACATTTCCCTGTCTCTGCATTTTTATTCATGCTGTCCCCTCTGCTTGGAATGACCTTTCTCTTCATCTCTATTAATCTTATGTAACCTTTAAGGTCCAGTTCAAATAACATTTCTTGAATGAAACCTTTTCTGATCCTGCCAACCTGATGTGACCTTTCCCTCTTTGAACCTCTATAACACTTTCTATCTCCCTTATAATTTTAGTTTTCTTATTTCTTTTACTAGATAAGTTACTTGGTGAGATTTTTATATCTTTTATAATACTTAGTACAGTATGGTATCATATATAATTGACTGGGTGACATTTTGGGGATCCTTGTATATATATATATATATATTTTTTTTTTCAGAAAGAATGAGATAACACAGAGAAAAACAGCAATGACATAGTAAAATATTTTATAATGTCACAATGTTTTTGTTATAGAGATCATAACTAAGTTTTAAATCTTCAGAGATTCAACAATCTTTTGGTAGCTAAATTATTTTTTTTTAGGGTTTTTTTTTTTTTTTTGCAAGGCAAATGGAGTTAAGTGGCTTGCCCAAGGCCACGCAGCTAGGTAATTATTAAGTGCCTGAGGCCGGATTTGAACTCAGGTACTCTTGACTCCAGAGCCGGTGCTCTATCCACTGCCACCTAGCTGCCCCAGCTAAATTATTCTTAAAAGTGATTTAAAATGGGGCGGCTAGGTGGCATAGTGGACCCGCCCTGGAGTCAGGAGTACCTGGGTTCAAATCCGGCCTCAGACACTTAATAATTAGCTAGCTGCGTGGTCTTGGGCAAGCCACTTAACTCCATTTGCCTTGCAAAAAAAAAAAACACCTAAAAAAATAATTTAAAATACAGTCTCAAGGACATCAAAGAAAAATATCTTTAAATATGACTTGTTCAGATGTTCATATAGAAGTAGAATGGTTTTCTTTATATACTACTTTTCTTATTGGTTTTGATGGTATTCCTATTTTCATTCTATTACTGCTACTTAACTATATTTTTGCAATGAAATCTCGTTAAGTCAATGATAAAATTTTTTCTAAACGAGACAATAAAAATATTATTCAACAAGCATAAAATATGAACTATATTATATGACAAATGAAAATTGACAGTGAACTCATTTACCACATAATCATTTGTTTAAAATAAGTGATTAATCTGAGAAATCTTAAGTATATACATTTATGTCACTTTAAGTTTGTGTATTTATACTTTTGTCATCAAAGCAAGTTGATATTTTTGACAATTTTGATATTTGAATTGGCATTTTGAAACGCACATTCAAGTTTATAGATAAATACACAATATTTATATGATAAAATATCTTAAGAAATGTACTTCAAGTTAAAGGAGAAAAAACATGACATTCATTTGAACTGTTTTAAATCCAAGAGGAGATAGCCTAAACTGTAGTATAAAGCTTATTTTGAAATAATGCTTTAATACTCTCAAACAGAATAGTTCTTTATAGACTAAATTAATCAGAGAAATATGCCAATTCTGATTTATTTCCAACCCACTGAATCATTGCATTCATTCTCTTAAGCTTTAAAGCTCTCCGTTCTACTGTTTTTCAACACCCGTTATAGAATTCCAGCTTGCTTTTCACCTGTTTCCTAACAGTTTATAACATAGATGGCTGGGTCTAGTCCATTGTTCCAATTGTATATAGCTTAAAAAGCTCTGCAGTATTTTACTCTTTCCATTGTATCTGGCTTCCTTGAGTGCTCTGCTCACTGCATTTTACTTGTGCTCTCTGTTTTCTAAACCCATTTATGCCTATTCTTTCTGCAAAGACTTGTTCATCGGGGAGCTCAAATTGACTTCTCTCCATTCTATTTCCCTAACTAAAAATGCATCATTAAGGCTGATTGAACTCTTTTGAAACACTTCATAAAACTGAAAGGCTGTAAGAAATTAGGCTACCAGTGTTTGCAAATACCTGTTTTCAGCTAAATTGATAGGAAGGAATTAGAAATAATTGGAAACTTTAAAATGCTATTGATATATATGTTTACAGTTAAAACACTTGCAAAATATTTTTGGGAACAAAACCCCAAGAATTCCTGCTTTACTCCCCTACTTAAAAAGTAAAGATAAGAAGAGATCAGTGAAAACACAAAGATGATTTTTTAAAACTCTTGGAAAAAATATCAAGCTAATATGCTTTTTAGTAAACAAGATAGAATGACAATGCTAGTGTCATAGTTGAGATCAAGTGTTTTTGATTTACACTGTCTTCAATTTTTTTTTGCTTGAGGGTCAATCAAATTATTTCAGCTTTAATGTAGTAATTCATTGCCTTTTTGACTTGTTATGCATTATTCTTAAAAATAAAATTTTGTCTGTTGTAAGTACTTATTAGGCATTTTTATGAAAACTACTAAAATGAGAACCTTAGTTATAATGTGGAACAGATCTTTTTAGGAAAAAAATTTCATAGCAACTTTCATTTTAAAGTCATAAACTAATGTAATTCAACAACAAATTAATTTTATAAAATTATTTTTCAACAGGTACTCTGGTTTTCTAGTTAAAGTTTAAGAAAGATAAATAAAATCAAGTACAGAAATTTTTTTTAAAACAAACACTTTAGAACCTAAAGAGCATTTATGTTGGGTCATAGTGGTAAGGGGAATTTCTTCCTCCAAACTTGACTAGATCAAGTGATTGGATAAATCCTTTCTGGTATGTTTTCAACCTAAAAAGGATACATGAAAAAAAGATATAATTATAATATATATATATATATATATATATATATATAATATATATAATATGGGGGACTTGTGAAAATCCTTGTGAAAAGATTTATGAATGCTTTTGGTGCTAGCATTGTTTTTGGTGGTTTTGGGAACAAAAGAATCTCACAACTATGTAAGTAGGTATAACCTTAAGAAATAATTTACTTATATTTTGAAAACAAAAAGTTCATTTTTGTTCAATAGAAATTTCCAAGCTCTGAAAATATAGAAGCCTATTCTTAAAAAATATTTTTCACATGTCTTTGCAAAATCTGATTAGACAAAATAGAAATAAATGAAAATTATTATCAACCTCATAATACTTGAAATTCATGGAACTTTTTCTAAAACAGGAACTTGACAAAATATGATATTAGTAATTATCTATTCTATATTGAAAAATTGCTTCAAAGACTACAACTAGTCATATATTTTCCTCTACAAATACTCTTATTATTGGAAGAAAGGCAACAGAATCTGCAAGAAAGTAGTTAAATATCTTTAAAAACATGTGTTTTATAGCAGAAGTATAAGAAAAAGCTGTCAGTTTCGATCTTCTTATATATTAGATGCACTAGGATCCCCAAGAGGCCTTATGTTTGCTTACTAACATGATGAATAATTCCCCTTCTTTCTGAAAACAGCATTTCACAGAATCCAAGAGAACCTATAATGCAACTAAGGATTAGAACTATTTTTTTTTTTTAGTTAAACACTTGGTAAAATGTGTGGCGCTTTATGTATGGAGTGAAAGAAATGAAATGAAATGAAAATGACAATGAAAAGGACACTACCATTAACATGAAAGAATTCTTTTTTTTGTTTTGAATAAAACAAATCTTTATTAGAAAAATATATCAAGAAATTGCAGATCACAATAGAGTAAACAAATAAAAGTACCTTTTAAACTATGACAAATTAGCATAGCCTTTGAAGATTTCCTTTCTCCCACACAAACATTTCTTTTTTTCCTTTGTTTATTTATTATCTGGAGCTAACTACATTTAATACTCTATTCTGATTCTTTCAGGACTAGAAAACTCAAGTCAGGCTTAACTCTATTATTTCTAGGCCTAAAACTCAATCTTGTTTCTCACTCCTGGTGAGATTTTAATGAACAATTTTCTCAAGGAGGTTAGATTTTCCACTTCTTTATTTTTGTTAAGTAAAATTACATTGATAGCTTTCATTTTTATATCACCTACATTTTAGCTTAGAGCTCTTCCGTCATGGAAAGTCATCCCTTATAATAAAGAATAAAAGAGGAAAAATAACAGTTCAGCAAAACTAGGTAACACATTAAAAGGGTCTAATGTTGCCTTTGTTTCACTCTCACAGTTCTCCATCTTTGTATAAAAAAAGGAGGGAAGTGAATAAACATTCTTCTAAAGTTAGTTTTATGTGCATATACATATGTAAATCTGCTTGAGCACACTTCCACTCCTAAGTCTTCTAAATGAAAATAATTTCTGGATCTAAGCTTCAACTTACCATTTTGTCTTTGTAGTCACAACACTTGAGAGAAAGATATTACCAAAAACTTATCTAACAAGGTAATTATTTTAATATAATATAATAATAATGATAATAATAATAATAATATATATTTATTACATAGCACTTTAGGGTTTACAAAGTACTTTTCTAATTACAACCATGTGAAGTAGATCTTTGTAGGTAGTAAATAAGATGATTTTTAAAAGTATTTTCTCCAATGTTCTTTACCATAAAAATCATGAACCTGATTAAACTGATTTCATATTTCATATTCTATTCCATTCCTTTAGGGGCCTGAAAAAACTTTGTTCCCAATTAGGCTGTAATGCATTCTTGTAATCTCAACCCTTCTCTAGTCCCTTGGATACAACTATATAAAAAATTGTTTCATTCTTATACTTTCCAAGTTCTTTTGCTGGCTAATTCTACAATTTAAAAAAAAAACTACAAATTATGTAATGTTGGAAATTAACAAAGTTTTAAAAGCATTCATGCTAAATTCCTACAGTTCCGATTCTTTTGAACTAATGATTCACTAGTTCATCAATGACACTATTTTAAACTTAACACAAAACTCTTATTTTGTATCTGACAATATAGAAAAAAGCAGCTATTAGACCCTTGTTCAAACAATTTAGAATTCATCTAGTGACCCCATCTTATCATCCATGTGGAAGTGGAGACTAAGACAGAGGAAGAGATTTTTCCCTAAGACCTCGAACTGAACTCAGACATTCAAACTTCAAATCCAGTGTTTCTATCAATATGTTACAACAAAGTCATGCATTTAAGAATATCATTCTTTTCCACAGAGCTATAAAAATATGACTAAAAGTTCAACAAGACCTAACTTGACAGGGGTTAATTCAATGGAGATAGACCATTCAAATTATTTACCTCTCATTTGAGTAAGAGCAGAATGTTACCACAAGAATGAAAATTTTTGTTTTTGCAATTCTCAAGTCAGTTTTAAGTTTAGGAATTGCCTTAGGATTTAGACAATCCAAAGAGCAACATTGACCTCTCCTGGATATCTTTGAAACTGCCTAAGGTTTTTTTGTTTTGTTTTTTAAAATAACGTCTCACTCCCATATAATGAGGTTTAAAACACACAGAATAGACACACATTAAACAAAATAACTGATCTCTTCATTATTTGTGATACTTTGAGAGTTAGAGGAATTATATTATTAATATGCAGTGCTTAGAAGTAAATTATATTATTCACCTATAATTTGAATTATATAACTTCTGGAATAGCTTTAATGTTATTTAATATAGTAAAATTATAAATGGAAAATATTGTGACAATCACATCCAGTGCTGAACCAACAGAATTTTCCATGGGTGATAGGGTCATTAAGCTTCTTATAAAATAAGAAATATTGTAACCCATTTAAAGAATTATATTAAAAATCAGATGTTCAAACATTGTAGCTGATAGCTTTGATTTACTGTAATAATTCTTTGCTATGTAATTTAATTTAAAAAACATTGCAAATGAAATTTAATCATTAAAAATAAAATTTTAAAATGGTGAACACCCAGGTTAAACATGGCCTTTTAGAATTAAAAATGATTTATTGTGGGTCAATTGACTATGTGGGACCACCATCAAGCTCTTTATCTTTATTTTTAAGAGTGTATAAAACCAATGACTTGATTCATTGGCAAAAATTAGGTTCTTAAAAAACTGTGAGATCATTTTTCTTTAAGTAGTAGCTATGTTTGACAAGCAACTTGGACTTTATGAAGCCCTAAACGAGTATGTGTCTCTATATACTGTGCACTATATTTGTAAACATAAACTGAAATTCAAAGTCAGATATTTCCTATAATTTTATTTCAGCAAGCTTATCTAGAATATTATTTTTATGCCTTAAGTACCATAGAGTAAAAGCTTGACTCTGATGTGAGATGTAAAACTCATGATTTTTCTTTAAAGCTCAAATATATCGAGAATAATTCTTGACAACTATATTGAAAGTATGAGATATTAGCAAATATTAAAATCCACAAAGGATGAGTTTTAGATTATTGTTATATGAAGTAAGAATTTGAAGCTATCCATCCATACATTAATTCTGAGTTTCTCCATTAACATGAGTACCATGATCAGCTTATTTACATTTTTCATCACCCATCACTATCTGCTAGCTTTTATTTACACTGTTACTGAACAAAAATTTCTTGGCTCATGTTCATTTTTCTTATGCAAATTACAATCGATTTTGTCTGGAAAAGTTGTTGCCAGGCATCCTGTAAGAAATAAAATACTTCTTAGTCATGCTATTTTGGTCTTGATTTATTTAAGAATATAGTTTACATAATTTTTTTATTTTGTTTTTTGCAAGGCAATGGGGTTAAGTGACTTGCCCAAGATCAGAGAGTTAAGATAATTATTAAATGTCTGAGACCAGAGTGGATTTGAACTCAGGTCCTTCTGATTCCAAGATTAGTGCTGCCCCATTTTATATAATATTAATATAACTAATTCATATAGCATATAATTAATTCATATCATATCAAATGATCAATTGGTTAGGGCATGTAAAAAATTTCAGAAACCTAAATTTCATGCCTAAGAATGGAGAAAAAATTGTAGCTTCCATTTTTAATTCTACTGTAAACTAATTTGAATTTGAGAAGATTAAGTGGTTTTATCTGTTGCTTCTGTTCTCTTTTTGTTATTTTTCTCATTATAATAAGCATATCCAATCATGGGAGGATTCCCTTCTTTCCATGTGTAGGCAGGATTCTTTTTCAGCACAGATACTCCTGACTTAATTTATGACATACACATAGGGCCACCAGTCTATATTTTTAAGACTATTGCTATCTACCCACCTATCATTAATCTAACCATCATCTATCTATCTCTCCATCCATCATCTTATTCTATGACTGAGCTCCCATTTTTATATCTTTGCACCAATTTTACAATTTGCTTGTCACAGAAAGTCAGGTTTCTAGAACATAGTGGAATAAAGCTTCTAGGAACTAGGAAGGGTATGGTTTTGCACAGATTTGCCAAACACTTGTTCTATATAACCTCAGACTTGAATTTAGGTGCTGTTTTGTAAATGTAAGAGACTAACTTATTTTTTATACTCAATGAATATGCTATAATTAATTTATTTTAAAGGGAAATTGGAAAAATTATATATATGGCATTTTTTCCAATGGGTCCTTCAATTAAGAATTCTACCTTGAGAAATTTTAATTTTTTTCTTTGTGAACTATGTGAATCAAATGTTGTGTGAACTGCTATCTAAAATTTATTTTAAAATTATGTAACCTGAGGAATTTCACATTTCATAGGTCTTTACTTTTAGGTATATGAAGAAAAATTTTAAAAATTTTAATAGAAAGGGGGATTCTGCCAGAGAAACGTAATGACAAAAAATATAGGGGAAATCATATTGGGAACAGAGCCATAGAAATATAGCTAGAAGGGGACCTTAGAGATCAAATTCAAACACTGTAATTTACAATTTTACCTTCCATCATCTCGGTTGCCTTGGTACATCTGTATAGAACGAGAAGTGATGTGTTGTTGTGACGTAAAAGTTGGAGAAATATTTACTCCTCTGAGCTGCTGAAAAGCTATTTCTGCATGGATGCTACGAGTATTATTTGTCATATTTCCTGCATTCTTTGCTTTTTTGTCTAAAATATAGAATTCATGTTGCTGAAATAATAGAAATGATCTTATTGCTTTTACATAAAAGCATTATATATAATATTTGGTTAGCATTCTTTTATAAATTAACTCTACACATTTTTAATGCATATTTAAATATACTATTACAACTAGAACTTTTTATTATGAATTAATAAATTCATTAATAAATAATTAATTGAATTTCATTATGCTGTATGAAATGATAAAAAAGGATGAACCAAGGGAATACTATTATAAAGGAAAAACATGAGATTGTTATAAATGCAATGAATAACCACAATCAAAAAGACATCCCATCTCTTGATAAGAAGTGTATATTATATAAATTGGGAATGAGACAGACATCTAATACAGTCAATGGGGGAATCTGTTTTTCATGACTATTCCTAATTGTTTTTTTTCCTAATTGTTTTTAAGGGAAGGTTTTTATTTTTTGTTTGTTTAGGGGGTATAGAGAGTTATGGAAGAGAGCAGTAATAGCAATTTCCTGCTAAAGAAAAAAGAGCATTGATGAAACATTTATAATACACACAGAAAGCAGCAGAAGGAAGTTTAGAAAGCATTATAACAAATAGGTCAGTATTTGAATTACTGTGTTAATTTCATCATATACATAAAAAACCCTCAGGTTGTTCATATTTGAGACTGTACATAATTCTCTTTTTTTTTTGGTTCTTCTTTGTATATGTAAACGATTGTGATTTTTGATGATTACTGTGTTCAAAATTTTAAAAAGATACTATTAATGTTGATAAAATTATTTTCTATCTCAGATGATCACCCTCAGGGGCAGGCTATTGGTGTTTTGATATCTTGTTGCCTTAGAAGGCAATGATACTGTTTAAAAATAAACCAAAAATGATGTCTAGTTGCAACTAATTTAAGGGTAGCTGAAAGATGGGGTTAGTTTTCTCTCTAGGTAAATTTTTGATATCATTGCCTCCCACATCCTCCAGCAGATGTCCCTAAAATGATCTTCCCTCCTCTAATGTTCAAATTCTCTTTATTTGCTCTTTCCCTACTGTCTATTAAAAAAAGGCAAATGACCCTATTATCCTTTCAAGCTATTGTCCTATTTCTCTCCTTCCCTTCAAATCTAAACACTAAGAAAAAGTTTACACTCATTGCTTTCACTTCCTCTTCTCTCCCTTACTTTTTAAACTTAAACTGGCAATTTGGTTTATGATTATGTTCATGCAACTGAAACTTTTCCCTCTAAAGTTACTTACTAAGTCTGATGGCTGGTTCTAAGTCCTCCTCGTTGTCATCTCTACAGTATCCCACATAATCACTTTGTCTTACTGGATACTATCATCTCTGATTCTCCTAACTGTTGGATGTGTTCAGGGAAGATTAGTATCTCTGAGGTGAGGGCTTCTTTCCACATTTAGTGTTAAAACTCTCACCTGTGACTCCAAGAAGCTATAGTATGCACAGCACTCACACTTTGGCAAACCATTTCAGTAGATGGGTTAAACCAGGTTGAGGATATCCAAGGGGTATCTCAAACCTGTTAGTGAGTTGGGGGTGGTCTACCTCAAGCATGTGAAGACTTCCCCTGGTAGAACAGGTGGATGAAAACAAAGCCATGAAGGCAGCTGAAGCAGGTGCCCTTAAGAGCTTTTTTTGGGCATCAAAGACACTAAGGTCATGCACTGTATCTAGAGCCCTTAACAGCTGACTTAAGTCTGTCTTGCCATTGGACTGTGAATGTGAATGATTCTGGAAAAGAGAGTGAGGCCAATGACCTTATGCAACTCCTCTTCACTTAAATCTTTCTTTTATTGTCTCCTTTTCCTTCTTCCCACTTATCTAAATCAGTTTCCAAGTCTTGTTAATAATTCCTCCAAGGCACCTTTCAAATCCATCTCCTTCCCTCCACATAAATGGCCAACATCCTGTATTGCCAATACCACTGGACAGTGGAAGGGAGCAGCTGCTATGGGATGAGGAGCCTTTCTCTTTTCTATCCTCTGCCCAAGCCTGG
Organism: Macrotis lagotis; assembly: GCF_037893015.1. Classification (NCBI taxonomy): domain Eukaryota; kingdom Metazoa; phylum Chordata; class Mammalia; order Peramelemorphia; family Peramelidae; genus Macrotis; species Macrotis lagotis. Next base: position 262,656,466 of record NC_133661.1, on the reverse strand, counting down.
TCAATTCCCAGAGCCCATTGGGCTGCCAAAAGCCCAGTATAAGTGCTATAGGGAGCACACTCCCCTGCTCCTTCTTCAACCCAGCATACTTCAACAAATACTAGAGGTTTTGGTTCCCTAATGTGCCTTTAAGTTTTCTGCCAAAGCTTTCTTCTCCTTTTTACTTGTTGGTTGCTAAATTCTATTATTACCACTCCCTTGGAGAGAAACATAGAGCCCCTATTCTAGTTTGAGTCTTGGACCCCCTCCCAAATTTCCAATAGTCATGGGCTAACTGACTTCAAATGTATATTCTGCCATTTGAATGATAATAATTCTTTTAATAATGTGGAGGACTACTGAATCTTACCATACTGCACCCTACAGATCAACAGGCATTATCATCAGTCCTAGGGTTACAACCTCAGGCAGTGCTAACCACCCTATCTGCCATATCCTAAGGTTCCTTGGGACTTTTCATCCCTCTTGCAGCTGAGACTTCCTATATATGTTGTCTCCCAGAATTAAAATGTGAGCTCTTTGAGAGTAGAAATTATCTGTCTATTTTGTTTGGATCTTGAGTATTTGGCATATAGGAAGTTCATAATAAAAGCTTTTTCATTCATTCATTCATTCACTCACTCACTCACTCACTCACTCACTCACTCACTCACTCACTCACTCACTCATTAACCTTAGTTCAAGTTCTCCTCATCTGTTGCCTGGATTATTTTAACAGCCTACTAATTGGTCTCCTTGCCTCAAATCTCTCCCTCATCCAATCCAAACTCCACACAGCTTCCAAAGTGAAATTATCAAAGCACTTATCATTCTCCTTCTCAATAAACTTTAATGACTTATTTCCTCTAGGATCAAATATAAACTATTCTGTTTGGCAGCTAAAGTCATTCACAGCTTGGTCTCAATTTAGAATACATGTTACTAGCCCCCATGCTTTTCCCTCATTCTTATCTTTCAGCCAAATTAATTTTCATATTCTTTACACAAAACTGTTTCCTATTTCTATAGGCTCTGAACAGGCATCATGCCTGAAATGTATTCTCTCCTTACTCCCAAGTTTTAGAACCCCTAGTTTCATTTGAGGCTCAGTCCAAGTCCTTCTTCTAAGTGGAACTTTACTTATTTCAATTGCTCACCCCCCCAAAAAAATTACTGTTTCTATTTTTTGCATAAAAAGATGATGCCAGTTCTTATGAGCACTCACAGTGTGCTTGGCTAATGCAATCTTTACATAGAATTTAGAGCATGCTCTGATATTCTATAACTGGTTCACTAATCATGTGGTGAATTCTGAGCCTTTTTGCCTATTTATGTATCCAGGGTGCCACTACACCAACCACATTTGTAATCCATCTTTATCTTCTCATTTACAGAACCAGGGCCAGGATAAATTCAAAAAGTAATAGTCAGCCAGGGTCTTGCCCTTAGCTGGCTTTTATCTTGCCTTCTGTGTCATAGTTTGACAATACTGTTAATAGGAAAGGTCTCAGATCCTCCCCCTGAAGCTAACATGTGGACTGTGAATATAGGATTCTGAGTTTTGGGTGAGAGGGATCAGAGTTGGCTATGAAATTGTGACTTTTAAAAGGTCAAGAAAGTCCAGGATCTGCTAAGATGTGCTGGATGATGAAGAGTGAAATCCCAAGTGGCTTGCTCAGTCTGGTTCAGCAGTATTGTCTACCCATGCTGAATTTGGAACTGAAGGTGAATGCTATGTGGAAACTATACTGTTGGAACTCATTTGCCCCAGTGACTAAAGTAATATGGGTGATAAGTTAGATTCCCCAGGTATTGGCAGGGAGAGACAGAAAATGTTTGTACTTGTATTCTTGCTATAGAGCATTGGCCTTGGAGTCAGGAGGACTGGAATTTGAATCCAGCCTCAGACACTTGCCACTTACTAGTTATGTGACCTTGGACAAGACACTTAACCCTGATTTGCCTCATATCCAGGCCAGCTCCAGTCATCCTGATTCAAATCTGGCCACTGGACCCAGATGGTTCTGGAGAAGAAAGTGAGGCTGGTGACTGAGCACAGCCCCACCCTCACTCAAATCCAATTCATTTGTTTGTCATGGCATCACCTCCCGTGACATGGCAGTCTTCTTCAAAAATGAAGGACAAAAAAACCATTCCTTTATTAAAAAAAATTCCTTTATAAAAGCTAATTGACAATAATTAGCTTAAGGAATTGTGGTACTAACCATTACCAGTTATCAGTGAGACAACAAAATCAAATCAGGGCTTGAGCCAAAAGTAACATAAAAATACCCTGTGACTATTTGAGGGGAAATTACTCCCCTCTAAGAGAGAGTTGTAGCCAGCCCTGCTCTGGGAGAGTGAGTCCAGAGCCACTGTAACAGACATTTAAATGAATTAACATCTTGTCTTCTCCAGTTGAGGAAACTGAGACCCTTGGAGTTAAGTGACTTGCACAAGGTCATTATGTCGCTTAAGATAGAGTGAGTGTAAGATTCTTAAATCAGGGACCATTTTATTTATATCTTTGAATCTCTTTAGCTTAACAGCTCACACATAGTAGGTCCTAGTGAAGTGCTTATTGATGGGTTAATATAAGCAATTATGGAATATTTTTTTGTGAAACTCTTGTTACAAGGTATTAATTGTCTCTTCAAATTTTCCAGTTGATTTTTAAACTCCTTCCTTATTTCTTCAAGGAAGTCTTTCTGTGCTGAAGACTAGATCATATTCTCCTCAGAGGTTCCAGGTCTCTCTGAGTTAGGGTCTTTTCCTTCCAAGAATTTTTCTATGGATCCACCTTTCCGCTGACCCTTCTTCATTTTGCTAAGACCTTGAGTTGGGGAGGGGCTGGTTCACAGGGGCTTGGGATTGCTAAAGGCTTTACTCACTGAATGCAATTTCTCTGGCTGTCCAGTAGGAGGTGCTGGTTGCTTTCTCTAGAGTGTCTGTGACCTTGATTGAGGCATTCTCCCTTAGCCTGAAGGGAGGGGTTGAAGCTATTGAATCCTTTTAGTTCTTTTGCCTTCAATCAATGGTGGGCTTTATGCTGGGGTGAGGTCATTCCTCTCCCTATTGTCAGATGGGCTGGTTCTTCTGCTCACACACCTGTGCCTGAGGCAGTAGCCTGCTATTGTTTGTTCTGGGAAGAGGCCTCAGCCACAATGGAGGTGTGGACTCAAGAGTTCCTTAGACCAGAGGAGCCCAGGGATGGTGTCTCCAGCTTTCCTGCACCGGAACTCTCCCCCCAGCCCTGTCTGCAAGCCAGTACCAGTGCCTCTGCTCCCTAGTTGACTCAAGCCCCGGCTGTCTAGCCCCACCTCTGATCCAGCAGGTCCTGCTCCTCCCCAGCTCCAATTCAGCCGCTAATCTGGCTGATCCAGGACTGATCTGCCCTCTACGCCCAGACTCACCCACCTGAATTTGCCCAATGCTGCTACAGGAGACAAATCCTGAGGTAGATGTTCTTTTTCCTATCTTTTCTTTCTGGGTTTTGTGGGTCATATTTCTGTTAAGAGGTGTGTTTCATATGATAAATGGGGAAAGATAAGGAGTCTTTAGAACTGTGCCTGTTTTCTCTCTGCCATCTTGGCTGGAAGTCGAAAATTGTCTAAACTCTTATAGGGAATTCAGATCTTTTATGCCTATTTGATTTTTAACCCTTCAGCCTGACACTTAAGACTGGATATCTTTGATCACTCTTCAGAAACTTTGGTTCTGCTATTAACTTGTGGTCTTGATCTCAGAATAAAATAAGAATTTTAGGATTGGAAGGATCTTCAGAGGCCACCTAATCCAACATGTACTTCTACAAGAATTTCCTCTATGATTCACCCAGCAAAGATCCATCCAGTCTTTGCATGAAGCTCTCTAGTGAAAGGGAACCTCCTCAGGCACATTTTTTCCCCCCCTGTTATTGACCTGAAATCTGCCTGCCCTGTTCTCTTAGTTCTACCCTCTGGAGCCAAGAATAACAAGTCTAAACCTCTTTCCGTGGGACAGTTCTTCAAATACTTTCATGGCCTGACCAATAGTTTTTCTTCTCCACTTGGAATGCCTCCATTTCCTACAAATGATTCTAATCTAGAATCATTACAAATACATTCCTGTAATGGTGTCTTTCTTCTGGATGCTCTCCAGCTCATCCATAGCCTTCTAAAATGGAGTGAATAGAATTGAATACAATATTTCAGATGTTTCTGAAGGGTTTTCTCAATATATCTTCAGATTTTACTAACTTTTTTTGGGTTATCATGTCACATGCTGTTGATTCATACTGAGCCTGCAGTCCACTTAAATTCAGATGTTTTTTTTCAGACAAACTTCTGTCTAGTCATGAAGACCCTATCTTGAGATTGTGAGGTTGAGTTTTGTAAACCCAATTGTAAGCCTGTATTAAATTTAATTTTAATAACTATTGCCTCTGACCTATTACCCAGAAATACATGTCTCTATAACTTCACTAACTTAGCCTTTCACAGTAAATTATAAGCTTTTGGCCTCTAATAGGGAACATTCAATTCTTAACCTTTTTTATCTTTTCTTCCCAGTGAAGGAGTCTTCAGTCTGTATCGTGGAAGGTATTGGTCCCCAAATCAAAATTGAATAATGCAAAGATATGAACCATGAAATAATTGTAGATACAGCATAAAATTCAAATTGTGAGTAAGTGTACTGCTCATACATTCAAATGTTTGATAAAGACTCTAAGCAGATATACTCAAATGGATCATAGAATCATAGGATTAGAGAGGTAAAGCTGAAAGACACTTCAGAAGTTATTGAGTTTAATGTTATTTCATAAAAGAGGAAACTAAAATGCATAGAGTGAAGGAAGGGATTGGCCTAAGGTCATACAGGTAGGAAGAATCAGAGTCAATATTCTCCTCAGTGACACAGATCAAAACTTGGCCAAACTTCTCAATCCTGTGTAACTTTCCTTCATTCTTCCATTCTCTTCCATAATTTCTGCCCACAGGGTATTGATTCAATGTGCAGTGTGGGGGGTATCCTTTCCTTCTCCTGACATCATCTTTCACTCTTGCCATTGCCAGTCAATATTTTCCCTCTAATTGTGTGCTTCTTTGATGATTATTTTAGTTCTTCATAATTTCTTATTTATTAAGTTCTGTAACCTGATTATACCTACTATGAGGCTTTCCATTGCCTTCTGAGTGATTCTTATTTTTAATTATATGGAGACTGGAATATACCATGACTCATATCCATACAATGCCATCAGCAGATTATTAGTATTAGTTTCTAGGTGAAGTTTAGGGTCATCAAAGGCATTAAGTCTTCAGAGACAATACAGCCTATTCTGTTCTCCTTGGTCTCTAGGACCAACTAATTCATGAACAGTGTCCAAGATACATTTTCATTTTTCAAGTGCACTTCATAGTTTGGACAATAGGCATTCTTGATACACTTGATTTTTCTTGTTTGGTGAGACTAAAGTCTTTTGAGTGGTTCTGAATCTTATCTAAGATGCTCTGCAATGATCCAAGGCTTGATGCAATCAGCACAATGTCATCAATAAAATGGAACTTATAGAGGACTACAAGGAATCCTTCAATTTGGATTCTGAACTGGATTTCCCCCCTAACCATGGTGAATACATACATCTCCCTTTTTTGTCATCTTTATATTGGTAATAAGAGAATTCTTGAACAAAGTTATTTTTCTTATTTCTTATTTCCATGCACAAACATAACAAATTTCAGAACCTTCCATTCCAGACTGGTTATATAAAACTTGATCAAATATAAAAAGTTCAGTAGTCGAAAATACTAAGTACAGTTAAGAAATGCAAGTGAGATTTTAATAAAATGAAGTCTTTCATTATACTCACCCTTATTATATTCGCTTGGTAAAATACCTTCATTTACAGGAGTAAATGTGAAGTCAGATCCAAGGTATTGGTTAAATCCTTCATGCAGAATTACATTTGTTATCTTTATGGGAGGAGCTTTCACTTGGCCATATTGTCCACAGTCCACTGGAGAGCTGGCAACAGGAACAAACTACACAATAAAATAAAAACAATTGAAAAATGCCTCATCTCCCAACCTACAGTTAATAGGTGTAGTTTTCTTTACAAACTTAGGTAATAGGCCCCCTCCCATGTATATGTATATGTACATGTACATGTACATGTATATGTATATGTATATGTATATGTATATGTATATGTATATGTATATGTATGTGTATGTGTATATGCATATGCATATGTACACACACACACACACACACACATATATAGGCCTTTATTTTGTATATTTGGGATCAGAAAACTTCATCCCAAACCTTTAGAAAGATAGGCCTTTTGTAACAATTTCCAATTACTTTCATGGCTCAACAAACTTTATTAAAGAGTCTACTTTCTAACCAGCCCTATAAAAGTACACATTTTCTGAGACTGACTATCCCCACTCTTCCAGTTATCTCTGGATGAGAATTTCTCTTTCATCTCCATAGTAAAAGAGAAAATGAAATATATAGGCTGTGAAATTTTTTTCTGAAATATGTGAGCATAAAAATGCATTTATATTAAAATGTTTTAATTTCTTCCTTTCTCATATGGCCTTAAAAACTATAATAGGCTTCAAATTACAAACTTAAAATTTTTTTTTATTAATGAATGATCATGAATGAATGATCAAAATGATCAAAATTCAATTCTTTTAGAAGGAATAAGATAAAAACAATCTTTATCTTCTTTGTTTATATTTTAAAGCCTTTTTACAAGTTGGCTCCAAACTACTTTTCTGATTCATAATTCCCTTTTCTCATCCTATAGTCCAGTCAAATTGTCAATCTTGCAGTTCTTCACATATGACATATTGTATCTCATCTTCTGGTCTTGATATTGGCTGTCCCCTATAACCTGTAATGAAGTCCCACCTCTTTGTCTCCTAGAATTTTTTTTTTTTAAAACAGCTCAAGTGATACCTTCTTTAATTATCTACAAATGCCCCCTCTCTGGATATACCCTAAGATTCTATTCCAGGCCTTCAGTATCTACTTGATTGATTTATAGTCCCTTAGGTTTAATGATCTCTATACAGAAGAGTCCCATATCTACCTATCCAGCTTTTCTTCTGAATTCTAGTTGCATATTACCAGTTGTTTATTGGATATTTCAAACTGGATATTCTGTAGTACTTCAAATCTAAACTTATAATTTGACTCCCTTTTCCTCTCCCCCAAACTCACCACTTTTACAAATTTCTCTATTACTCTGGAAGACAATACCATCTTTCTGGTCACATGAAATGCTCTTGTCCTTCAATTCATCTGGTAGATATTTTAGATATACTTGTTTATCTCTCCTATTGGAATATAAGCTCCTTAAGGGCAAGGACTGATTATTTCATTTTTGTCTTTTTATCTCCAGTATCTAGCACAGTATTAGGAATGTAGTATATACTTAATATTTGCTTTTTTTGAACTTTAGTAAAACACAGGTTTCCATTAAGGATAAAACTTTATCTTGCCTCTTTCACTTTGATTAAACTGACAAGAGTTGGGCATGATTATAATAAATGAACATGTATATTGCAGATGTAAAACAAAATAAATATTTTTAAGGGACAAAGTAAAAGGAAAGTTTGAGTTTTAACGATATCTGCAATGGCAAAAAAATTATCCAAGTGAATAGTTTTCTGGAAAATTTTTATATAATTGGCAAATTACCATGACTTCCTGGTTCTATTCCCTGTGGCCTAACCATGATCTTGGCTTTGTACAATGCTCTTGCTCTAGCTTTCTTTGACTCTCCTTTTTAGTCATTCAATAATATTTCTAACTTTGACTTAGGCCTTTCAGAGATTATTCCATTAGTTTATTTCCACTTTTGTCACCCTCTTGGTGTGACTGGAGGAGCAAGTTATCTATGGTGCTGCTGCTCATATTTATATATACACAAGGTTTATAACAAAATAACCTGGGAACTAAGAGACCCCATTATCTCTAATATATAAATAAGGCATCTAAGGCAGAAAGAAATTAAATGGCTTGCCTAACATTACATAGATAATAAGTGGTAGAACTGAGGTTTGAATGATGGTCTTTTTTTTTTTTTGAATGATGGTCTTTTGACAAATAAGATGGACAAAGAGGCCTTCATACCCAGGTTAGCTGCCCTTTTTAACAATGCCAAATTATAATCAGGGTATTCTTATTTTTGTTGTTTGTCATTTCCAAATCTCTTAATAAGAGATCATAATAGGTCTTGAAAAATTTCAGTAGTTTTCGTATGAAGGCAAACATTTATAGCAGTCTCATGCTATGGGGTCACAATAAAGGGATTGGAATTCCTAATTCATCACTACATGGAAAGCAAAGTGGGATTATTTAAAAAAAAGAGAGAAAAATGAATTTTTCCAACAAGTCTGTCTTATCCCAGGATGCCCTCACTGCTTTTTCTCCAGATTTATTCAATCATTCATTTATTTTTACCATTTTTTAAACAGAGTTCTTTTCTGAACCAAACAAGTCTGCTTGCTGTCTCTGCTATGTGACCTGTTTGTTCTCTTCTGTCCCATCATATAAACTATTCCATCCAGAGAATCTTTCAAAACCTCATTTCAGAATGGAATTCAGTTCAGAATATCTCATTTCTCACCTGGGTGCACTTCTTTAGAATTTCCCTAATTTTTCCATTGTGTTGGTGCCAAGCCCCTTCTCTGCCTACCTTTCCTGTTTTCTCTTGTGTATTGTCTTCTTTCATTAGACTGTAAGCTCTTTTGTGTGTGTGTGTGTGTGTGTGTGTGTCTAGTGTATAATACTTAGTTATATATACTTAAAAGCTTACTGATTGATTCCTATGTTCAGTTCTTTCCTCAGTACTTAGATGCAGTGATTTTGTACTATGTTAATTTGTACTTTTTTGTATGTTGCTTTGTAAACAAGCTAAGGCTTTTTCATGATTGCAAATTGTGTTAAGTGCATTGAGACCAAGGAGCATGCCTTTTGTGTGTGTGTGTGTGTGTGTGTGTGTATGAATGGAAGACTGCTATATAAATAAGAAAGTTTAGATACATCTCTGTATGAGATAGCTCTTCAATGTAAGTAAATGTGAATTAGAAAATTTATAAATAATATAACATTCAGTATAGCAGTAGATTGTAGTGTGATTCAGGATATTTGTGAATACAGGTACATGCATATATTTGTATCTTTGGAAATCATATTTGAAAATTAATTTGCTAAATATATCTTTTTAGGGTAGGTCTGGCCTTATGAAATTATTCATGTAGATAGCTCCTAGTGAGTAAACTCCCTCTTTCATTGAATACTGGCAAATATTCTGCAACTTATAGAGTTAAATATCTCCTGGGTTATGGAGAGGTTGAATGCCTGGGATCATATGGCTAGAATGCATTAGAATGCACCTATTTCTTACTAAAAGACCAATTCTCTATCGACAACTTTATTATATTTATCAAATATGGATCATAATATAGAGTAATTCCTTGAAAAATTTACCAGTCTCAGTCTATCTTTAAATATGTGAGATTAAGTCTAATGGTCATTAAAAACACACTCATTTTCAATTTAAAGTAATTTAGAAATATGAAAAAAGAGACTCTAGGTAAAGTAAGTCATTAAAATCTAAATTCTTTTAAATCATATCTTAAAATAACAAGGGTAAATGATTAAATTCTAGCCTGCTAAGCAAAATCCTGCCCCCCCAAAGTTGCTGGCAACTCATTACTCCAGGAATTAACTTGTTCCCTGGGGACTGAAGAATAAGGCTGTTTGAGTTTATGACCAAGGAAGACATAGAGAACATCATTCTAAACAAACTAGATAATTTTGAATATATTAAATTAAAATTAAATTAAAAAGCTATAACCAAGCTGTAACCATTAAAAACCACTGTACAAGATCAAAAGAAATGTAGTAAATTGGGAAACAATTTTTGCAACTAGTATTTCTGACAAAGGACTCATTTCTAAAATATACAGAGAACTGAGTCAAATCTTCAAAAAAACAAGCCATTCCCCAATTGACAAATGGTCAAAGGCAATTTATAGTGGAGGAAATCAAAGCAATCCATAGTCATATGAAAAATATGAAAAATTGCTCCAAATCATTACTTATTAGAGAAATACAAATTAAAGCATCTCTGAGGTAGCTATACCTCACACCTCTCAGACTGGCCAATATGACCAGAAAGGACAATGATCAATGTTGGAAGGGATGGGGGGAAATCTGGGACACTAATACATTGTTGGTGGAGCTGTGAACTCATTCAACCTTTCTGGAGAGCAATTTGGGATTATGCTCAAAGGGCAACAAAAATGTGCACACTTTTTGACCCAGCAATACCACTACTACTAGAGATGATAAATACCACTACTACTAGAGATGATAAAAAAGGGTAAAAACATGACTTGTACAAAAATATTTATAACAGCCCTGTTTATGGTGGCAAAAAATTGGAAATTAAATGAATGTCTGTCAATTGGGGAATAGCTTAACAAACTGTGGTATATGTATGTCATGGAACACTATTGTTCTATTAGAAACCAGAAGGGATGGGAATTCAGGGAAGCCTGGAAAGATTTACATGAACTGATGCTGAGAGAGATGAGCAGAACCAGAAAATCATTGTACACTCTAACAGCAACATGCAGGTGATGATCAACCCTGATGGATTTGCTCATCCCCTTCAGTGCAACAATTAGGAACAATTTTGAGCTATCTTCAATGGAGAATACCATCTGTATCCGGAGAAAGAATTATGGACTTTGAACAAAGACCAAAAACTATTACCGTCAAATTAGAAAAAAAAGCATTATATTATTATTATGTAATTTTACTATCTCATACTTTATTTTTTTTCTTAAGGATATGATTTCTCTGTCATTACATTCAACTGAGATCAATGTATAACATGGAACCAGTGTAAACACTAACAGAATGCCTTCTGTGGGGGTGGGGGAAGGGAAGTAAGATTAGGGGGAAAAATTGTAAAACTCAAAATAGATAAACTTTTTAAAAAATAAACAATTAAAAAAATGGCTCAGAAAGGAAACAGCAAAAAAAAAATAGAATAAGGCTGTTTGGATAGCTATATAAAATATATATAAAGCACATTAAATATAATTAAATGGAATGTTTTTTATAAAAATAACATTTTGTTATTAATGGTTGTTATTATACTTAGATATCCTTTTAAAGGTAAAATTAAGATAGCTCATACCTCTATGAGTAATTCTCTTCTTTATGTCATGGACAGTGATGAAAATACATCCTTCTTGATTGAGAAGGAAATCTTTAGCCCTTCCCAAAACACTTAGGTTATTCACATTCTAGTTGTCAACTGGGGATGAGTAGGGAAAGAATTCCTAAAGATGTGCTCTATAGCTCCTTTCCTGCTCAGTCTTTCCCCTTTATCAGCTAGGGGGACACACACAACAGGAAAATAAATTGTCATTGTCCTTTCTCCTGCCACAGAGTGGGAAGAGTCATTTATTACTTCTTGGAAATCACCTTTCACATTGGGAAGTAAGCACATAAAAGTAAGTGACTCAGATAAAATTAAACCACATCAGAAATGTTTGAACTATCTTTGATAGTCAATAAACAACTGTTAATAAGGAAATTTTGTAGTTTCTTAGAAACTTAAATACTTAAAAGCTGTAGTTTCTTAAACTACTTTGTACTTTCTTAAATACAAATAAAACACTTGTAAAGAAGGTATCATAATATATATTTGATGATCATTTCCCAAACTCTCATTTTAGAATGATTTATACACTTTATTTTATTTTTTTATTTTTTTATTTTTAGTTTTTGCAAGGCAGATGGGGTTAAGTGGCTTGCCCAAGGCCACACAGCTAGGTAATTATTAAGTGTCTGAGGCTGGATTTGAACCCAGGTACTCCTGACTCCAAGGCTGGTGCTTTTATCCACTACACCACCTAGCCACCTGATTTATACATTTTAGATTAAAAAATGTAAAAATAATAATCATTACCGAATTTTTCCTTGAAAGGGGTTCTGTGAGGTGAAATTCAGCTCTTGCTCTGTCATCATAACCTACAACCATTCCATCTAATATTTGTAAGTTAGGCAATCGATATATTAGCATATGGCGATGAATAATTTTACGAGAAATCTGAGGGAAGGTAAAATAACAAAATATCACTTAAAGTTACTTTAAATTGTGTGACAATTAATGCAACTTAAAGTCACAATTAAAAATTAATCATGTTAGCGAAGCCAATTTATCACAGACATAACAAATGAAAACTAGCTAATGAATCTTCCCTTAGCTAATAATAGAATCTTATTAAAGATTTATTGAACAGAGTTTAATTCTCAAATCAATTATCACAACTCCATTTATGCTATGAAAATTAATTTCTGAAAATGTTATCAAGGTTGCCATTCAGAGTCTTGGGTTCTCTTGAAAACACGTTTTTATTAATGATACATCAATTTGCTTTAACTCACTCTTCATTCTCGCTATGCTTGATCTTCCTTTTCACCCTGCTTAGGGAGTCCTCATGAAGGTGACAAGAAGTGAAGGGGAAATGAAACAATCAGCATTATCAAGGAGGAAGGGATGCTGTGCACAAAGGCAAAAAGATGAGAAGACAATGGTCTTTTCCTGGATAGATTTGGCTGTTCATTCCATTTAGCCAGCTCTGAAACAGGATAAACCAAGGCCAGCAGCAATCACAGATGCTTGACAACAACTGGACAGTGAGGCTATCAAACCACCTGAGTTTGAGCTTATGTCAGAGCCTTTCAACAAGCTCCCATGACTTGAAGGAGTCAAGACCTTACTCCATAGTTAATCCTGCTGCAATTGATGAGAAGCTTTAAGAAAATCTCCAGTGGAAAATTCTAGGGAATGACAGCTGTACTATCTGCTTGTGTAGGGAATTTGGATCAAGAAGCAGCTGCTATGTACCAGATGTTGAAATATTTTATTATTTATTATGTTCTAGTTATTACATGCTTTTTATTTACTGCTGAGCAAAAATATTGCATACATCATTCCTGTATGTGTAATTCTTCTTTCAGGGAAAACCAATTCCATCTATGTCAAGGTTATGTGATAGCACTCACTGGAAATAAAACACAATTAAAAAGAAATTGAAATGAGCCAATGGATAGAGGCTCAGAGTCAATTTTGCTTGGATATATCTGCAAATCCACAAACTTCTATATAAAATCCTTCCTCACAGAGCTAGAACTGAGTGATAGAAGTTCTGCTAACTCTCTGGGAACCACTAAGAATAGGTCTTTAATTAAGCACTTCCATCCCAGTGCATCCTTGGCACAAAAGGTTATGGGTGAATGTAGCATTCTTTGGTGCCCTATGCACTCTACTCCTGTTGCATAGGCAACAAACTTGCTTTCCCTCTCTCCTCTTTCAGCCTTGGGGCTTTCACTGAGTCTTGGCTCCTCTGTCGGCACAGTCTCTGTCACTGCCCTGGTTGAGTAGGGAAGTTGGAGAATCCTTTGCTTCCCTTCACTTTTTCCAGGTCTCCTTCTAGCATCATTCAGTGACCTCCTCTCCTCCTTTAAGATCCACTGTGTTCACATCTATTACCCTATCAAAATCCTTTCCTCTGGACCCCCTTTCTTTCCTCAATGGATTTAGGTAGCACCTTAATTCCTGCCCTCACCTTAGGAGACTTCAACATACATATCAATCCTCCCTCAGACACCTTAATTGCCTCATTTCCCTTGACCTACTCCACTCCAGCTCAGCCTCAAATGTACCACACCCACTGAACTTAGAAATTTCCATATTTGATTATAATCCACTAACTTTCTACTGCTCCCTTTGCCTTCCAATACCAACTTTTCTCTTTGCGCCTACCATGACCTCCAATTTCTCGACTCTCTGTTATCTGTTAGGTCATTAATATTATGCTAGACATACTCTTCTTTAGTTGATGAACCAATTCAAGGAATTATTCTTGGTCCACTATTGTTACATAATCTCAACTGGGCCTTCCACTGTTGCTAGGCAATACTTTTTGGACCTCCTTAATTATCTCATTATTCCATTCAGTTATCCCTCTTCAAGTCTCCCATGATACTCCATCCTTCCTACCCCATCATCTCAGCTGAGAACCTTGCCTCATATTTTATGGGAAAAAAGAAATCATTCACTGAGAACTTCCACTTCTGTCCCTGTCTCAAATTACTGAGATGTCTTCTGCCACTATCACTTTCTTCATCTATCTCACATAGAAGAGGTAACTTTTCTCTTTGACAAGGCAAAGCCCTCTATATACACAAGGGATATCATTCCATCCTATCTCCTCTGACAGATTGTTCCCTCTGTCATCTCCATTCTCTTATTTTCAATTTCTCCCTGTCTACTGTCTGCTTCCCTATTGCCTATAAACATCTACAAAAAATCTCACTTGATCCTTCCATCACCATTAACAATTGTCTCATTTTTTCCTGCTTGTTGTGTCTAAATTCTTCAAGAAGACTGTCTACAATATTGTTTTCACTTCCTCTTCTATTACTCTCTTTTTAACTCTCTACAATCTGGCTTCTGATTATATCATTCAATTAAAACAGTTCTCTCTAAAGCTAACATTGATCTCTCAATTGCTAAATCTAATGACCTTTCTTTTTCAACCCTCATCTTTCCTGACTTCTCTGTAGTTTCTGATACTGTTGATCACCCTCTTCTCCCTACTATTCTCTTTGTATTTTTGGGGGGCACATTATTCCCTCCTGGTTTTCCTTCTACCTAACCATTCCTCCTCAGTCTCCATCACTGAATTTTCATCCATGTCACTCCTTTTAACAATGGGTGTCCCATTAAGAGCCCTTCCTTGGGTTATTTTCCTTTCTACTTTTGCTGATGTCATTAGTCCCTATAGATTTAATTGTCATCCCTATGCAGATGATTCACAAATTTACTTATCCAGTCTTAATCTTTATCTCCAATATCTCATATTTCCAACTTATTAGACATCTCAAACTGGATGTCCTGTAGACATCTTAAGTTCAACATGTCCCAAACTGAATTCATTATTGGTTCCCTCAAACAATCTCCTTTTTCTAACTTCCCTATTTTAAATTAGATCATTGAGTGGCAGACTGGCTTTACCCTACTGTCAAAAGTTTGTCACCTGATGATACTGTACCACTGAAGAGCCTCAGCATTATGGGGAAGACCTAATTTTCAAAAATCAAGGTCTCTCATCCACCAATAACCATCCTGATCTTATGTCAGGCCACTGGGCTTACATAGAGTAGTGAGAATGACTTCTTTGCACAATACTGCTTCATTTTAATCAATCTTATGTGCAAGTCATGACATCATTTTCCTGATGTCTTGATCTTCTTTGAGTTTGAAGCACACCTACTGCTACTTTTAACTTCTCCATTATCCTTAAGGTAATTCTCTCAGTCTCCCCGCCTTGCAATTTAGGGGTCATCATCCTTGGCTAATGCTCCCCTCCTCCACATCTAATCTATTGCCATAGTCAATCTGGCAAAGACTGCTACCTTGTAACATCTCTTGAATGAGTCTCCTCTTCCCTCCTGACATTGCCAGGGTTCTAGGTTAGGTCCTCAGCTCTTCTTCTAGGGCCACTACAATAGCTCATTGGTTGGTTTCCCCGCTCCCCACTCTATGTCTATACTCTATTAAGCTAACATGATCTTCCTAAAGCAAAAAGATGACCCTGGCACACACCCCTAAAGTCCTTCATGAAGTCCAGTGGCTCCCTATCTCCTCCAGAAGCAAATATAAAATCCTTTGTTTGCTACAACATTCTTACCTTTTTATCTTATACCTTGTTCCCCCCTCTTTTGTGCTCTCTGATCTAGTCATACCAATCTCCTTTCTTTTCCTTACATAAGACACTTCATTTCTTGGCTCTGAACATTTTCACTAGCCATCTGGAATGTTTTTCCTCCTCAGTGCCTCCTTGATTCCCTGGATTCCTTTAAGTCCCAACTAAAACTCCACTTTCTATTAGAAGTCTCTTAATTCACAGTCACTTCCTCCTTGTCCTCTTTCTAACTTAGTTGTACAGAGTTGTTTCTGAGCACCCCAAGGGCAGGGACAATGTTGGCAGACTCAGCAAATATTAATAAATGTTTACTGACCGACAGTAAGACCTGGTTTCCTCATGATCATGACCCTGCATCCCTGGCCACACTTTCCAGCACTTGTACTTTCACTCTACCCCACAATGATAATGGTGATGATTTCTGTATTTGTCCTTCATTCTTGAGGACCAAGACATCAGGGAGGTGATAGCATAAAAATGCACATGAATTGTACTTGAGTGAGGGGCTGCTGTGCTCAGTCATCACTCTCACTTTCTCCTCCAGAGCCATCTGGGTCTAGTGCCCGATATGAATCAGGTCAGTGAATCAGACTTGCCCAAGGTCACACAGCTTATTATCAAGTGTCTGAGGCTGGATTCAAATTCCCTTCCTCTTGATTTCAAGGCCAGCACTCTATCCACTGGGCAACCTAGCTGCATATAGAGGGATTAAATTGGCAGTTGGGGGTTAGTCATGGTGAAGGAGTCTGAATACCTTGTTCCCTGCTGCCACCTCTAGACCCTCTTCTACCACTATTACTCAGTTACCTTCCTGTTATATAAATAGGATTTTTCTCTGATTTATAATCTTTCCTTCTCAAATCCTGCCTTAATACTAGATATTTTCTCAATTTCTTTGTTTCCTGTCTCTTCTTCCTTGATTCCACCTCATCCTCACCCATAGCCCATTATCTTGCCATTAGCCACAAGGCTTTCTTTCCCTGCTATATTTTCATGACCCCATATTATCCTTCCATCTTTTCTGCTGTTTTATAATCTATAACCCAGTTATAGATGTGACCTCACTGTGACCTCAGATCCCTCCATCCTCAGTTGTTTTTCCAGTCATAGATGGTCTTCTGCCTCATCTGGATTTGGTGGTGAGCCAGTTTAACTTAACACCATCATCTTCATTCTTTTCATTTATGAGCTGATCATGCCTTGCCAAGTTTCCAGCCTTGGGTTACTGCTATCATACTAGAACTTCCTTCTCTGATTACTTCTAGTTTTCCCTGCTTACATCTTGTTTGCATGTTTCCTCTCTGTTGAGAATAAGAACTTCTTGAAGGATGGGATAGTTTGGTGTCCCCGGAGTTCAGCACAATTCAGGGCTCACATGAAGCTCTTAAACTATGGTTGTTGACATGCCATAATCTGGTGAATGGCACCATCTAGTGGTTAAATGGAAGCAAGTCATCTGAGCTCATTCGGAATTAAGTGTTTTCCCAAAGGTGACTAGAAGCCCCTATTAGCCCCCAGCTGCCAATTTACTCCCTCTGTTCTATGCTTTCCTGTTGATGATGCTAGCCTGAGTTCTGGTTTTGGGAGCCGAGAGCCATGTGGTGAAGGAAGGAAGAGGAGAACAGCAAGAGGTGATCGCTTTACTAATTTCTTGCATTTGTGGTTTGCAAGGACTACTCAGACCTGTTCTTTTTCCCTAGAAGGGATTTCTTGTTTAATAATTTATATATAATTTATAACTCCTATCCAATGAAAAGTTCTTTTCCTTCAGAAAAAGGATTTTAATTGATTGTTAGAAGCAATATGGTTGAACTAATTAAAGTGATAGCCTTCTCAGAACTACCTGAATTTCTTTTTATTTTTTAATTTTTGGATGTTATTATGTTTTGGGGGGTTAAGTGACTTGCCTAGGTTCACAGAGTGGCTTGTAGGTGTCTTTAAGGTAGATTTGAATTCAGGTTCTTCTGACTCCAGGGTTGGTGTTCTATCTACTTCTATCTACTTTGCCAGATGCCCCCCAAATACTTGAATTTTCAATAAAATTATTTTTTAAAAATTGGGTAGAATTACAGATGATTGTAATTATAGAATTAAAGGTTAAATAAAAAAATCAGGCATGGTCAGGGAAGATATAAATGTGTATATATATATATACATATATATATATATATGTATATATATATATGTATTAGGTTATTGCAAGACAATGGTGTTAAGTGGCTTGCCCAAGGCCACACAGCTAGGTAAGTGTCTGAGGCCGAATTTGAACTCCTAACTTCAGGACTGGTGCTCTATTCACTGCACCACCTAGCTGCCCCAGGGAAGATATTTTTGGACAGGATTTTTTTTTTCCGTGTAGACAAAAGAGCTTTAGCTCTCATGGTCACTTCCCCTAAGTTATTCTTTCTTTTCTTTTATTCTTCTGGAATCAATAGATCCTCAAAAAGTCTGTCTCCCACCTTGATTCTTACTTTCCCCCATTCCTTCCATATTCTCATAGACGGATGTCTCCTGTAGTGCTATCAGCTCAGGGGCAAAGAGAGGTAGGTGAAGGAAGTAATGGGGCAGCCATTTGTGTATTTGGTCATTCTAAATAGGATGTTTCCTGAGAGAAAAAAAAGGACAGTCATGGGGAAACAAATTATTCTATGTGATTTTGTGATTTTTGGCCTCTTTGTTTTCTATCTTTAGGAGGAAAAAGCAGGGTAGAAACCTCAGGACAAAGGAAATTCCCAGACAGCTATTCTAGAGTTCAATAAAAGATAAAAGAAGGCAGATCAAATCAAACAAGTAACAGATTGCCTTTACATGCCTTTAATCCCAATGCTACTCCACACTCCGAAGTATTGTGGGATAAAGCATTACCAAAAGACTCTGGACTCAGAAGATGGTTATGTAGAGGCAATGGATTGAAGATACCAAATGAAATGTAGATTTTTGGAAAATGACAATGTCAAAATTTGTTGTGTCTGACTATACATATTTGTTACAGGATTTTAAAAATTTTATGTTGGGAAAAATGAAGAGAAGAGAAAATAAATACTTGTTAACTAATATCAAAATAAAGGTCACTTCTTAACCTTGAAAGTTAAACAATTAAAACAATGATGGATAACAACTGAAAGTCCGCTATGAATAGTGATTTAAAATGTATATATTACTCTATATGAATTATTTAAATGTTAGTAATTGCTCAGTAATCATTATTTATACTGTTATTTTTAATGAACCTTTTTCTATTAAGAAGTCTAAATTCTTGTTTACTCTCACTTTTCTAAACTTAGAACATTACCCCTGAAATTATATAATCAAAATCTCAATACATACTATCATTTGTTTGATTGCAAATAATAAAATTACAAATACAATGCTTTGGGAGGAAATAATGAGTATGGAGGGTTTTGCCTATCCAAACCTAATAAATGATAGCAAAATGTATGGCTTCTTTCAGATCATTGATAATTATAGGTATTGTGGAGATGAGCAATTTAAATCTAATATATATGTATGTAAATATATATAATATATACAGATACATATAATATACATATTTACATCTATATATTTATATATATGATAAGCAAATATATATGTATTATTCTTACAGCAAAACTTCAAATAATTCCATGAATATCAAGCTGCCCTTAGTAGTAATGTATATAGTAATAAGATCCCAGTTAGAAATCTCCTAGAGACAAGGACAAAATCTTAGTGACATCATATAAGTCTCTGAGAAAATTCTTTCTGCTTAAATTCAAAGCCTGATATGGAATTGTTCTATTCTGGCCATAAGATATCAATGGGAAGAGAAATATTTTAAAAATGTTTAGATTTAAATATTTTATATGTTCTCAAATCATTTCAGCAAAAATGCTTGGTATTGTTAAGATTTATTGTTCAATTGGATCAAATTGGAAGGAGAGTAATAAGAGAAGGTTCTAGTTCCAAAAAATTTGTCAAAGTAGATGGAGGACAAAAATCTATATTTTTGTATGGATTATATAATAGATTTAGCACTAGAAGAGACCATGGAGGGTAGGGGCTCCATTAAATTCAACCTCCTTTTCAAGATGAGGAACTGAGGTACAAAGATATAGAATGGCTTGTCCAATATTAAGTTACTGTGGTAGAACTTTAACTCAGATCCTCTTGACTCCAAGTCCAATGCCAGGATATTTCTTTTTTTTTTTTAAATTTTATTTATTTAAGGCAATGGGATTAAGGTCACACAGCTAGGCAATTATTAAGTGTCTGAGACCATATCTGAACTCAGATCCTCCTGACTCCAGGGCCAGTGCTCTATCTGCTGCACCACCTAGCTGTCCCAATATTTTTAAAATAATATTAGCAGTCAGGTGGTGCAGTGGAGAAAGTGCACTCTTTTACAGATGAGGACACTCAGACTAAGAGAGTTTAAATGACTTGGTCATAGTCACACAGCTAATAAAGTGTCAGAAGCAGGATTCAAACTCATTTTTCTACGACAGCAAGTCCAGTATTCTATCCACTAGGACACTTAGCTGCCATTCAACAAATTAGAAAGGAATAAATTGCTTAATGAATTGAAATATAAATTCTTGACAATAGACCTTTTGACCATTGGCAAAATTATCTTTGATGTGTCAGTCTTGCCTATCTATATGCTTCCTATTCCTTTCTCCCTTATTTGTAACCCTGTTAGAACAACCCAGATGAAATGTGGATTAGCTGAGTTCTTCCTGGTCATTTCTGGAGACACATGTGTAATGGAGTATTGGATTAGGATGGCACAATCTCTTGCTCCCCATGATAGCAGCAAGGGAAAGGGACTCTCAAAAAGAACTGACCACAAGCCAAGAGGAGTCACCTAGTCACTCTCTAAAAGGAGAAATGATTTTCTCTGTTACTGTTCTCCCCTATTTCCTGAACAAATATTTGGCTTAGGATTCTGACTATTCTCCCTTGAACTTCCTGGGGTAAAGATGGAATTTCTTCTGTTCTTCAACAATAGTGGCTGCTGGCACATGACAAAGAGCAGAGCACTAGTGCTTGTAAACCTAAAGCTTCTATCTGCCTTTTCTATTTTGTGCTTATTTCCTCTAGTATAGGTGACTGAACAGCCCTCCTGGAGTTGGAGATTTCCAGTCTTGAAAGTTCTCCGAGGACTGAACTTGATTTGAGAGATTGCATGTGAGATTGGTGGATTCTTGTCCTTTGTTATCTAAGAAGACCAAAATGACATCACTAAATTTGAGACAAACGACAGCATGTCTGACTGTGGCTGATGAGACCAACACAAGATCAGAATACTCTACTACAAGTTGGGCACATACTGTCCCATGTGAACAACTGGGATGGGTACCCTAAACTTATGGTCGCAGCAGACAATTTTTAGGGCAGATCTTCTAGACCCTTCCTCATATCAGGAAGTTAGTGGTGCTATCCTTCAAAAGGCTTCTCAGTCCCCCCGGGGGGGGGGGGTGCCGAATCCCAAGGCTGCTTTCAGTGGGGAAACCACCCCATGGCTTGGGCCACCTGTGTGCAGGGTTGTGACTACAGTTCCCAGTGTATCTGCATCTGCTGCTTCATCATTTGCCTGTCGCCCCAGGACTTTGAGGAATGGTAATGAGTGATGTCTTGTTGCAAGAGTGAATTGAATTTAAGTAAGGTAGAGTTGCCTGAAGTCATCTGCCCCACTTTCTCTTCCAAAGTCATCATGATCCAGCATAGCAAGACAGAGTTAAGACAACTGGTGATGGCTCTAGATGCAGTGGATGACCTTGGCATCTTTGATGTCTAACCAAGCTCTAAGAGCTCCTTAGCACCTGCTTCAGCTGGTTTCTTGGCCATTGAAATGAAGTGTTCTTATCTGCCCATTTCAGAAGTGTAGGGTATGTCCAAGAAAGACTAGTACCTTGGTGTGAGGGCTGCCGAGCCCTTTTCAGAGCTGCTTTCCACCTTTGATGTCCACCTGATCCACCTAACTCTCAACTGTGGCTCCAAGAAGTTGTAGCATGGACAGCAGCCACACACTCTAGTAAACTGTTTTGGCAGGCAGGCTAAACCAGGTTGAGAGTAATCGAGGGAGTTTCAAGTTCACTGGTGAGTAGTGGGGGAGTATCTACCCCAAAGAATGTGAAGTCTTCCATGTGAGAGTAAACATAAGGGGATCCCTAGTTTGAGAGAGTGTCCTAGCCCTCAATCCCAGAAAAATCTGTTTTATATTTATTTCAGGTATTTGGTGTCTTTATTTTGTCTTTCATTCCTTTTCTCCCTCCATAAATACCTTTTCTGTTAGTTATACCTTCCTATGAATTTAAGTGTAAGATGCGTTTGCATTTAAATCTCTAATTGTGTAATTTATCTTTAATTGTATAATGAAAGCTCCGTAAAAAAATATTTTTTGGCATCCTTCAATAGGTGGGGAGGTATTATGAGAATGTCAAAGAGACCTTTCCTACTGTTCCTGAAATTAACTATAGACTTTTTTAAATGTTCTAGGCTGATCTAATTAACAACATCAATAAAGAAGAATAATTTAAAAATGTCAAAAAAAATAAAGATAATATACTCACTGGATTGCCATACACTGCAAGCTCTCTGATGGAAGGAATAACTTCAAGCTTTTCCAATTCTGCCATATCCTATTTAAAAAAAACACTCAAAAACATTAAATTACTGTGTGCCTAGTTCTAACATTTTCAAATATAAGACAATGAAAAGTAACTAATTTTAGACTTAGTTTAGAAAACAGAGCATGTGAAGAAGTATGACTCAGAAGAAATTAGAATTTTAAGTCAGAGCTATGTAACATGGTGTAGTATATATATCTAGAAGGTAATTTTGAAGTCACCTATTCTGAAATTCTCATTTACAATTAGGAATTGAGGCACAGAAAGGTTATGTGACTTGCTTAAGATTACATAGATGGCTGATAGCAGATCTAGGACTAAAATTTACATTTCCTGGATCATAGTTAAGTGTACTTTTCACTATACAAATGGGTTCTCTTAAGTCTTATTATTTCACTTCATTTTTGCTGACCAGTTTGGGAATGAAGGAAACTCTTCCCATGCAAACTCTTTTTTGATTTTTGGACTGAGTTTATACATTATCCAAGAATAAAACTATCTAAACTATAGATGTTCCAGAGGTTTTCTAAGGAAAATACTTCTGTATAAGCTAGTTGGAGTATGGACAGAAGTGGTGAATATAAGGAAAATTCGATATTAGTGCAACCCTAATATAATTCTCCTATATTTCTTAATCGCATCATTCAACTTGACTGATTTCATTGCCAGAAACTTATGACCAGAAACCATAAATTAGCAATAGTTCACATGCTTCACAGATATCCACACAATGTCAAAGAAGAGAGAGATATATTGTATGGTTATCTAGAGAGGACAGTAGAAGAAGGTATGGTTGAATTTCTGTATCACTGGATAGAGTATACCCACAAAAATAAGATCTCAGATTCCTTATAATATTGAAACATATGCATCACAGAGTATCTATATACAATAAAATGTATACACACTATAGGTTAAAAAAATGAAACATGGGCAAAATTCTCAATACAACGTTGCTGTGGGAGTTTTCCATAGAGGAAAGCTCCTATAGGATGGGAAGCTTATGTAATAGGGTTAAGACTTAAAAAAATATTTGGTTACCTGAATTTTGTTATATCCTAGGAATAGTTTTTCTAATTTAACCAAAGGTTGTAAATTGGTCAGTTCTCGTAGTCTGTTTTCTTCCAAATGAAGAGCAACAAGAGCACTAGGCTTAGCAAAAGCACTGTCACTAATTGCTCTGATCCGGTTATGGTCCAATATCAATTCTTGAAGGGCTTGCAAATTGTCAAGTCCTTCAACTTGACTGATGTCATTGCCTGCAATAAGTTCAAATAAGAATAAAGTATTGTGGCATCTTTCAAATTGCTCTCATCTTTTTCTGTTTAGATATATTTCTGCATAAGTATATTTTTGAAAAATCAAAATTAAAACCTAAGTCAATAAAGGAGGGGGTATCCACAAAAAGAGAGAAAGATGGTTTACTGAAACAAAAATACCCAGAAGATTTCATTTCATGACTTAATAAAATAGCAAGGATAATTTTTCATGACACTTTTTGTCATCTGAACTTATGGTACTCATGATGAAAGGTTCTTAACCTAGGGTCCAGGAACTATGTTTTTCTTTTAAATTTTGGTAACTGTATATCTATAAAATTTGTTTCCTTTGTAATTCTATGTATCTTATTTTATGCATTTAAAAGCATTATTTTGAGAAAGGGTTCATGGGTTTCATAAGACTGCCAAAGGTGGTACATGACACAGATAATCAAAAAAAAAGTTAATAAGCTCTGGGTAATACCAAATGAACACAAGGGAAAAAACTAAATTTTATTGAACAACATAATTGGAAATGATGAAGTGGAGAATTTACATGAAGGACTAAATGAGATTTATTTAAATTAAGTTTGATTAAGATGCCCATCAACTTGGGAATGACAGAACAAGTTGTGGTTTGTGTTTGTGATGGAACTCTGTTGTGCTATAAGAAATGATGAACATTTTGGTTTCAGGAAAACCTGGAAAGAGTTATATGAACTTATGCAAAGAGAAGTGGGTAGACACAGGAAAAGATTAAATACACTAATACCAATAATGTAAGAATGATCAGCTGTGAAAGATTTAACTACTCTGATCAAGGCAATGATCCAAGGTGATTCCAAAGGATTCATGATGAAAAATGCTATCTATCTCCAGAGAGAGAACTGATGAACTCTGAATTCAGATTGAAGTATACTTTTTTATGGATTTATTTTGCTTGTTTTTTTTTGCAAAATGGCTAACATGGAAATATATCTTGCATGATTTTACAACTATAATAGATATTAAATGCTTGTCTTCTTGAAGGATGGGGAAGTGATAGAAAGATGGGAGAGAATTCGGAACTCAAAAATTAAAAAAAAACGATGGTCAAAATTTTTTTATATATAATTGGGAAAATTTGATGAAATAAAAAAAATAATTTTTTAAAAAAGATGACATTTGCTATTAGGGGAAATTAGTCTGTAAAAATTCTTTGCAATTTCCTAAAAAGTAATCCAACCTCTTCTACTCCTTTTCAACTTTGAGTCCAGCTTATTGTACATCTATATTGTCTGCCTAAATATCCATTCTATTGGGACTCCATTAAATGCACATTGATATCTAGATAAAAGACATTCAATATCTATTTGATCTTTTCTGTGTGAATGAAAAGGACAAACTACATGAGTAATCAGAACTTTCTCCTAGACTTTCTGCAATAAGTTGGAGCTTGATGCAATCAGCATACATCTACAAATATTATATTTCTAGTTATAAGTAATATATTTTCAATCTAGAGTCATATCTGGATCTTTCCTATCATAGTGGCAAGCATATATTCTCCTTGTTTTCCCTTGATATTTATTATCAGAAGGGGTAATAAAGATGGTCACTTCTGGTGTTACATGTTCCAGGGAATATTGATCTTCATATTTGGATGGGATGTACTTTTTAGGGCAGGGACACTAATACATTATCCAACCTTTCTGGAGAGCAATTTGGAATTACAACCAAAGGGCAGTAAAAATGTACATACCCTTTGATCCAGCAATACCACCACTGGGTCTACACCCTGAAGAGATGATGAAAAAAGGGTAAAAATATCACTTGTATAAAAATATTCATAGCAGCTCTGTTTGTGGTGGCAAAGAATTGGAAATTGAGTGAATGTCCATCAATTGGGGAATGACTGAACAAATTGTGGTATATGTACATTATGGAACACTATTGTTCTATTAGAAACCAGGAGGGATGGGAATTCAGAGAAGCCTGGAAGGATTTGCATGAACTGATGTTGAGTGAGATGAGCAGAACCAGAAGAACATTATATACCATAACAGCAACATGGTGGGTGATGATCAATCTTGATAGACTTGCTCATTTCATTAGTGTAACAATCAAGGACAATTTTAGGGTTATCTGTGATGGAGAATACTATCTGTATCCAAAGAAAGAATTGTGGAGTTTAAATAAAGACCAAAGACCTTTAATTTTTTAAAAAAAGTTATCTTATGTAATTTTGCTATCTCTTACATTTTATTTTTTCCTTAAGGATATGATTTCTTTCTCAACAAATTGAATTTTGATCAATGTATAGCATGGAAACAATGTAAAGACTATCAGACTGCCTTCTGTGGGGGCTGGGGAGAGGGAAGTGAGAATAGGGAAAAAATTGTAAAATTAAAAAAAAGAAAAAAGAAGTTATAGGGCAGTCTTTTGTTCTATGGAACCAAATGCTTTTTTATAGTAAAAAAAAAACCCAGGCACAATAAGGTCTTTATGTTTTCTATACCATTCAGTCAAATATGTGTATGTATACATTCAGTACAAATAAGTATCCTGTCAAATATCATCTGTCAAAATCCTATCTGTTCCCTATTACTATTTTCATAAGGAGCCTTCTCAGATCATATATAGATGAATTTCATAAAGATTTTGTATATATGTGGGAGTAGAAATATAATTAGTAAATGTTGATTTTTTTCTTTGTCATTCTTTATGGGAACCAGTGCTTTATGCTGTACCAAATTTTCATTTTTTTATTTTTTACTGAGATAATGGGATCAAGTGACTTGCCCAAGGTCACACAGTTAGTAAATATCACATGTCTGAATCTGAATTTGAACTCTGGTCCTTCTGATTTGAGGGCCAGTGCTTTATCCACTCTGCTACTTAGCTGCCCTGCCTTTACATTTTTTTTTACCTTTAGATACATTGCAAATCAGTCCCTTGGTGCCCTCAAAATTATGATAATCAATTAATTTACCAATCCATCAACAAATATTTATTAAGAACCTACTAAGAGACTTCCTGAGAAGAGCCAAGATGATATAGAGAAGCTAGAAAGTTTCTCCTGAAACAATTTTAAATGAAACCTCTAAACAGATCCTAAAGTAACCCACAAAAAAAGACAGAATGAAACAACTTTTCAGCTCAAGATATCTTGGTGGAAGTTCAGTAAAGGTCAGTTTCATGTGGGTTAAAAGGGAAGCGCAGCCCAGCCTAGGCAGGAGAACTGGGAAGCTCTTAGCCACAGCACAGCTCAGTAATTTAAACATCTGGATACTGGCTCAGCAGGTCAACTGTGAGGATCCCAACCCCAGCTTGGAAGTCAAACTTCCAGACCTGGAATGATAATACAACAGGTGGGACTGCGTCAGGCTACCTTAATATAGAGTGAGCTGTGATGCAAAAAGTCTGGGACCAGAACCTAGTTTCCCAGCACCAAAAACTCAGGAATACATCCCCTGTGCTCCAGGAGCAGATTTCAACCATAAAAATGAGCAAAAAACCCCCCCAAACCAATAGAGTGATAATCATAGAAAGTTACTACTCTGATAGGGAAGCTCAAAACACCATGTTAGAAGAGGAAAGCAGTAACAAAATGCTTACATATGAAGCCACAAAGGGGATTATGACTTGGTCTCAAATCCAAAAAGTCCTCTTCGAAGAGCTCAAAAAGGATTTTAAAAAACCAAAGAAGAGAGAGAGGAAGAAGAAAAAAAAATGAGAAAAAAGTGAGAGGCATGCAGAAGAGTTATAAAAAATTGACTGAAGAAAAAATACCTTAAAAAGAAAAACTGGCCAAATGGAAAAGAAAACAATTCCTTTAAAAGTAAAATTGACCAACTGGAAAAGGAAACACAGAAGCTAAGTGAAGAATATAAATCCATAAAAAGTGGAAACTGATGACTTATATGAGACATCAAGAATCAATCAAAGAAAACCAAAAGACTGAAAAAATAGAAGAAAATGTAAAATATCTTTTAGGAAAAATGATCAATCTGGAAAATAGATTTAGGATTATTAGTCTACCTGAAAGTCATGATCAGGAAAAAAAAGTCTAGACAATATCTTTCTGGAATTAATCAAGGAATACTGCCCTTATATCCTAGAACAATAATTCTTGAAAGAATCCACAGATCAATTGTTGGAAGGGTTGTGGGAAATCTGGGACACTATTATATTGCTGGTGGAGTGTGAACTCACCCAACCTTTCTGGAGAGAAATTTGGAACTACACCCAAAGGGCAACAAAAATGTGCATACCTTTTGATCCAGCAATATCACTACTGGGTCTATACCCTGAAGAGATGATAAAAAGGGGTAAAAACATCACTTGTACAAAACTATTCATAGCAGCCCTGTTTGTGGTGGCAAAGAATTGGAAATCAAGTAAATGTCTTTCAATTGGGGAATGGCTTAGCACACTAGTATATGTATATATGTCATGGAACACTACTGCTCTATTAAAATGGGAATGGGAGGGATGGGAATTTGGGGAAGCCTGAAGGAATTTGCATGAACTGATGCTGAATGAGATGAGCAGAACCAGAAAAACACTGTACACTCTAACAGCAACATGGGGGCAATGATTGATCTTGATGGACTCGCTCATTCCATCAGTGCAACAATCAGGGACAATTTGGGGCTGTCTGCAATGGAGAATATCATCTGTATCCAGAGAAAGAATTGTGAAGTTCTAACAAAGACCTTTAATTTAGGAAAAACCTGATATCTTATTATCTGATCTTGCTATCTCTCATACTTTATGTTTTTCTCTCCCATCACACTCAATTTGGAAAAAATGTAAAGACTGACAAATTGCCTTCTGTGGGGGGTGGGGGGGAGGGAAGTAAGATTAGGGGGGAAAATTGTAAAACTCAAAAATAAAATCTTTAATTGAAAAAAAAATCCACAGATCACCCCACCCCCCCAGAAAGAGATTCCAAAGTAAAAACTCCAAGGAATATTGCAGTCAAATTCCAAAATTCTCATCTAAAGGAGAAAATACTCCAAGCAGTCAAAAAAGAAGCAATTTAAATAGCATCAAGCCACAGTCAGGACTTTGCAGAACTGATCAACTTCAACATTAAAGGACTGGAGGGCCTAGAATATGATATTTTGGAGTAAAAAAGAGCTAGGATTATAAGAATCAACTATGCTGGAAAACAGCCTATTCTTTCAAGGGAAAAGGTAGGCATTCAATGAAATAGAGGACTTTCAAAAGATAAAACAATCAGAACCAAACAGAAAATTTGATCTTCAAATACAATATTCAAGAGATACATAATAAGCTAAATGGAAAAAAATGTTAGTCACTAAGACCAAACTGTTTACATCCCTATACAAAGATAATGCTTCTAATTCTTGAGAATTGTATTCCTTTTAGGATAAAAGGATTAGACTGGGAGAAGGTAGAAGCAGAAGAAGGTAAACAACACCAAATGAAGAACCACAAAGGACTTATTACAATAGAGTAAAGAAAGAAGGGATTGAACATTGAGTGAATCTTATTCTCAATAGATTTGACTCAAAGAGGGAATAACAACCATTGCCAATTGGGTTTAGAAATTTATCCTACCCTACAGGGAAGCAGAAGGGGAAAATTGAAACTGGTGAGTAGGGGTAAGGTGAAAGGAGAAAGAAAAGTACAAATGGGGGAAGACAGGATGGAATGAAATATAGAGTTGGTCATTATAAATGTAAATGTGCATGGGATGAACTCTCCCATAAAATGGAAGTGGATAGCAGAGTGTTTTAAAAACCAGAATTCTACAATATGTTTTTTATAAGAGACACTTTTGAAGCATAGAGTTATACACAGAGTAAAGGTAAAAAGACTAGAGCAAAATGTTATCGGCTTCAACTGAGGTAAGAATAGCAGTGTTTGAAATTCTGATCTCAGACAAAACAAAAGCAAAAATAGGTCTAATTAAAGGAATAAAGAAGGAAATTGCATCTTCCTAAAAGGTACCCTAGGCAATGAAGTAAAATGAAAAACAAATATATGCAGTAAGTGGTATAGCATACAAATTCTTAGAGGAAAAACTAAATGAGTTACAGGAAGACATAGAGAGCAAAGTTATATTAATGGGAGACTTCAACTTCCCTCTCTCAGAATTAGATAAATCTAACCACAAAATAAATAAGAAGGAAGTTGTGAAGATGGACAGAATTTTAGAAAAGTTAAATATGATAACCCTCTGAAAAAATTTAATGGGTATAGAAAGGAATATACCTTTTCCTTAGTGGTACACGGCACCTACACAAAAACTGACCATGTAGGGCATAAAAACCTCATAATCAAATGCAAAAAGACAGAAATATTAAATGCATCTTTTTCAGATCATGATGAAATAAAAATTACATGTAATAAAGGGCCATGGAAAGATAGACTAAAATTTAAGTGGAAATCAAATAACCTAATTTTAAATAATGAATGTATCAAACAACAAATCAAAGAAATAATCAACAACTTCATCTAAGACAGTGACAGCAATGAGTCATCATACTAAAACTTATGGAATGCAGCCAAAGAACCTATAATGGGAAATTTTTATCCCTAAATGAAAAAAAAAGAAAGAGGAGATCAATGAACTGGTCATCCAACTTAAAAAGCTACAAAAAGAAAAATTAAAAATCCCCAATTAAATAACAAATCAAAGAAAAACTTTTTAAAAAATGGAAAGAAAACTATTTAACTAATAAATAAAATTAAGTTGGTTTTATTAGAAAAAAACAATAAAAGACAAACCTTTGTTTAAGGTTAATGTGATTAAAAAAAGAAGAAAGCCAAGTGACCATATCAAAATTGAAAAGAGTGAACTCGCCTCCACTGAAGAGGAAATTTAATTAATAATTGGGAGTTATTTTGATCAATGGTATGCCAAAAAAATCTGACAACCTAAGTAGAATGGATGAATAACTACAAATATATAAACTGCCCAGATCAACAGAAGAGGAAATAAAGTCATTAAATAACCCCATTTCAGAAAAAGAAATTGAATAAGTCATCAATGAACTACCTAAGAAAAAATCTCCAGGGTCAGATGAATTTATAAATGAATTCTACCAAACATTTAAAGAACAATTAATTCTAATTCTATATAAACTACTTGAAAAAAATTGGTAAATAAGTTCTGCCAATACGGTGCTGATATCTAAGCCAGGAAGGGTCAAAACAGACAAAGAAAATTATAGACCAATTTTCCTAATGCAAAAATTTTAAATAAAATATTAGCAAAGGAATTTAAGCAAATTATCACTAAAATAATATACTATGATCATGTAGGTTTTATACCAGGAATGCAGGGATGTTTCAATATTAGGAAAACAACCAGCATAATTGACCATATCAAAAAGAAAACTAATAGAAATCATATGATTATATCAATTGAAGTTGAAAAAACTTTTGACAAAATCAGTACTTATTCCTATTAAAAATACTAGACAGCAAAGGAATAAATGGAGTTCTCTTTAAAATGATAAGCAGTATCTATCTAAAACATTTTGCAAGCTTTATATGTGATGAGGATAGCTAATAGCATTCCCCATAAGATCAGGGATGCAACAAGGATGCCCTTTATCATCACTATTATTCAATATTGTATTAAAAATTTTAGCTTTAGCAATAAGAAAAAAGAAACTGAAGGAATTAGAATAGGCAATGAGGAAATAAAACTCTCATTCTTTGCAGATGATATGATAGAATAGTTAGAGAATTCTAGAAAATCAATTAAAAACCTACCTGAAACATCTAACAAATTTTGCAAAGTAGCAGGATATAAATAAACTCTCATAAATCATCAGCAAGAGATAGAGAAATTGTAGACAACATAAAATTCTTGGGAATCTATTTGCCAAGACAAATCTAGAAACTATATGAACACAATTACAAAAAACTTTTCACACAAATAAAGTCAGATTTAAACAACTGAAAAAATATCAATTGATCATGGTTAGGCTGAGCTAATATAATAAAAATGGCAATTCTATCTAAATTAAATTACTTATTCAGTGTCAAACTTATCAAACCAAAAATTATTTTATAGTTAGAAAAAAAGTACCAACATTCATTTAAAGGAATAAAAAGTTAAGAATATCAAGGGAATTAATGAAAAAATATGCAAA
Organism: Macrotis lagotis; assembly: GCF_037893015.1. NCBI lineage: Eukaryota > Metazoa > Chordata > Mammalia > Peramelemorphia > Peramelidae > Macrotis > Macrotis lagotis. Next base: position 262,624,703 of record NC_133661.1, on the reverse strand, counting down.
GGAAGATAATGTAGCCATACTAGATGTAAAACTATTTTATAAGTGACAGTCATCAAAACTATCTGGTCCTGGCTAAGAAATATAATAGTGGATCAGTGGAATATACTAGGTACCAAAAAAACCCAGTAATAAATGACTATAGTAATCTATTGTTTGATAAACCCAAAGACTCCAACTTCTAAAACACACTATTTGACAAAAACTGTTGGGAAAACTGGAAACCAGTATGACAGAAACTAGCATAGAATAACATCTCACACCCTATTATCAAGATAAGGCCAAAATTGAGGACAGGATTTAGATAAAAAGAATGATCCCATAGGCCAATTAGGAGAACAAGGAATAGTTTTTCTGTTGTACCTGTGGAGAGGGGAGGAGTTTATTATCAAACAAGAGATAAAGAATACTATAAATTACAAAATGGATAATTTTGATTACATTAAAATAAGAAATTTTTGCACAAATAAAACCAAAGAAACCAAGATGGGAAAAAATGCAAAAAGTTGGGAAACAATTTTCATAGCTAGTGTTTTTGACAAACAGGATACATTTCTAAAATAAATAGAGGACTTATTCAAATTTATAAGAATACAAGTCATTCTCCAATTGATAAATGGGCAAAGGGTACAAACAGGCAGTTTTTAGATGAAGAAATTAGAATTATCTGTAGTTATATGAAAAAATGCTCTAGATCATTATTGATTAGAGAAATGAAATTAAAACAACTCTTGCAGTACCACCTCACACCTGTCATATTGACTAAAGTGACAATAAAAGAAAATGATCAACGCTGGAGAGAATGTAGGAAAACTGGGACACCAATGCATTGTTGGTGGAGTTGTATCCAAACATTCTGAGGACAATTTGAAGCTATGCCTGAAGCATCATAAAATGTGCTTTACACTTTGATCCAGCAATCCCCTACTACATCTATATACTAAAGGGCTCATGAAAAAGAGGGAAAACATGTACAAAAAGAATTGGAAATTGGAGGGAGGCCCATCATCTGGGGAATGACTGAAAAGGTTATGGTGCATGAATGTGATAGTGTACTATTGTTCTGTAAGAAATCATGAGTGAATGGGGGAGGAGCCAAGATGGTGGCCTGAAGGCAGCACTTCCCAGGGAACTCCTACTCCCCAAACTCCAAAGAAACAAATGAGGGCTATAGCCAAAATTTAGAGGGGCAGAACCTACAGAAAGACTGAATGATACATTTTCCCAGTCCAAGATAACTTAGAAGTTCTGCAGGAAAGATATGTTTCACCAGAATCTGGGGTTGGAAAAAATGCTGCAGCTGCAGTGCAGCCCAGCCCAGCCCAGAGATCACCAGCAGCACCTTGAAGGGGCAGTGAGAGAACTCTGCTCCACCAGAATGAGTGTGGAGTGATGAGCACCAGTCACAGAATCTGTAGCGAGAATCTGAAGAAAGCAGCCTGCACTCCCAGAGATGGTAAGGGATGTCTGCAGAGATTTCTCTGCTCTCCCTGGGGTAGGACTCTGCTGTTTGCCTACATTCAGATATTGCAGTTTGGACTTTCATACTAAATAACCAAGCTGGATCCCTCCTTATAGCCCCAGGGCAGAGGGAAGTATGGAGTAGCCATCTACATAGCAAAGCACAGGCTAGAGAGCATAAGACCTTGGAAGAATAAAGGTCCCAGTGGGGTGTCCCCCCCAAAAAAACAACCCCAAAGCCTTGGAAGTGATGTAAATTATTCTTGGGCTGAGGAAAGTAGTAAACAACAGAAAAAGAAGAATCTGACCATAGAGAATTACTTTAGTTCCATTGAAGATCAAAACACATACTCAGATGACGACAAAATTGAAGCTTCCATATCCAAAACCTCCAAGAGAAATAGAAAATGGACTCAGACTGTGGATGAACTCAAAAAAGACTTTGAAAAACAATTAAGGGAGGTGGAGGAAAAATTGGGAGGCAAAATGAGAACAATGCAGAAAAATCATGAAAACTAAAACAAAAGTTTGGTGAAAGATATACAAAAAATACTGAAGAAAATAATATATTAAAAACCAGTTTATGCCTAATGCAAAAAGCAAAACAAAAAGGCAAATGAGGAGAAGAATGCCTTAAAAAACAGAATTGGCCAGCTAGGAGATAAAAAAGCTCTCTGAAGGAAATAACTCCTTCATATGCAGAATAGACCTAAAGGAAGCTGATGACTTTGCAAGAAATGAGAAGAAATAAAACTCTTCCAAAAACCCCCCAAATTAGAAGAAAATGTGAAATAAAGAAAGAACTGACCCTGAAAACAGATCCAGAAGAAATAATTTAAAAATTATTGGGCTATCTGAAAGCCAAGACCAGGAAAAGGGCCTAGACTTCATTTTTCAAGAAATAATACAGCAAAATTGCCCTGAGATTCTAGAAGCTGAGAGTAAAATAGAAATTGAGAGAATTCACTGGTCACCCCCTGAAAGGGATCTCAAAAGAAAAACTTCCAGGAATATTATAGCCAAATTCCCAAACTCCCAAATCAAAGAGAAAGAAACTGACAATTCAACTACCAAGGCTCGATAGTCAGGATTACACAGGATCTACATTAAGAGCTTGTAGGGATTGGAATATGATATCCCTGAAGGCAAAAGATCTTGGTTTACAATCGAGGATCAAATACCCAGCAAAACTGAACATCTTCTTTCAGGGGAAAGGATGGACTTTCAATGAAACAGGGGACTTTCAAGACTTTTCTGTTGAAACAACCAGAGATGAACAGAAAGTTTGATCTCCAAGTATAGGACTCTGGTGAACCATAGAGGGAGTGGAAGAGAAGGACTAACTATGATGATGAATTTAATGATATTGAACTGTTTGTATTCCTGCATGGGAAGAAGATATTGATAACTCATATGAACTTTCTTATTTATAAGAGCTGTTAGAAGGAGCATATATAGACAGGACATAGGAAGGAGTGGAATATAATGGTATAATATAGTAAAAAGATGAAGTCAATGGGTGATAAAGGAAAGTACTGGGAGGAAGGAAAAGGAGATCAAGAAGAAGCTAAGAAATTTCACATAAGAGTCAAGAAAAAACTTTTTCAATGGAGTGGAAAGGGGGAAGGCAAGGGGGAATGAGTGAGCCTTCATTCCCATCAGAAAGGGTGAGGAAATCTATCTTACCCTAGAGAAAAATGAGAAGAAAGGGATGGGATAAAGGGAAATGGAGGGGGAAGGAAGGGGGGGGATAGGTGATAGAAGAGAGGGAAGATCAAGGGAGAGGGTACTCAGATTCAACATACTTTTGGACAGGGCCAGGATGAAAGGAGAGAGAGAATAGAATAAATGAGAGTGGGAAGAAATAGAATGGAGGTACAGCTAGTAATAGCAACTATAGGAAAAATATTGAAGCAACTTCTCTGGGGGACTTATGATAAAGCAACTTACCCCAGAGACAGAGACATTGAAATCTGAACACAGACTGAAGTATAATTTTTTTTCCTCTCTCTATTCTTGAGGTTTCTCATCTTCTTGGGGGGGGGGAAGGGGGTTTATTTTTATTCTTATGTTTACTCTTATAACACGTTCAATTTACATCAATGTATGGCATGGAAACAATGTAGAGACTATCAGACAGCCTTCTGTGTGTGTGGGGGAAGTGAGGGTGGAGGGAAAAATTGTAGAATTCAGAGCCTTGGAAAAAACGATGGGTTGTATATAATTGGAAAACAAATAAAATGTTAAAATGTCAAAAAAAAAGAAATCATGAGTGGGCATACTTCAGAAAAACCTGGAAAGATTTGCATGAATTTATGCTGAATGAAGTGAGCAAAGCCAGGAGAACATTATATGCATTAACAGAAACATTGTGAAATGATCAACTGTGATGAACTTAGCTCCTCTCAGTGGTTCAGTGATTGATGACTGTTCTAAAAGACTTGTGATGGAAAATACCATCAACATCCAGAGGAAAAAACTATCGAGTCTAAATGCAGAGCAAAGCATACTATGTCCACTTTTTAAAACAACTTTTATGTTTTCTTTCTTTTTTGCCTTTAGCTCTAATTCTTCTTTCACAACATGACTAATATGGGAATATGTTAAACACGATTGTACATCTACAACTTGTATCAGACTGCTCACTGCTATGGAGAGCAAGGAAGGAAAGGAAGGTGGTAGAAAAATGTGCAAACTAAAAGCTTACAAAAAAGTCTATGTGGAAAATTATTGAAAACTAAAATAAAATAACATAAAAACGAGTCTTTAAAGTGTTAGGCACTGTCCTAGGGAATAGGGACACAAATAGATATCCCATGAAAATTTTTCTTGTAGTATTTGGACATTCAATAAAACCTACTCTTCTATGACTCATCAATTAGTTCTTATGAGTCATTCCTCTATTTAGCTTCAACTTTTCTTTGTTCTATTATTTTAAAATTACTGTTTACTTTTTAATGGCAAGAACATTAGTTTTCAGTTCCTCCAACAATATACTTACTGATCACTGGACAAGGAATTCTTTTTTTTATTTTATTTTTACAATTACACGATATGAAAGTTTTTCAACATTCATCCACATGCACAATCATATTTTTAATTTACATAATTTCCTAACACCCTCCCTTCCCAACCCCTTCCTTCAGCGGTGAACAGTTTAGTGAATATCGTACATACATATTTGTGTTTAATATGTTTACAGATTAGTCATTTTCTGCATGAAGATTTAGGAATAAGGGAAAAGAAAGAAAACCATGAGATAGGAAAGAAATACATAAAAGAAAATTTTAGAAAGTGAATGTAGTGTTCACTCAGATTCTAAAGGGTTATTTTTTTGTGTTTTGTGTTTTGTGTTTTTGTTTTTATTGTTTTTCTTCCTCTGGAAGGGGATAACATTGTCCATAGACAGTCTCCTAGGGTTGAACTAACTCTCTAAATTGCTGAGAGGAGCTGGATCCATCAGGGTTGATCATCTTACAATGTTGTTGTTAATGTGTACAATGTTCTCTTGGTTCTTCTCCCTTTGCTTGGCATCAGTTCCTGTAATCCATTCCATGCTTCTCTAGTTTGACCATTCATGGTCTCTTATAGAACAATTGTACTCCATAACATTCATATACCATAACTTGTTCAACCATTTGGCAATTGGTGGGCTTCCCCTAAATTTTCAATTCTTTGTCAGTACAAAAAGAACTGCTATGAATATTTTGGAACATGAGATTTTTTTCCCCCCATTTTTGTTATTTCTTCTGGATATAAGCCTAGTACTGGTATTACTGGGTTAAAGGGTATGATCAATTTTATTGCTTTTTGGACATAGTTCCATATTGCTCTCCACCAACAATGCATTAATGTCTTAATCCATCCACAACCTCTCCAACATTAGTTTTCTCTTTATGTCATCTTAGTAAATCTGATAGGTGTGAGGAGGAACCTTATGGTTGTTTTAATTTGCATTTCTCTAATCAATAATGATTTGGAACATTTTTCCATATGATAATTTCTTCATTTTAAAGCTATCTGTTCATATCCTTTGACCACTTATCAATTGGGGAATGATTTGTAACCTTATAAATTTTTTAGGTTTTTTCAAGGCAATGGGGTTAAATGGCTTGCCCAAGGCCACACAGCTAGGTAATTATTAATTGTCTGAGGCCAGATTTGAACTCAAGTACTCCTGACTCCAGGGCTGGTACTCTATCCATTGCGCCATCTAGCCATCCCAGTAACCTTATAAATTTTAGAAATGAGATCTTTATCAGAAGCTGTGAAAATTATTTCCTAGCTTTCTGTTTTCCTTCTAATTTTGACAGCATTAGTTTTATTGCAAAACTTTTTAATATAGTCAAAATCATACATTTTGTAATTTATAATGTACTCATTTCTTGCTTAGTCATAGATTTCTTCCCTCTCCATAGATCTGACACATAAGAGTATTTCTTGGTCTGTTAATTGGTCTATGGTGTCACACTTTATGTCTAAATCCTGTATCCATTTTGACCTTATTTTGGTATAGGGTGTGAGATGTGGGTCTATGTCCAGGCTCAACTATCAATCTATAGTTTTCTTTTTTCTTTTTAAGGTTTTTGCAAGGCAATGGGGTTAAATGGTTTGCCCAAGGCCACACAGCTAGGTAATTATTAAGTGTCTGAGGCTGAATTTGAACTCAGGTACTCTTTTTTTTTATTTTAGGTTTTTGCAAGGCAAATGGGGTTAAGTGGCTTGTCCAAGGCCACACAGCTAGGTAATTAAGTGTCTGAGACCGGATTTGAACCCAGGTACTCCTGACTCCAATCAGGTACTCTTGACTCCAGGGCTAGTGCTCTATCCACTGCGCCACCTAGCCGCCCCATCAATCTATAGTTTTTTTTAAATTTTTTAAACATTTTGTTTTCCAATTATATACAAATAGTAATATGTACCCACCATTTTTTGCAAGATGCTGAATTCTACAATTTTTCCTCCCTCCTCCCCAAAGGTTGTCTAATAGTCTCTACATTGTTTCCATGTAAATTGAATGTTATAAGAGTAAACATAAGAATAAACATAACCACCCCCCCCCCCCAAGAAGATGGGAAATCTCAAGAATAGAGAGAAAAAAAATGTACTTCAGTCTGTGTTCAGGTTCCAATGGCTCTGTCTCTGGGGTGAGTTGTTTTCTTTACCATAAGTCCACCAGAGAAGTTGTTTCAATGTTTTTCCCCTCAGTTGCTATTACTAGCTGTACCTCCACTCTATTTCTCCCCACTCTCATTTATTCTATTCTCTCTCTCTCTCTCTCTCCTTTCATCCTGGCCCTGTCCAAAAGCATGTTGCATCTGAGTACCCTCTCCCTCGATCTTTCCTCTATTCTATCACCTATTCCCCCTGCCCTCCCCCCATTCCCCCTCATCCTGTGCCTTTCCTCCCATCCTTCTCCAGGGCAAGACAGATTTCCTCACCCTATTAAGTGTGTATGTCATTTTCTCCCTGAGCCATTTCTGACAAGAATGAAGGCTCACTCATTCCCCCTTGCCTTTCCCCCTCCCCTCCATTGAAAAAAGCTTTTTTTTTTATTCTTATGTGAAATCTCTCAGCTTCTTCTTCATCTCCTTTCCCTTCCTCTCAGTACTTTCCCCCATTGCCCATTAACTCCATCCCTTTACCACATCATACCATTAAATTCTGCTCCTTCCTATGTCTTTTCTATATATGCTCCTTCTAACAGCTCTTATAAATGAGAAAGTTCATATGAGTTATCAATATCTTCTTCTCATGCAGGAATACAAACAGTTCAGCATCATCAAGTTCCTCATAGTTAGTTCCTCTCTTCCACTCCCTCTATGTTTCACCAGTGTCCTGTACTTGGAGATCAAACTTTCTGTTCAGCTCTGGTCATCTCATTAGGAAAGTTTGAAAGTCTTCTGTTTCATTGAAAATCCATCTTTTCCCCTGAAAGAGGATGTTCAGTTTTACTGGGTAGTTGATTCTCAATTGTAAACCAAGATTTTTTGCCTTCAGGAATATCATATTCCAATCCCTATGAGCCCTTAATGTAGATGCTGACAGATCCTGTGTAATCCTGACTAATGAGCCTTGGTAGTTGAATTGTCTGTTTCTGGCAGCTTTTAAAATTTTTTCTTTGATTTGGGAGTTTTGGAATTTGGCTATAATATTCCTGGAAGTTTTTCTTTTGAGATCCCTTTCAGGGGGTGACCAGTGAATTCTCTCAATTTCTATTTTACCCTCAGCTTCTAGGATCTCAGGGAAATTTTGCTGTATTATTTCTTGAAAAATGAAGTCTAGGCTCTTTTCCTGGTCATGGCTTTCAGATAGTCCAATAATCTTCAAATTATTTCTTCTGGATCTGTTTTCAAGGTCAGTTGTTTTTCCAGTAAGATATTTCACATTTTCTTCTAATTTTTGGTTTTTTTGGAAGAGTTTTATTTCTTCCTGATTTCTTACAAAGTCATCAGCTTCCTTTAGTTCCATTTTGCATTTGAAGGAGTTATTTTCTTCAGAGAGCTTTTTTTTATCTCCTTTTCCAGCTGGCCATTTCTGCTTTTTAAGGCATTCTTCTCCTCATTTGCCTTTTGTTTTGCTTTTTGCATTAGGCCTAAACTGGTTTTTAACATATTATTTTCTTCAGTATTTTTTTGTATTTCTTTCACCAAGCTTTTGATTTGGTTTTCATGATTTTTCTGCATTGCTCTCATTTCTCCTCCCAATTTCTCCTTCACCTCCCTTAATTGGTTTTTTTTTTTTTTAGGTTTTTGCAAGGCAAACCAGGCTTAAGTGGCTTGCCCAAGGCCACACAGCTAGGTAATTATTAAGTGTCTGAGACCGGATTTGAACCCAGGTACTCCTGACTCCAAGGCCGGTGCTTTATCCACTGCGCCACCTAGCTGCCCCCTTTATAAGCTTTTGAGTTACACATTTTTTTCTACCCCCTCTTTTCTTTCCCTGCTCTCCATGGCAGTGAGTACTCTGATATAGGTTGTATATGTACAATCATGTTTAACTATTTCCATATAAGTCATGTTGTGAAAGAAGAATTAGAGTTAAAGGGGGAGAAAGCCATGAAAAAGAAAAAAAACATAAATGAAGTTTTAAAAAGTTAACGTAGCATGCTGTGCTCTGCATTCAGACTCCATAAATTTTTTTTCTGGCTGTGGATGGCATTTTTCATCACAAATCTTTTAGGATTATCCTTGATCACTGAATTTGCTGAGAAGAGCTGAGTCCATCATTGGTGATCAGCAGCAGCTAGGTGCTACAATGGATAGAGCACCAGTCCTGGAGTTAGGAGAAGTGGAGTTCAAATCTGGCTTCAGACACTTGGACACTTGACACTTAACACTTACTAGCTGCATGACCTTGGACAAGTCACTTAATCCTGATTCATATCTGGCTATTCTAACTAAATGGCTCCAAAGGAGACAATGAGGCTGGTGATTTAGCACAGCATTCCTTCACTCAAATTCAACTTACTTGCTTGTCAGGACATCACCTCCCTGTTGTCATGATCTTTGAAGATGAAGGACAAATGATTGTTCTTTCACAATGTTGCTATTAATGTTTACAGTGTTCTCCTGACTATGCTCACTTCACTCAGAATCAGTTCAAGCAAGTCTTTCTAGATATTTTTTAAAGTCTGCTCACGTATTATTATTTTTATTTATTTAATTTAATTTTCCAAATATACGCAAAGGTAGTTTTCAACATTCATACATTTGCAAAGTTATTCTACCACTCTCCCTTCCCTCCTCCCTCTCCATGGTGGTGAAGAATCCGGTAAAAGTTGTACATATACAATTGTGTTTAACATTATTTCCACATTAGTCCTATGGCGAAAGAGGGATTAGAAGTAGGGGGCGAAAACCATGAAGAAAAAAGAAAAAAAACATAAAAAAGTTTAAAAAAGTGAACATAATATGCTTTTGTATGTATTAAGATTTCATAGTTTTTCTCTGGATGTAGTTGGAATTTTCCATAATAGGTCTTTCAGGATTCTCCTTGCTCAACTGAACTGCTTGGAGGAGCTTCATCCATTAAAACTCACAATGTTGTTGTAATCAATGTTCTCTTGGTTTTGCTCATTTCACTCAGCTTCAGTTCATGCAAGTCTTTCTAAGTTTCTCTAAAGTTCAGTCACTCATGAATTCTTACTAAACAATAGTATTTTTAATATTTATAAACCATAATTTCTTCATCCATTCCTCCAATTGATGGGCATCTCCTCAATTTCCAAGTCTTTGCCACTACAAAAAGAGCTGCTATAAATATTTTTGAACATGTGGGACTTTTCCCATTTTTTATGACCTCTTTGGGGTAAAGACCTAGCAGTGGTATTTTTGCTGGATCAAAGGTTGTGCAGTTTTATTGCCCTTTGGGCATAGTTCCAACTTGCCCTTCAGAATGACTGGATCAGTTCACAACTCCATAAACAGTGCATTAACGTCCCAATTTCTTTACTTTCTTTCCAACATAATTTTACTTTTTTGTCACACTAGTCAATCTGATAGGTGTGAGATGGTACCTCAGAGTTGTTTTAATTTGCATTTCTCTAGTCAGCAATGATCTAGAGCATTTTTTAATATAGATATAAATTTCTTCATCTGTAAACTGCCCGTTCTTAATGTTTTGACTATTATCAATTAGAGAATGACTTGTATTCTTATAAATTTGACTCAAGCTTTCAATGAGCCCTGTTTGTCAGAAATACTAACTGTGAAAATTGTTTGCCAGCTTTTTGCATTCTCTCTAATCTTTGGTTTTATTTATGCAAAACCTTTTTAATTTGATGTAATCAAAATTATCTATTTTGTAATTTAGAATGCTCTTTATCTCTTGTTTGGTTATAAATTCCTACCCTCTTCAAAGATCATGTTATTCTTGCCTAAAAACACATTCTGGAATATCCTTATTCACATCCATCCAAGGGCAATAATTTCTGAAAATTATGACTAACTATATGGTAAATTATCAAAATCTCAATCAAAATTGTTTCAGTGTGCTTCCTGTAAGCAGGTATGCTTGACAACTAGAGTGATTATCCTTCATGAAATGAAGTCACTGGCAAAGAAACAACATAAATGGACTTCATATTTTGGCAATACAAGAAGGCAGATTACTTAGGTATAGAATCATTAATATCCATTGCCATCTCCTCCCAATTTTTTGTTTCCTTCTTCCTATGTTCTCCTCCATTATAAATGCTGTGGTGTAGATGATGGTGATCATGGAAGCAAGCAATCTGAGCTGTACATGAAATGGATAAAAGACAAGAATACTTACTTTCATTTTGAAACAGAACTGAATAATAACAAAAAATGTAAACATCTTCCCAGTTTGCAAACAAGGGTTTCACATAATTTTTTATCAATAGTATCCTCTGCTAAGATATCATGGTATGGTAGAAAGAGCAAGCATTGACTTGCTCTTAAATGGAAAAAGAAAATGGCAAACCATTCCAGTATTGATGTTCAATGGTATATGGATGGGGTCACAAAGAGTTGAACAACAAGTTCACACAATGATGTATTGCTGACAAGTACTGGGCAATCATAATAAAAAATTAATTCCCTAAACTAGAGGCAATAAGCAATAAAATTAGGAGTTCCTGAAATCTAAAGAGGGACAAGGTTCCTGAAAAATTCATTTAATGAAAACTTCATAAATTGCATCTAATATTAAATGATAACAAAACTAGCAATGTTATTTCAAATGAGATTGAAAAGGGAATACTTAAACTGGAATTCTGAAGTTTTTTTGAGTATTTTAGCTAAATGGCAGAATTATTTTATAAAAACAGAGAATTATTTATAAAATTTGGCATTTGTTACCATGAGGATTAAGAAACACACTTCTCACAGTTTTTTGTCAGAAAATGTAAGAACATTTTGAGACTTGTAAGTAACAATATATTAAACTGGCTATCACCATGGGAAGAACCATAAGAAGAAAGGGAACACTATCAAAGAATACCTTCTAATATCACCATGGCAGCAAATACTTGAAAGAGGCATTGAAGAAATGTTGAAAGTCATTGGAAGATTACATCCATATTGAGCTGGCATGCACAGTTGAAAATCTGACCATATTGCCCAATTAATGGCAACAGAAATAGCAATAAAAACAAAACATGAAATGGAATCCAAAAAGAAATCAGAAATTCTAAATTCTTTAAATCAATGATTAAAATAAAAAAGTCTAAAGATAAGGAATCAAAGTAGTGCAAAGAACAAAAACAATTCAATATCAACTGGAAATTTTACTATTAGAAGTTTGATAAACAAAGAAATCAGGTAAAGAAGATCCTCTGAAGAATGAAGATATGGAAAATTTTGGGTCATATGAAGTTCACCATTAAAATGAAGTTGAATCAAGTGAGAAACCAAAAAAACACTTTTTTTTGCTAATATAATCAATAATTCAACTGAGGGATATGATGCTTTAATTGAAAAATTTGAAACTCAAGCTTTTCAGCATAGATGGCAAGTGATGGGTGCAGATAAAATCCATATGTTCAAATGTGTCAAGGCTGTACATGAATATGTACAGCTTCTTCAAATAAAAACCTGATACCATCTTTCTTAACAAAAGTTTCTCCATACTTATTAAACAAAGATGAGAAAACCTGAGACCCTTCAAAATATAGACCAATTAACCTTTCTGTACTTTATCACTAACAGCTATGTCAAAAACTTACAAGAAAACAAAATTTTAGTTGAAGAGCAAAGAGTGTTCAAGAAATACCAAGGGTGTAAAGACTAAGTGATTCTTGTTTGGTGACTATCAAACAAATCACCTTAAAATACAATAAGATTCACATCATTTACATTTATTGATTGTTTCAGCGTCTTTAATTCACAACTGATTCAATCACATACTGTTGAGATATAAAATATTAAAAATGCTACAAATTTGATGCTGAAAAGAAAAACTTTTACCAATTTAAACTATGACATCATCAACACAATCAGGTACAATTGATGGAAAATGTAGCATCTTCCAGGGAGGTAGATAAAACTTTTATAGTTCTATAAGTTCTTAGATTCATTACTTTCTTCAACAGAATATATGGCTTCCAAATTAAAAAGAGAATCAAACTAGAACATCTTATTAATTACCTACTTATTAATACATAGATGACAAAAAATAATCCCACCATAACTCACTAAATAGCTTTTTTGTTTTTTGGAATCTTTCTTTTAATAAAATTTAGGCTGAATAACTGCAAAACACAATATATGCCAGGAAATGGAGACTAAAGAAAACAGACTGAAGACACTGAGCTTGAATCTAGTTATCAAATTGAACCAATGGATAAATGACAATACTTATAAAACTTAGTCTCAAGGTCAAACAAAAACTTTAGAGCTATGTTACCTCTGGCAGAATATGTTAATATAATCCTGAAATCAAAGTTAAATGGGAATAATGCTCATAAAGCAATTAATATCTTCATAATATTGGTCAATGTATACTTTAGTAATTCTAAAATTGAACATGACAGATTAAGAAAATATTATAATAAAAACCTGTACAGTTTTAATGAAACATGGGAGTTATCCCAAGGCAACTGGAAAAAATAATATTACTAATAATAATTACTAAAAGGGAGGAAGACTATTGACAGATATTCTTGAGGCATATAGTAAACATGTCAAGAAGTCATGAAAATATTGTTGGAAGCAAGACATTATTGAACAATAACTAAGTAAACAATGCAAGATTTGTCAAATATAAGAAAAAATGGTTTACCTCTAAATGGGGCCTATAAGAAAATTAAAATCCAACAATGGGTAACATATGCATGGACTCAGCTAACAACATAACGACAAGGAAGTGCCCCCCAAATACCTGAGTCATTCAGATTTTTCTTGTGAAAAGAGAAAGGTTTGTGATGGTAATACAGAAGCAGGCTATGGAAATTACAGAATGGCTGTCCTTGAGGATCCTGGACTTAAAGTGATAAATATTCATATAAAAGAAAGGAGTAGAAACTCTTTATCACAATACTGAATCTTGTAAAAATATAGCATCTACTGCATATTCAGTAAGCCATGACCGACAGAAGTTTGCTACCTTTCTTGGGCTTACAGATGACTAATTCTTGCCTATAAAAAGAGACCTCAAAATATCTTTGAGAATTCAGCTAATAAACTATTACTGGAATTGTATCATCATCATAGACAAAATTATTGCTCATAATCACTTAGACATAACACTGATCCACAAAAAGTCAAGAATGTGGTTTTTAATAGTTACTGTCATATAATTACTCATAATCTTCAAGCTATGGGTTCAAAAAATTTTCAAAATTACAAAGACCTAGAAAAGGAGATCAAAATCACATTGGAACAGGATTAAGATATATATATATATACATATATGTATATATATATATCATCTCCATGTTAAGAATATCAAGTAAGAATACAAAATCAGATTAATTTGCTAATAAAATGTTTCACAAAAATCAATATTGTTACTTACCCTGGAGAAAAAGGAATTTTAAATTTCTTAGTCTGTTAAGCTGCAATTGGATTAAATTACAAATTCCATTGTAGCCCAAATGAAGAACTTCTAAACTCTGCATTATTGGAGGTAAATTCTCAGAAAGACTTGAATCCCTGAAAAGTATATACAAGTATGAGCCCTGGGACAAAATTTCAGATAAAGTGTCTCATAAACAGATCAACTTCTTTCATATGATTAATGTAAACTGATTTTTTTATAATCACATAATTTTCTGAAAATTCAAAACTTACTCCCTTTTTAAATAATATAGTTATAGATAAAGGCATGCTTTAGTATTAGGATGGTAACCTCCCAAGTCAAGAAGATTCGTATTAGGATCCCACCTTGTTACTTATTAAGCTTTGTGATGGCTACTGCAACTCTCACATTTAATTTAAAAACAGTAGCTAGTATGCTTTCTTAGAGGGAGTTCCCCCTTAGGAGTTCTTCAAACCAAAGAAATTAAAGATGCAAACCAAGGAAGATTATTATCTATTTGGCTTCAAATAATTCTACCCAGCATTACCATAGGATTACTTCTAATAGATACTCTCCAATACTCCTCTCTCCAGGACACAAATCTTATCTGTCCAAAGACCACTTACAGGGCCCTGGTGCCAGAATCAGATGAATTCTTTTCTCCAATGGCCTCACGTTAAACCTGTCCACTTATATCCTACCCAAGATCTTCCTTTCTCAGTAATGCACCTTAAAGGCCCCAGGCTTTGACTCCTCTCAGTTGCTGTATCTTTTTTTCCCCCTTTATGGATCATTTATTTTATATTTTACAATAACCTTGTTGTGAAAGAAAGTAAACATAACCCACCTCTCTCCAAAAAACAAAGAGAAATCTCAAGAATAATGAGAGAGGAAAAAAAGTATACTTCAGTCTGTGGTCAGATTCCATCAGTTCTGTCTCTGGGATGAGTAGCCTTCTTTATCATAAGTCCACCAGAGAAGTTTCTTTGATATCTTTTCCCACAGTTGTTATTACTAGTTATATTTCCCTCCACTCTATTCCTCCCCACTTTCATTTATTCTATTTTCTCTCTCTCGTTTCACCCTGTCCCTGCTCATAAGTGTGTTGTATCTGATCATCCTCTCTCATGGTCTTCCCTCTCTTCTATCACCTAGCTCCACACTCCCCCCACCCCCCATTCCCCCTTATCCCATTCCTTTCCTCTCATTTTTCTTTAGGGTAAGATGGATTTCTATACCCTATTAAATGTGTATGTTATTTCTTCTATGAATTATTTCTGATGAGAATGAAGGCTCACTCATTCCCCTTTGCCTTTCCCCATTCCATTCCATTGCAAAAGCTTTTTCTTGATTCTTTTTTTTGTTCTTGATTTTTATGTGAAATATTTTAGCCCATTCTTCCTCTCCTTTACCTTCCTTCCAGTACTTTATCTCCCACTGATTCCATCTTTATACTATATTATACCATTATATTCAACTCCCTCCTGTGCCTTGTCTATATATGCTCTTTCTAACTGCTCTTATAAATGAGAAGGTTCATATGAGTTATCAGTATCATATTTCCCGTGCAGGAATACATGAAGTTCAACATCATTAAGTTCCTCATAATTAGTTCTTCTTGTCCACCCTCTCTCTGCTTCACCCAAGTCCTGTACTTGGAGATCATACTTTCTGTTCAGCTTTGGTTGTTTTAATGTTAAATTTTGAAAGTTCCCTATTTCATTGAAAGTCCATCTTTTCCCCTGAAAGAGGATGTTCAGTTTTTCTGGGTAGCTGATTCTCGATTGTAATCCAAGCTCTTTTGCTTTCTGGAATATCATATTCTAAACTCTGTACTGCCAGATCCTGTGTAATCCTGACTATATAGCCACAGTTGTTTAATTGTTTGTTTCTGGCAGCTTGTAGCATTTTCTCTTTTACTTGGGAGTTTTGGAATTTGGGTATAATATTCCTGGGAGTTTTTCTTATGGAATCTCTTTCAGGAGGCGACTGGTGAATTCCCTCAATTTCTGTGTTACCCTCTGCTTCTAGGATCTCAGAGCAATTTTGCTGCATTGTTTCTTGAAAAATTAAGCCTAGGCTCTTTCCCTGGTCATGACTTTCAAGTAGCCCAATACTTTTTAAATTACCTCTTCTAGATCTGTTTTCCAGGTCAGTTGTTTTTCCAGTGAGATATTTCACATTTTATTTCTAATTTTTCATTCTTTTGGTACAGTTTTATTTCTTCCTGATTTCCTCACAAAATCATCGGCTTCCTTTAGTTCCATTCTGCATTTGAAGGAGTTAGTTTCATTGGAGAGCTTTTTTATCTTTTTGCATTTTAAGGATTCTTCTCATTTGCCTTTTGAATTATTTTTTCCATTTGGCCTAAGTTGATTTTTAACATGTTCTTTTCTTCAGTTTTTTTTTGTCTTTCTTTCATCAAGTTGCTGATTTGGTTTTTATGATTTACCTGCATCCCTTTCATTTCTCTTCCTAATTTTTCCTCTACCTCCTTTACTTGTTTTTTAAAGTCTTTTTTGAACTCTTATATTGCCTGAGCCCATTTCCTATTTCTCTTGGAGACTTTAGATACCGAAGTTTCAACTTTGTCATCTTCTTAGTGTGTTTTTTGATTCTTCATAAGACCAAAGTAATTTTCTATGGTCAGATTCTTCTTTTTCTGTTGTTTGCTCATTTCCTCAGCCTATGACTGATTTACAACATTTCCAAGAATTTGGTGGATTTTTTTGGGACATCCTACAAGGACCTTAATTCCTCTAATGTCTTATGAGAGGCTCTGACTGCTCTCTTGCCCGTGCTCTGCTTTGTCTATGACCATAGACCTTCCCCTCTGCCCTGGAGCTGTGAGAAAGGTCCCTGCTCCACTATGGTAGTATGGAGTCCAGACTGCAACCTGGATCTAAATGTGGGCAAACAGCAGAGTCCTGCCCCAGTTTGGGCAGAGAGACCTCTGAAGTCTCTCCACAATCCCTTACTGGCTGTGGGTTGGGTGCTCTGGAAGTTCTGGGTAGATACGCTGCTTCCCATTGCAGGTTCTCACTGCAGGGCTGCTCTAAGACCAGTACTCTGTGCTCACTCTGGTGAGGCAGAGTTCTCTCACTGCTCCTTCAAGCTGTCGCTGGAGAGCCCTGGGCCAAGAGATCTGGAAACAGCTCCCTCTGCCATGGACCCAGGTGCCCCTAGGGACCCAGGTGTCCAGTGGATGTTCCTGGAAGACTGGAGCTGGTTTGCACTGCTCTGCACTGTGTTGTAGCTGCTCTGTGACTCTTTCCAACCCCCAGTCCTGGTGAAATAGATCTTCCTGCAGATCTTCTAAGTTATCTTGAACTGGGAAATTGTATCACTTAGTCTTTCTGTAGTGTTCTGCTCCTCTAAATTTTGGCTAGAGTCATAATTTGAAGGCTTTTGGAGTCTTTTGGGGAATAAGTTTCTGGGAATTCCTGCCCTCCAGCCACCATCTTGGCTCCACTCCTCTATTGCTGTATCTTAAAGAATACTGTTTTTTATATATTTTTTTATTTTGATGATGATGTTAATGATGATGATGTTTGTCTTTCATTTTTGAAGAAGACCATGACATCAGGGACAAGCAAGTGAACTGAATTTGAGTGGGGGTTGCTGGGCTAAAACATCAGCCTTATTTTGTCTCCAGTACTATCTGGGTCCAGAGGCCATATAAGAATCAGGGTGACTGAAGATGGTTCTGGAAGCCATCATCATCATCATCATCATCATCCTCATCCTCATCTTCATCATCTCTCTTAAGCAGGATGTGATCTCTTTGTGAGTAGGGACTATATACTTTTTCTATTTGTACTCTGGGAACTAATATACACAGTGCATGACATAAAGAAATAATTTAATAAATTTGGTAAATGATTTTCCATCCAATCTACATATACATACATATGCAATTTTTATGAAAATTTATTACATACAAAATATTATTATAACAATGATTATTTTGTACCTAATAATTTTTAAAAATTAAAAGTAAAATTTTTACTTTAGTATCTTGAATAAATTGGTACATATATATATATTTATAGTAAAGTATACTACTCAACTTATGTCAAGTATAACTTTTGATAACCAACACTCAAATTAGAACTATGTTTAATATAACATATCAAAACATAAACTTATCTCTGAAGGATTTTCAATTCTATAAGATCATTACACAGAATATATTATAATTAAATGTATACACACATATAAAACTGTTTTTAAGCTTAATTTATTAATGGTGCCGGAATAAAAAATTCTACTTGTAGCCTGAAATGCCAGGTGACAGAGATGTTTTGAGTTTGAGAGTTCTAAGCTTCAGTGGGCTAAGGATGTCTGCATAAATTGGGCATTAAAAATCAGAAGTCATCAGGTTGCCTAAGGAGGGATGAATTGGTTCACATTGGAAAAGAACAGATCAAAGTTCCCATGTCAATCAATACAGAGATTAGGTCAGTGAGTGGTCCCAAAACTTATAGACTCGATCTTTGAAGGGAAAAAGGTTTTACTTGCAGTCTTTCAAATTTGCTTTGTGCTAGTAAAATTCATTCTGCATCTTAAACTTGCTAACATATATGATAGTATTCAATCAAATCCATAATGGTTTACAGAAATATATATACAAGGCAATTCCTTAGAAATTATGAGTCAATTACTGGGAAATTTGAAGATTCTTTCTCAAATGGTTCATTTTGAATGAGAAAGAGGAAGAAAACTTGCATAAAGTATTATGTTCTTCCTATCATGACAAATTAGAACAAAGAACCAAAACAATAGAAATTTTTTAAAACTTAAAGAAACACCAAAGAACAGTTGAAAACAATAACCCCCATATATCTAAGGTCAGGACATTTTATCATATATTAATTGGTTCTTTAAATTTTATGTGTTTATTACCAAAATTTATAAGAAAGACAAATTTCATGTGAATCAAACCAGTAGAACCTGTCTCATATAATAAATAATAACCATTAACTGATAGACTTTGATTCTTAAATTATTGGCATAATAGTTATTTTCACACTTAGTATGAATGATACTAAGAAGTATAATGGTTTAAAACTGTATTTCCAAAATAAATGAACTGGACATCTTTTAAGGATAGCCATAACTAAAAAAACCTAGTTGTCAACCTACAGATAAATTATATACCAAAAGATTGAGTCAGGTGTTTAGAATTAAACTATTTTCCCATGGAAGCTGCATGACACATCATGCAAATCAGTTCACTTCATAAAATCCCATTTAACTAATAATTTAGGTACAATGATACTGCTAACAGCTTTGGGTCCTTTAGTCTTGAGCTTCACTCTTAACTGAGTCTTATGCTCCTAAGCCTTAAGAAAAGGATTAGTGTATTGTTTGTGTGTGTGTATGTGTGTGTGTGTGTGTGTGTGTGTGTGTGTGTGTGTGTGTGTGTGTATGTGTGTATGTGTAATGGAAACTGGGAGGTGGTGATGAAGCAGATACTAGTTTTTGGGTGAATCTCTAACAAGGGGAACAAAGAGAGAAAATGATTTTGATCTCACTGGCTCTGGCAAGAAAATCTGTGGAATAGTTCTTTAATCTGAAAACTGAGGCTTGTGGTAAAAGTTCCTTTACATGAATACTCAATAAACTGAGTTTAACCTTTAATCCAAAAATGGGATATGTCAGAGAGTTACTTTGATATTATGCAAGCACTACTAAGGAATAGTAGTGGAAAATAATGCTATTAAATAAGGAGGTGTTATTAATCATTTGAGAACCAAATACATGTTAGGTAATAGAGTTAAAATCTCAAAGATCTGCAACAATGGATTAAATTTAATGAGTTGAAATTTAAATAACAAATTAAAGTCTTAAATTTGGGTTAGAAACATCAGGAAGGAAGAATATGTGTTCAGTCAAAGGTTCATATGAGAAGGCCTGGGTGTTTTAGTAGATTGTAAGCTCAATGAGTTTAATGAGACAGTCAAAAAAGTTAATGAGTTCTTGGGTGGCATAAAAGAGGCAGTCCAGAATGAGAGAGTCAGTTGGCTTGCTGTACTCTCCCTTGATAAGAATCTATCTGGAATACTCTGTTCATTTTTTGGAAGGAGCAAATATTCTATAACATTTATAGAGGGACTTAATAAAAATGATCAAGAAATGCACCATTGTAATGTGCAAAGATTGATTAAAATAATGGAGTTACTTTAACCTCACTTAATTTAGAGGAATAAAAACCTCAGAGACATGGGATCCTTGGTTTCAGATAAATAATAGGCTAATCAAGGGATTAGAATTCCTTTACTTGACTCCAAAGTCAGGAGGGTAGAAGTCAATAAGCAATAGCTAAAAGTTATATGGCAGCAAAATCCAGATGAAATGGGGGAAAACTTTTTTTTGGAGGGAGCAAGGAAACTTCTTAACAAATAGAAACTTCTAAAAGGCTAATAAGTAGCTTCAGTAACTAATGAAAGTCTTGAAGGGGAGGCTGCAGATCTAGGATGTTAGATAGGGGCTTAAGGTATGGTCTATACTGGATAGTCTCTGAGGCCCCTTCCAATTCTGAGATTCTATAATTCTTTAACTTTATTGATGAACTGATTTCTATAGTTTTGCTTAAGAAGAATGAAAAAATTATGAATGAATGAAATAGTAGAGAAAAATGCAATTCTAGATGAACTGAACCAACCAATGAATATTTTATTATACTTGGAATCTTCTCTACATAGAGTGCACTCAATTCACTTTTTGATCAATATTAATTTGAGGCAATGATATTCTTTTGAAAACATGAATTTTTACTAACAGTATTATGGGTTATTGTTACATTACCTCTTTTCTAATCATTTCTTTATTCAATAAACATTAATATAAAAAGAAAACAACAGCACCTGCTTCCTTTTGGTACTCCTTGCTGTCCATAGCCACTTGAGGTTACCTTCTGATAGAGAAGTTGCCTATTGCTTAAGTGAGTCTGAGGCTTTATTCTGGGTAATATTGATTCTATGTGATTATAGTTGAGACACAATACCTACACAAAGCATAGCATATAAATAAAATATTACAAACACAAACACATGCTTTTTTAAAGTCTGATGATAGCTTGCCTAGCAGCAAATATGAAAAGTGGCAAGGGTTATAATTCTGAAATGTGACAAAATTTTAAAATATTAGTGCCAATTTTTACATGTAGACACTTCATGAATTCTGGCATACCAGTCACTCCATATAATTCTGAAAGTTATATAGTTAAATATAATTATATATAGTTATATATATTTAGTTATAAATGTTTTATCTCTATGGGCATTCTGCTAATCTTAGATCATCAACAAAAGCTGAAAAAATGAAATTTGGAAGGTGCAGATAGTCAGCTTTGTTAAGCAAAGGTAGTTTAAACTTATTATAAGAAATTCCAACTGTCAGAAGAAATGATTTTGTTTATATATTATATAAATAAAGTATAAACATATAAAGTTCTTTATTATCTTTTTGGCTTGCTAATACCAAAACCATGTATTCTGGCCATGTCTCTAATGGCAACTGTATCCAGTTGACTGTATCCAGTCAAATTAAGAGGATTTTCTTTTTTTTCTTTTGCTTTTAATATTTACTGCTACCTTTTGCTAAAATTCTATATTTATACTACAACTATATATTTTTTGTTTCTCTTAAAGAACTTTGGTTAATCTAATTAACATTTATTTTAACAATGGTCTGAAATGATATACCTTGGGGATCTAACAAGCAGCCTTGTGAAGGACAGGTTTTAGGTCCCTTTTCTGGAAATCTAAAATTGCAGAGAAATTTTATGTGGAGACATTAATGAAAAAAATTATTTTATTTTATATATTTAAACAAGATGTTTAAGAAAATATTTTTAATCTTGATAAAACTATTAACTATATTTCTTTTTTAAAAAATACAGAAGCATGGATTTGGTTCATATTATATTTTGAGTGTATTTTTGTATTTATATTTGACTGTAAATGTATCTGATATTTTAAAAATTCATAACAATTCAAAGAAAATAATGAAGTAAACAACTTGTAAGATGCTGGAAGACTACCTGACTTCCCCTGTCCTGTCCTTCAACTTTTTATGTTGGAGATAGGTGGAATCATTCTTTTGATTAATACAGAGAAGATTTCACTCCCAATCATTGGTTCAATTTTTTCAGGTTTACAAGACCTTAGGTCATTGTGAAGTCATGGGGGAAGAAAGGAGATAGCTTTTTATTCTGTGGATCTTGATTTCCTCTAAACTTCAATAAAAATAATAAAAGCAGTAGCAGAAGCTTATATTTTTATGTATTTTCTTCACAAAATCCTGTGATAATTGGTAACATAAATATTTCTTTTTTACATATAAAACTGAAACTTACTGAGTTTATTATCTTGACCATGTCAAATAACTAGGAAGAATTAGGACTTTTTTTCAAGATCTTTGATCCCAAGTCCAATGTTTCTTCAACCAACCATGCTTCTCATATTACTGAAAAATTTCATTTACATAATGCTTTACAGTCATAATAATGTCTTATATACATCATTTCTTTTGATCCTTGAAACAACTGTGAAGCAGGCAGCATAAATTCCACTTTATAGGCTCACTGAGGTTAAAGGTCTTGTCTAATAAATTGTGGGGTCTCTTGCTAGGCTGTTTGGCACAGAGAAGAGATCAACAGTAGATATAAGAATAATTTAATACTGCCCACTATTTCACTCAGTGGCTATTCTACTAGGTGTATCAGTGACTAGAGATGAGTCTGGAGTCAAAAAGCCTCATCTTGCTGAGTTTAAATTTGAGCTTAGACACTTACTAGTTATGTGACTCTGGGCAAGTCACTGAACCCTGTTTGCCTCAGTTTCCTCATCTGTAAAATGAGCTGGAATAGGAAATGGCAAATTACTATAGTATATTTGCTCAGAAAACCAAACTGGGGGTCACAAAGAGTTGGACATAACTAAAATGATTGAATAATAACAATTATTCCACTGCAGAAGATATAAGGTTTTTGAAACAGATCAATGCATTTACAGAAGACTGAGAACTGATTTTAGGTAATAATTGACTGAAATGATAATAGAAATCTATTCTTATTTATCATTACTGAGTTATAGTAAATTTTTGTCAAAAAAGAAAACTTTGAAGAAATTTTATACCAAAGTAACAAACTATAAAAGTTGCAACAAAAATTAAAATTTTTTTATGAACTCACCTTCACATTAGGCAGATAGATTAAGCCGCTGAAGGAAGTTAGATTATTGTTTTGCAAATTCACATTGCATACATTTCTAAATTGATCAACTGGAACCAAATCCACAGTTCTATATTTTTAAAAAAAGAGTTACAGTTAAGAGTTTTATCAAGATTAAAAATATTTTTCTTAAACATCTTTTTAAAAATCTATAAAATAATCTTTTTCATCAATGTCTCCACACAAAATAATTTCTCTATATATGTAGAATGTGAGTCCAGTTATTCTGGTAGCTGTTACATTTCTATCATGAATGTACATAAATAAAAGATGAACATGTGAAATTGTGCTAGATAATTCAAATCACACTGGGCATATGTGTGTGGAAGGCTCCTCAAGACTGATTTCTGCTAGTGAGCTCTGTTGCATCAGACAAGTCTCACGCTATTTCTATGCTAACCATGCTGGGACTCACTTTTTTTTTCCCCGAGGTTTATAATAATGCAGAATATGGTAGAGGTAGCAAGTGATCTTGGAGTCACTGTTTATTAAACTATTTTAAGCCTAAACCTGGAATAACTTTCTTGTGCTTATGGGCAGGGATGATATCAACTGCATGGCTTCTCCCATTCTATTTGTTCCATTCCATGTCCTGCAGTGGGGAACCTGACTTTGTTATCATTAATATATAAGTAAGACTTGTTATCCAAATAAATTATTTTGCCCATTCAAAAAAAATCTACTTAATGAAATTTACTTAATGAAAGTCATCTTTTCTCAGAATTCTTTTGTTTTATTTTACATTTATAATCATAGGATCAGAGATTTAGAGCTAGATGGGACTAAGGGACTTTAAGAATCATTTACTTCAATTCTCTCATTTTACAGGTGAAGAGACTTGAGTTTCTAAGAAGCTGCCCCAAGTGGCAACACAGGCATTTCATCTTCAAGCATATGACTCCAAACCCAGCATTTATGGTAATCATATCACACTGCTTCCTTCAATTTAGGATTAATATTGAGCTTTTTTTATATTTTCCAATCATTTTTTCTTTAACAAACTTACAAAATCCTTATGATTTTCTTAAAATAAAAAGAACATTATTACATATTTCAATTTTAAAATAGATTAATATCTTAAAAACATTTGTACCTAAAATAAGAGAATTATATTTCCATTTAAAAAATTAAAGAATTTAAATAATTTCAGGATTAAGGTTAAATAATCCATTACAAATTTGGAGAAATAGCCCTCAAGGTCTTGGTGTCTATGAGACTAAGAAGATCTTGTTCAACTTGATAGAAAATAATTGTCTTGGGAGACAGTCACTTCTATTATGAGAAAAACAGGTGACTCTCATAAAATGTACATACAAATTCATCCTCATAAAAGTACAGAAATAAAAGCTACATCATTGGTTTATTATGTATGAGAATGTGTCTACCTATAAAGGGTTGGCTATAAAATAAATTATTATTGTGGTAGGGTAAAGAGGTTAGGGATGGGGAAACCTGAAGGGAAGATTAGTTCTTTGGAAATGGAATTATGCATGTTCCCCAATCCATTGCATGTATAAAGTTATACCTTGTGAGGGCACTTCATTTTCATGATCTTCAAGTGCTTGATTATTAGTACACTGCTCTACTTTAGTTTCTCTCTTAAAAACTTACTTGAGACAATGAAGAAAAGAATTTCTGAAAAGGATGCCCTCCCCAAGGACTTCAGTCTCTTTTCTTCTTTCCTTTCTTTGAAGGAAGGATAAACTTTAAAATTTAAATGGCATTCTGAAGAACGATAGTTGTCAATGAAAGGCAATTTATGCATTTGAAAGAAGAAAGCTAGCACTACTGTTAACAAATCTCAGGTGCATTCCACATCACAGTCAATTAGATTTTGAAACAGTATAAGGAAAAATGAATTACTTTTCTCTTGGCCATATTTGAATCAGCATATGATTGGAAAAAACTAACCAAAATTATATGCTTTTAATGAATGCTTCACGATAATACTTTATAATTTAGGATATATACTATATACAAAAGAATATTTTAAAATTACCAAACCTGATAGATGATGTAGTCCAATTTATTTCTTGCATTTGGATGAAATTTGAATGTCCTTGTCTTTCTGCAATCATGTCAGAGGTAAGTCTACCACCAAATAAATCTTTGGCATTCTCAA
The DNA here is from genome assembly GCF_037893015.1 of Macrotis lagotis. NCBI lineage: Eukaryota > Metazoa > Chordata > Mammalia > Peramelemorphia > Peramelidae > Macrotis > Macrotis lagotis. The sequence goes on along the minus strand of NC_133661.1, from coordinate 262,599,402 downwards.
TCTCTAGAGATTCCTAAATTTAAAAAAGTGACATTTTCTTTTCAAGATGACAAATTCAGATGAATTCAAACAGAACACATGCACTTATCAATATCACTGAAAAAAATTTTCTAAATTTTTAACTACTCAATTGCAAATAATTAAATGGAATATCATCAATGTAAATATTCTCTCAAATTATCTTTCATGTCAAACTAAACTTCATTAATTCATCAAGTATTTATTGACCATCAACTATCAGCCAATCAATTAAGAAGTATTTAATTCCAATCACTATGACAAAGATAAAAATAAGATTCCCTACTCTCCACAAGTTCATAATTTTTCAGGGGGAAATGGGATACAAACCTATAAGTAAATGCAAAATATACACAAAATGAATACAAGATAATTGAACGGGAAGAGGAATCAGGAAAGATCTTTTTTTAGGAGATGGTATCTGAGCTAAACTTTAAAGAAAACTATCATTTCTAAGAAGTGGAGATGAGGAGAGCATGCATTCTAAAGCAAGATTCAAAGGATAGAGAGAGAAGGCAGAAAATCAGACATGAGCAACAGCAGCAAGTAGGCCAATAAAGAACTGAATAGCATTTATTAACATGTGCTGTGACAAGTACTATGTTAGTTAAGCACCAGGGAGACAAATACAAAAGTGAGACAATCCCTTCCCTTAAGAAACTTTTATTCTAAATGGGAGGCTACTGTACATAGAAGAGAGTGGTGGCTGGGGTGGGGGTTTTGACATGAGAAGTCACAGGAATGTTGAGTAGTGCCCAAAAGGTGTGTATTTTTAGTAGCAACACCTGACTGAATTATGTAGGGGAGAGGGAGGTTTTTTCTCATGTAGCAACAAGGTCTGAAGTTGGCTGGGGTAAAATACAGAATATCAAGTATAAGTAGGATTGGCTGAATTGTCTGACATTTTGTCATATAAGATTACATTCATGCATTTACCAATGAGGACAGCAGGAGACCCCAAATAGGGTGTTTCAAAGTAAAATAGGTTAAGTCCCCCAGGCCATGGCTATGGTGTCTTGAGATCTGTTGGGTTATGGGATACTGTGGCAAGTTGGAAGGCAAGAAGGTAACTATTATATATTGTATGCTGGCCTCTGGAAATGTAACCTGGAGCTAGACTTAGAAAGTCTCTAAATTTCAAACAAAGAAGTATTTGGTCTCAGAGAAATAAGGATATGCTGGGACCTTTGGGGCAGAAGAGTGATGGGATCAGATTTGTGCTTTGGGAATATTTCTTACAAGGGTGGAGAATGAATCGGAGAGAGGAGAGAATGGAGGAAAGGTAACAAATTAGGAGCCATGAAATAATACAGATGAGAAATGATGAGAGCCTGAACTGAGTGGTGGTTGTATGTGTGGAGAAGAGGAGGTGGATGTCAAAGATAAGCAAGCAGAGTCAATATGGGGGGGGGAGGGAGAGAGGGAGACAGAGAGACAGAGAGCACAGCATGCAGGACTAGATGTACAGATTTGGGAATCATCCACCTAGAGATGCTACTGGAATCCACTGGAGCTGATTAAATCATTTTGAGATAACATAAGAGAATCCAGGTCAGTCTTGGGGGTACACCCATAGTTAGGAGATGTAGCATGAATGCTGACACAAAATAGAAGACTGAGAAGAAATAACTAGATATGTAGAAAGAGAACTAGAAGAGTGTGATTTAAAGAATATCCAGGAGGAGAGGATGCTCATCAATGTAAAATGAAGCAGATAAATGAAGGAAGATGGGAACTGAGAAAAGGTCATTATATCTGACCATTAACTTTGATGAAAGGAGTTTCAGTTAAATAAATGATAAAGTCAGAAGTCAGAATACAAGAAGTTGAGAAGTGAGTGAGGGGAGGTGAAGGGGAGGCAATGAGAATAGATTGCTTTTTCCAAGAATTGCCTGTGAAAGGAAGGAGAGATATAGGACAATAGTTTGAAGGATGGCTGGGTCAAATGAAGAATTTTCAAGAATGGGCAAGAACTGAGGATGTTTGTATAAGGAATACTCAGTCACTAGATAAGAAATTGAAGATTAGATGAAGAAGATTGTGCAAGGGAATGAGTTCAAGAGTATAAGTAGAAGGGTAGGTCTTGGTGAATAGAAAGACCACTCTTTTCATCAGAGACTGAGTAAAAAAGGTAGGAGAGAATGAGGGATGATTTCAAGGGGTTTTGAGATGTTGAGTAGTAGAAAAAGGGAACTTCTATGAATATTTTTCTAAGTAAAATTTTGCAGTGATATTGTTGTCAAATGGATTGGAAGCAAGGTAAGAGAGGTTTGAAGAGAGTAGAGAAGGTATAAAACAACTTCTTTAGAGACTATGATAGAAAGTCACTTACAGAATAACTGATTGCCTTATGACAAAAGGATCCAGTTGAAATTAGATAATATAAATTTGTAGTAGGCTCAATAAATATGATTGTATAATTTTTCCAGTATAGTTCAGTGATTTTTGAATATAGGAGTGAAATGATGGGATAACTCAGGTAACCTAAGTTAGGTCAGGCATATGAGTTGACAGAACAGGGCAAAGAGATGAGGAATTTGAGTTGAAGACAGTGTAATGTTGAAATACTTAAATTATAAAGTGAAAAATGGAAAGAGAAGAAAGTGAAACCAGAGTAGGAGGTAACGATTTGAATATACAGTGGAGAAACCAGGCACAGTGAAGCATATACAGAAGAATGACATATAGTCTCTAGAGTTCAGTTGGTACATACTTGGAACTAATTATGATACAAGGTAGAATGTCAATGTGCAATAAAAGGTACAAAACAACATGATATAGGATTTTGGAAGAATTATAGTTGAAGGAACGATTCAGGGAAGATTTATGTAGGAGACAGTATCTGAGACAGACCTTAGAGTACAAACTATAATTGGAAAGGCAGTGAAGGGCACTAAAGGTAGAAGAAACTTTATGAAAAAAAGAAGCATAGAGCTGGAAAATATAAACAATTAATTATAAGTGAGTGTAAGTAGAACAGTTGGAGAGCTGAGGTTAGAAAGTACAGTTAGGGTGGTGAATCTTGAAAGCTAAGAAAAAGAGTTTGAACTTTGGCAGATAATGAGAAACCTTTGAAGGGCTTTGTATACGGAGATACAGTGGGTATTTTATGATTAGAAATTTACTTTAGCAAGTACAGAGTAAAGAACGAACTAGAAAGAAGGCAGAAAGAGAGGACAGAGAGTACCATCTAAGTCCAATGAGAGGTCATTATGGCCTTAACTAAGGTGGTGGAATGAAAGGAGATGCAAGAAATATTTCAATTTTAGAAACAACTGGACTGCTTGGATGTCGATGCCTAGAACAATGCCTGATGCACAGCAGATATTCAGCAAATGCCTATTGAATTGAATTATTGTGAATGAGGGAAGCTAGGTGGCACAGCGGATAGAGCACCGACTCTGGAGTCAGGAGGACTTGAGTTCAAATCCAGCCTCAGACACTTAATAATTACCTAGTTATGTGTGACCTTGGGTAAGCCACTTAACCCCACTGCCTTACTAAAGAAACTAAAAACAAATAAAAGAGGGAAAGAAGAATTATTGTGAATGAAATAGAAGATCACCTGGTAGGATAAGATACCAGATACTGAGGTCCTTTCTTAAGCTAAATGATCAAACATTCAAATGTCATTACAGATAGTACTGTACATTCATATTGCTGAGGAACTGCAAGGTTGGGGAATCTGAGGGGGGTAAGCTAAGTGGTACAGCAGATAGAGTGCCAAGTCTGGAGCCAGGAAAATCCGAATTCAAATTCAGCCTCAGAAACTTGCTAGCTGTGTGATTCTGGGCAAGTTCACTTAGCCTTGTTTGCTTCAGTTTCTTCAACTGTAAAATGAACTGGAGAAGGAAACAGCAAACCAACTCCAGTATATCTGCCAAGAAAATCCTAAATAGGGTCAAGAAGGGCCAGACAGAACTGAAATGACCGAACAACAGCAATATGAATGATTGGCATTCTTGTAATAACATTTGGATGTTTTGTAGTTTAGCTCAAGAAAGGACCTCAATGTCTGGTATCTTCTCCTTCCAGGTGATCATCAGAATCTTCCTAAAACATTTAAATGGAGGCAATTCAGTTTCCTGACATGACACTGGTAGAATGAACAATTTTCACAGGCATACAGCAATGAGATCTGTAGTCCTTCAGTTTGGTAGTCTTTCCTACACTTCATTTTGGAAACTCTCAAATACTGAGCTAGCTTTCGCAATGCAAGTATCAACCTCATTATTATTGTGAATATTCCTGGAAAATATCCTGCCAAAGTAAGTGGCTTATCAAAATAAGTGAACTTATCTACAATATTCAAAACTTCTCCATTTGCTGTAATTAATGGGTCCACATATGGATGATGTGGTGTTGGCTAATGGAGCACCTGGGTTTTCCTGATGTTAACTGATAGGCCAAAATGAGCACAAGCAGCTGAGAATCAATCCAGACTTCAGAGGCTGCACTGAGGGCACTATCATTAGTAAATAGAAGATCATGCATTGTCACTCCCTCCACTTTGGTCTTGTCTTGTAGCATTTTCAAGTTGAAGAATTTGCCATCAGTGTGATAGCTGACCTTGAGGCCATGTTCATCCTCAGTGAAGGTGTTTGATAACATGGCTGAAAATATCATACTAAAAAGTATGGGAGCAAGGACATATCCTTGTTTAACTCTATTTGACTGGGAAAGTGTGAGAGCATCATCCACTATCCAGAGCCAGGGTTAGCATGTTGTCATGGAACTGATGTGCAATACTGATGAACTTTTATGGGCAAACAAATTCTGACATGATTTTCCATAAACCCTCATGAATGATGGTGTCAAAGACCTTGGTCAGATGTACAAACATTCAACAGACCTCTGTTCTGCTATTGATACTTTTCCTGGAGTTGTCAGGCAGAAAACACCATATCAACTGTTCCCTGACCCTTTCTGAAACCACACAGGCTCTCAGGGAGGTGACCAACTTCCAGGATCAGCCTATTGATAAAGACTCTGGCAAGAATCTTACCAGCAATGACTAAAAGAGAAATACCCTTTGATCATCATAGGACAATATATTCCTTTTACCTTTATAGAGGTGGACAACAGAGGCATCCTTGAATTCTTGGGGATAACCTCTTCATGTCATATAACCTGGATAATTTCAGTCAACTTTTGAATGAGCAACGGAACCCCCATCTTGTAGATCTCAGCTGGAATAGAATCAGCATGAGGTGCTTTGCCATATGAAAGGAGGCTAATGGCAATTCAAAATTTCTTCTTCAATTGGAACTTCAGGTAGGAACTAACTGACTTCAACTTGAGGTAAATGGTCAATGGATTCTGTATTGATTGATGATGAACAGTTAAGAACACTATGGAAGTGTTCAGTCCATCTCTCTAGTACCATGTCTTAATAACTAATCAATGTGGCTCCATCAGCTTGGAGTAGTTGAGATGCATCATATGTCTTTGGCCCATAATTAGCTTTCAGGGCATCATAAAAGTACTTTGGATTAGTACTATCAACAAAAAACTGAATTTCATCTGCCTTTTCACTGAGTCAAGTATTCTACATCTCTCTAAGCTTCACTTTACTTTACTTTTGATGGAATTAAATGGAGCCTCTGAGAAATGGATGAACTATGGTGCTGGTAAACCCTATGGAGTGCTCATTTTTCACTTAACAGTTTTTGTTTTCCCCATCATTTTCATGAGACCAGTCTAGATGTTTATTAGTGATATGATCCAGATGAGCAAATTTCTGAAAGCTGCTCTTTTTCTGCCCCAGTGTTGCCAGCTATGATTTAGCTCAACTCTCCCTTCAAGTTAGCAACAAACTGTTTCCACTCAAAGCAGCACTCTAATCTCTTGACATTAATTATTCTGCCATTTTGCCTTGGGGTCACCTCACCCTTTCAGTTGAATGTGAATATTAGGTTCAAGGGGATAAGTATGTGATCAGTCTAGCACCCTGCATAATACAATGCCTTTGTCATTCTCATATGTTGTCAATATCTTCTCCTTAAAATCATAGTTTATTGGATGCTAATGTTTGCTGCAAAGGTGCATACAGGAAGTTTTTCTTGCATTTGTGTAAATGAAAGACAGAGTTTGTGATGAGGTCATAAGATATGCAAGTTTTCTGTAGTAAGTGACCCTTGCTATTGCTGTTTCCAACTCTATTACTCTCTAGGACTCCCAGTTGGAGCTGGAGCTGTTTGTCTGAGTTTACACTAGCATTGAAGAATTATAAGCACTGAAGATTTATAATACCTCTTTTGGTAGATTAATGATAAGAGTCTTCAGGGCTTCATAAAATTTTTCTCTGACTTTATCAAGGATAGTCTTTTGGAGCATAGGCACTAATGATAGAGGTATTTCCCTGCAAGTGACAATCGTATTGTCATGAGTCTGTCCAAGTTTGGGTATGCAGACACTTTTTAAGGCACCTTTTCTAGCCCCTTCCTTACATCAGCAGGTGAGCAGTGCGATCCTTAAAAGGCTGCTCAGAAACCCATGGGCCTGTCAAATCTCACTAATGCTCCCAGTGAGGAGATGACCCTGTGACCTGGGTCACCCATGTGCAGGGATTTTGATTAAAACTCCCAGTGTATCTGTATCTGCTATCTCATCACTTGCCTTTTACCACAGAACTTTGAAATAGAAATGGTAAAACTGTATGGGTAATGTCTTTTGATTTTTGCTTAAACTGAATTTAAGTGATGCAGAGGATTTGCACAAAGATGTCAACCTCATTCTCTCTTCCAAAGTCATCATGGTCCAGTGGCAAGACAGAGCCAAGAAAATTGGATATGGTGTCTTTGATGTCTAACCAAGTTCTAAGTGCTCCATAGAGCCTGCTTCCAGTTGCCTCCATGACCATTGGAATGAATTGTTTTCATCCACCCATTTCACTAATGTAAGATTTCATATGCTTGGGGCAGACACCCCCCCCCAACTCACTGATACGTGTGAGACCCCTTGGTTACCCTCAATCTGTTTAAGCCAACTGCTGAGGTATAGTTGTACATGCTAAGCTTCTTGGAATGAAAAGTGAGTGTTAGGGTGGCTCAGGTAGACAACAAAGGTGAAAAGCAGCCATGAAAAGGGTTTGGTAGTCCTCTTATCAGAGGTAGTAGCCTTACTTGAACACCCCTGGTGATATGAAAGTCATAGCAAAGACCAGATCTCCCATATTAATCCCAGTAAATATATGAAAAGGACTTCTGAAAGGTCAATGCTAAAGGACCAGGTATCCAATCACCTGAGGAATGACTAATACATTATGGTATATGAATTCAGTGTACCATAAGAAATTATGAATATGAAGATTTCAGGGAAGTATGAAAAGATTTACATAGTGAACTAAGCAGAACCAGCAACACAGTATAAATATAAATAATAAAAAGTTGAGGCTGAATATTATATGACTATGGCAATCAAGCCATAACAGTTAAGAAAATTAACCTCTCTTTTCATTGCAGAGGTAGAAAATTATGAATAGAGGATATTGTATATACTGTCAAACACGGTAAATATGTTTGTTAATTTTGATGAACTGTTTTTCTAGTTTTATGTTTAAGTCTTAGAAACAAGGGGTGTTTTCCAAGGTTCAGAAATTAATATGGTATTAATATAAAAGGCAGTAATAAAAATAAGATAAAATTTAAAAATAAGATATGATTTGGATTTTTCACTATCATATGACAAAACTATAACTTGAAACTTGGGAATAACATAGATTTGTCATGGACTATATTCAGCTGAGTTTAATTTGTATAATTACTTGAAAGACCTCATTATAGTACCTATTACCCATTTCCAAGGTATAGACCTAGACTATGATACCAGAGTGTTAAGTGTAGTCTTACTAAATAAGTACAGGAGCAGTTAAAGTGATTAATGAGGGTCCCTTTTCAGTGTAATCCAATCATAAGTTTAGTTAAGAGAAGTCCTTTGGATCTACATTCTGAAAAAGGTCTTGTAATAAATAGAACTGATTGTAGGACTTCTTAGATATTATAATAACGATATACAAAATGGTCCTACAATAATTCTATCTACTATAAATATCTTGATGGTGCTGATTATAATGCTACCATTATATTTATCTCTGCACCTTATACTTATTCCTCTTGGCTAGATTAGTAATGTTTTCCTACTATAAATCAATTAAAAATAAACAATAGCATCATGCTAGAAGTGAAAAATACTTTTTATTGCAGGCTGGAACTATTGGAGGATTCTTGACTATAGTAAAATAAGTAAATCCATCATGCTGGCTCACTGGCCCCTATTATTGTACACACAAAATTTTTAGTGGGTTGTCATTGAAATAGCTATCATCCCTATGAGTATGTAAATATGATGCATATTTTACACATATATACATGTATGTATATATACACATATAAATATACTTATATTCAAACATAAATATGTAGGTATGCATATAATTAAGAGATCTGAAACATATGCAGAGTGCTTTAAATGGCATCTTTCTTCTTAGAGGCTGCTGGGGACTTGCTTCCGGTAGTCATCAGTTTTATACATTTTCTCTTTTGTCTCCTTTGCTCTTGAGAAGTTTTGCTAACTCTTACTCATTACATGGTAAGGAAAAAAGTTTTAAGGGCTTCTCTTTATCTGAATTTCTGTGGCCTGTCCTTTTCCCTTCCCAGGTGAAGGAAGCTAAGCCTCCTTGTGAATTCAAATGTCAACACATCCTGGCATTCCAAGAGTCTGAGCTCTAGAGGAGCAAGGCATGACCTTTAGGACACCAAAAGAGTGAGAGTTGAGATGCAAACTCATTTAGCAGTCCCGCTGCATCTGGATATGAACTTGGTGGGAACAATGCTATGGAGAAAATGAGCTAGTCACCCATTTCCCAAGGTGAAGTTGTTGTTGTTGTTCAATTGTTTTCAGTCATGTCCAAATCTTTGTGACTCCATTTGATGTTTTCTTGGTAAGGGTACTGGAGCGGTTTGCCATTTCTTTCTCCAGTTCATTTTGTGAAACAGGGTTAAGTGACTTGCCTAGGGTCACCCAGCTAGTAAATGTCTGAGGACAAATCTGAACTCATGAAGATGTCTTCCTGACTCTAAACCCAGAACCCTAACTACTGCTCTACTTAAGGAAAGATTACTCTTTGTAAAAACTAATTAATGCAAAGCATTTAAATGGAACTGGAGTGCTAGGCACTGGCACCCAATAAGAGAAGGAACATTTTGAGCAGGGGTTTACACAGGCAGCAGTGTAGAAAAGGGATTCATGGACCTCTGAAACTCCAAGGGAAAGATACAGTGGCCTGATCCAGAGAATCAGCTCATGTGTGTGTTAAATAACATACATGTAATAAATACATACATAAATAATTATAGGCTACATAGATATATTATGCATAAGTTACAGTGTCTGGCATACAATAAATGTTTCAAAAAAGATCTATCTCTACAATATCACATAAGCATTCAAAAGTTTAAACCAATTTTAACATTTGTTTTTATAGGTTTGCATTTTTCTAATCTTCATAAGGCTGGGTATCATAGTACAAAGGTAGTCAAGTTCAAGATGATTATAGCTAATTAATTTGAAAATACTTGATTTAGAACAAATACTGTAGCAAAAACAACTTACTACTGAGATTCCATCTAATGCTTTGAGATCTGGAAGGTGGAAGATTACAAACAACCGGTAGTTTTCTTGATTCCATACAATAAGATTTCCACACATGTCTAAAATGATCAGATTGCACAAGCCCTAGTAAAATAAAAACATTTTGAGTTCACATAAAAGTTGGTATGAGAACTTTAATCTCTTGAAAAGTTTCATTAACAATGATTTTAAATTACTAATTGACTCTATAATTGAGTAAAAATGAGTCACTGTCATATATATTTGCTTCATTAAATAATTAATTCTTAGGTCAATAGGGTGACCTACTTCAGGCCTGAAAACAAAGGAACTAGTGGTGATCTTTAATTGTAGAAGAGAAAGATTTAGGGAAAATATGATAGCTATCTATAAGTATTTTAAAGTCTGTCTTGTGAAAAAAAGGATTACACTTCTTTTGATTGAGTCCAAAAGGCAGAATTACGAGCAATGAGTGGAATGTATAGAGAGGAAAATTTCAGAAGACTAAGGGTAGTGGGCAAAGATCCTTGTAGTTTAGAATAATTGAATTTACAGATGAAAGGGTCAAGAATTCTAGCTGAGTGGGGAATAGATAGTTATTTTACCTTCTGGGCACTCATTTATACAGATGACCTGGAGAGATCAGTTTTCAAAAAATCTAGGAATCCCAACTTCTAGAGCTCATTGGAAATTATTAGGCAAATTATCATTAACAAGTTTATAACCTAGCCTTCAAGAGATGAAAATTTGGACATTATATTGGATATTCATTATAAACTAGGGGCAGAAACTCTGATTTCAGGGAACAAGTCCTATATTGAGAAAGTAGTAAAATGATCAAAGCTAAAGGCTAGGTGGGACATTCTGTCCCTTTATTCTAAAAAACTTGGTACCTGGGGCTGAGAATTAGGTGGATGGGCAGTCTCTAAGCTTAGACTTGGAGTAAAAAAAAAGAGGGGGGGTTTGCTTTTTAGGGGCAAGTGTGTGTGTGTGTGTGTGTGTGTGTGTGTGTGTGTGTGTGTGTGTGTGTGTGTATTCTAAAAGACTTAGGGGGAAAAAAGCCAAATATAAAACATGGCTGCAACTCTGGCTGAGCCAGAAGATGGAAGGCAACATAGAGTATACATAAGCAGCAATCACAGAGATTACTTATCCAGAATCCTTTGAAGGTTAAAAGATCAGTATTCAGCAGGTACTGTGTCTAGCAAAGCAGTATCTGGTGGAGCCTACAAGACCAGTTGAGAGCAGCCTTGACTGGCAGAATCTACAAGACCACTGTTGGTGGCTCTGCAGTGTCAAAGGCATGAGCTGTCCTTCCATACATATGCCTTGCTACATATATTCTCTGGATACATCACTACTATTTTTCTATGTGTGTCTACTACACCAGTAGATGCAGAGTTTATCTGTGGGAGAATGTGTAGGTTTATGAAGGAAATATTTTGTTGCTACCTTTCTTAAAATGCCATTTCATTAAAAGCCTTTGCTTTGAAATAATTGTATCCCCTAATCAGCTATTACTGGCAAATATATTAGTGGTGATCTCACAAATTATAACTTTAGGGGATGCAGAACCACAGAGAATCTTAAATCTGAGATAGATGTTCAGTTGGGAAATCTAGTCTATGAGTTGAGCATTGCTTTTAGGAGTCATATAAGTAAATCAGAGGGTGGAGAACATCTGGTTTGCAGGCCATATAAGGCCACTGAACCTAGATAGCTCTGGAGGAGAAAGTGAGGCTGGTGACTTAGCACAGCCTCCCTCACTCAAATCCAATTCACATACTTGTTGTCATGCCATCACCTCCCTGATGTCATGATTGACTTTGAAATGAAGAACAAACAATATCAAAATTCAATAAATTTATGAGCTTTTTAGGGTGAATTAATTAAACATTTGATCAAGTATTGCAGACAAATAATGTTATAAATATCCAAATAGCCCTTGGAAGAAAAAAAAGGTTCCCCATGAACTAACCCTAGGTGCTACTTAGGGAAAAAATTCCTGCCAATTGAGCTATATAAAAGTAGAATTGATTGTCTTTGGAGAAAGCAAGTTCCTCATTACTACAGGACTTCAAGAAGAAACTAGATAGCTATTTGTTGGGAAAGTCACAGTGGGGGGGGGGATACTGTTTACTTTAGGTTGGCCTGGATGACCTTTAAACTCATTTCCCACTTGGAGATTATTTAAGAATGTGATTCTGTGATTTAGCAATCCATAAATATTTGATATAGATATTTTCTTCAACCACAAAATTACAAATCTTTGACACCTCAGTAAATGCTCTTCATAAGTTTCTGTGATCAAAAGTCTTGATCACCTGTTCACATCTTTTGATGATGAACCTCTTTAAATTTAGTTCAAACAGTACATAACAAGAAAAAAGGAGACTTTCAACACCACTAAACAGAATGAAACGACATTTCAAAATCTTCTCTAAACGGTTGACATTTATAAGACAGGGTGTCTATAACTCAAATTTTTCTCTTATTCTAATAGGGATTCTTACCATGTTACACAGATCCTAGTCCTGAACAAAAGTCCTGTTATCTCTTTGAGGCATGAGTATAGATACATACATTTAATGTTTGTCCTTCATTTCAAAGAAGACCATGACATCAGGGAGGTGATGTCATGACAAGTACATGAATTGGATTTGAATAAGGAAATGCTGTGCTCAGTCACCAGCTTTACTTTATCCTCCAGAGCCATCTGGGTTCAGTGGTCAGATATGAATCAAGATGACTGGAGTTGGCCCTGGATGTGAGGCAATCAGGATTAAGAGACTAGCCCAATGTCACACAGCTAGTAAGAGTAAAGTGTCTGAAGCTGAATTTGAACTCCTGTCCTCTTGATTCCAAGACCAGTGCTCTATACACATATTTATGTATTAAGTATATGAATATACTTATGTACATATTATAACTACACATAAAGGCTAAGTATACATTATTAAATCATTTATTGCAAACTCTAAATCATTAAAATTTACCTTTAAATTGTAGATCTCCTGGTTGGTAGCAATAAAATTATTGTTTATGTATAATTCAATTATGGTGTAAGCATTTTGTAAACCAATCAATGAAGTGATCTTGTTATTTTCAAGAGAAAGATAATGAAGATGAACCATGTTTTCAAATATGTGCTTTTCCAATCCAGCAAGGAGATTATTATTTATGCTGAAATGGGTTAGTTTGGTCAGCTTTGAAATGCCTGGAAAAATAGAGAAAATTCAGTACAAAAGAAAAAGTTAGACTTCAAATTAAGCTGCATCACTGGCATTCTTTGGCAGTAGCAGAGAACTTGAAGGAACTTGTAGCATTAATTTTATCATTTTATTTTCTTCTATGGAAAGAAAGCAAAAATTATGAATATATAAGTTTTTAGAACAATTATATTTTGATTTTCTCAAAAGAGTCATTCTTCCTTAAATGATTAGATAAGGAAATCTATCCAGGAAATGTCATTTCACTTTCAATTAAGTGACTAGTTTTTAACATGAATGTATAGAGGTCATTCTTATTACTAAAGACCCAACTTACCATCTGAAGATTTAAATAATACAAACAAGTAGGAAGTGGCAAAGAATGAACAACCACTATTAATACTTCGTTAGTATTATTTAATATCATTTGAACTAATTCTATCCTGTTTACAATGAATAGTCTATTTGTAAGACTTGAAAGAATATCTTTGCTCTTTTGTATGCTCTAAAGAATGATTGTAGAAAAGAGAAATATAACTCTGATTTGAATAAAGCAAAAAAAAAAAGAAGGCAGTAGTGTAGAATGGAATTTCCACTAGAAAAATATTACCTAGTGTGAATATTAGGTTTACATATGCTCCTTTAGGAAAAAAAGATGGTGTATCATATCTAAGTTAGCAAAATATGGACTGTCTGGCAGTAGTCTAGTCTGCCTACCTTCTTCTAAGATTAAAGATAAGCTAATTATAAGGAAAGAAAAGAGTTCTCTGTGAAAGAATTCTCTGTCTTCTCTAGGTTCAGAGGGATTCATGGTTAGCATTATGCTGCTGTTTTTCCTATGTTCTTGAAGAGAACCATGATATCAGGAAGATGATGCCTTGACAGACATATGCATTGGATTTGAGTAAGGGAGTTTTGTGCTAAATCACTAGCCATCTGGGTCCAGATCAGAATGACTAGAGATGGCCCTGAATGTGAGGAAATCAGGGTTAAGGGGCTTGCCCTTGATTGCAAAGTTAAGTTTAAGTGCCAAGTGTCTGAGGCCAAATTTAAACTCCTGATTCTAGTGCATAGAGCACTGTCCCATCTACTTAGAAGTGGAAGACTTTAATTCATTTTAGATTATAAAATGTAAGACTATTAATGACAAGAATCACAAAGTTTTCCAATGCCAGAATTTCTCAAACTGTCTTCCATGGAACTTTAGTGTTTTGCATAGAGTACATAGGGATGTCAATGCAAAGACTATTTAATTCTCTAAAATATTAACTATGACATTATGTATATTAAAATATGGTATATTATAAAAATAGGTTTTTAAAAATTGTACTTCAAAATTCACCTGTGACTTTTTTTAATCCTAAATATGTAGATTTGTGTATGTGAGTCATATACCACCACAATCACTTAGATTAGTATTTAGATTCTCTTAATGTGTTTCAAGCCTCAAAGTGTTATTTGATCAAATTGGCTTGGGAATTGTAATATAAAATTTAATATGGAGGAGTCAGGAGGACACCTGATCAACTGGATGACATTAAAGGGTATGAACCTTTGTCAGCAGAGTCACACTTCTTAAAGGCAGACATACGCCTTATCCCTTACTGGGAGGCAAGAGAACATTTCTAATTGGTTTCTCATGACAGGTGCTGCCTCCAGGATATTTGGCAACTGAGAGTCAAGAGAGGAGAGGATATTCATTAAAGAAGCTATCCCAGAAATGTAGTGGGAGGGACTAGGAGAGCCCTTGTTCAGCCCTGGCAAGACTTATTCATCCTGATTCAATTCCTCAGTGCCACAGAAGAAGAGGAAGCTATCAGACATGCATGAAGGCATGGTTTTGGTAACTCTCTAGGTACCTAATCCCCTTTGAGAAGAAGCAAGAATGGATGTAGGACATAGAATGGGTAAAACAACTTTCAATATTCTGTAGTATGTTTGCTGGTCTCTTAAGTCTCTAACTGCCAACAATCTTTAATTTGAATAAAGAGAAGAATACAGGAAAAGGTGAAGATTATTTCAACTTCTCCAGAATTTGAAATTTAGAATTAAGTTGAATAGTTTGCATTGCCTCTCACTATTATTGAAGGTTTTAATCATTTTGACTGTATCTGATGTGATCCTTATGAATGGTTTCATTTGGTTTCAAAATCTGTTGAAAAATTTTCACTTTTGTTCAAGTCTATAACATTTCAAATGCAATTTTTAAAATGCACATTTAAAAAAATTATGACTTTTTTTCTGTTGTCTGAGTTTTTACTTTTGGAATGACAACAGATCTTCAAAGTCAGGATAGGGAGAGGCTGAAGGATATAGAAGAGGTCATTTGAGCTTTTTTATTTGCTGTAATGGAAAGAACATTGGATTCAGAGCCAGAGTACATGGGTTCAAATTCTGACTCTGCTACAGTACCATCTTGGGAAAATCAATTTACCTCCATTTCCACAATTGTGGATTTGATCTCCAAGGCCCTCTATGACCTTAAATTTTTGATCTAATGCACTTGTGTAAATAAACCACAGTTTGTTATTGACCCCCTCCCCCAAGAGAGCTGGAATAGTATGACTTTTATGCCAAGGGACTCTTTATAACTTTCCTATGGCTTACTGAGGGAGCACTGGTTACAGACTTAAAGCTTTAGAGCTGCAAGGGAACTTAATTATCATCAAGTTCAACCAACTTACTCATTTTATGGACAAGGAAGCTAAAGTAAGTTATTTTACAAATGGGATCACAAAAGAAGTTGAATAATAGAACCAGGATTCAAATCCAAATTCTAAAAAAACACCATGTACTATTTTTACTCTTGATGTATTAAGAATTAATACTGCTAAGATTTCTTGTTTCTGAAATCATTACCTTCTAGTTTTGAGATACAGTTTCCATCCAAAGTGAGCTCTTCCAAATTAACACAAGATTCCAAACCTTCGATTTTTGTGAGATTATTATTGCTAAATGATGCCCATCGCAAATTCACCAATTTCTCCAAATTAGTGATTTCAAAAAGATTTTGTCCATCCAAGTTTAAGGCAGTTATCTGTAGAAAAATTTACTCAAAAAGAATTTAGCAAATTCTTTAAAAATAAAAATATTTTAGTTTTTTAAATAAAAATATTTTAAACAAAATTTTAAGACAGTAGTGAAATTTAGATTTATGCTTCACATTACAAATGGATATTAAAGGAATTGTACTGTAAACTGAAGAGTAAAACAATTATGACATATTTCTTATAAAAATAAGATATAAGAGGATAGCTAATCCCAAAGAAGTATTTGCTTAATACCAGTTCTTTCAGAAACTGTCCAATAAAAGCGCTTTTAAGGTTTACAAATCATTTTACATATATTTCTGGCCAAATGTCAAGTAACTTGCCTATTTTTTTATGTAATTAGTTAAGTGTCAAAGATAGATTGCTCTGATCAGTGCACTAGATAAGAAAAGAATGATTAGATGAATTTAAAAAGCATTTATTAAATATTTACTATGTTCCAGGCTCTGTGCGAGATGCTGAAGATATAAATACAAGCAACTAAGACTGTCCCTGCCCTCAAGTAGCTTCTACATTCAGTTGAAAGAGGCAATACATTTAAGGAAATTGTAGATTGTTTATCATGTGGCAACATGATTTGGAACTGGCAGTGGGTGCTCTTGGACTAGTTAAGGTTGAAAAACTCTCCCATTTAGAATTCAGGAGGAGGTGGGATGTGAAGAAACACCGGAGGGAAGTTGAATTGGAATTATCTGGGAAGAGATATAGGCATCAAGGAAGCAGTGGACAAAAGAATTCCTTTGTACTGGGTATGGCTACGCTACCACCTAGCTATATAACATTTGCCATGCTTCATTTAGAAATTTTGCTTCATTAGATCTTTCTTCTCCTAGGACACTGTGGTCAAATTCAATTCACCTTCTTAATATTGCCCTTGCTCTTACTATAGTCCTCATTTACACCTTCTATTAATTGCTCACTTATTTCAAAATTCAATTCAAGCACTAAGTGAAGTTTTTCTTGATTCTCCTTAATTGCTATGCCCTCCCTCCCTCTCTCCACTACTGTCTTCATTTTAAATTTGTAGCAGTGGAGGTGTGGTGATATATTGCAGAAGAGCTGAACTTTCATGTACAGTATTAGGTGGAATGACTTGAGCTTAACTTTTCTTCTCAACCTCTCCTGAGGTCCCACCCCTGGAGAAGGGGATTTATTCTCAAACTGGATTGAGAAAGAAAAAAGGGGTGAACCTCTTATCCCAAGATCCCCATTCCAACCTAGCTAGTCAATGAGAATGAGAGTTGAGTTCATAGCTACAATATTTTGCTAGCTATAATTATTAAAAACCAAATAAATAATTAATTTTTTTCCTCATCCTCTATGCTGTCAGTTGTTCTGGAAAAATATTATAGTTGCAAAGCTATGTCTTCCATTCTCCCGGTCATTCCCCAATGAACCTTCCCTGCTTCATTTGAGCAAAGATACATATAGATCAGTGATGCAATGGTTGCTTACTATATTTTAAGAATAAAATCAAAATAAAAACTAGCAAACTCTCAAGAAACAGTTAAGTTTTAGGAGAGATGTTAGACACAGATTGAACAACTTGTTTACCTAATATCCTATAATATGTTTGGTAGTCTCTTTATGTTTCTAATTGCCAACAATCTTAAACTTGAATAAAGAGAAGAATACAGGAGGGAATATAAGATTTATTTCAACTTTCTCACACTGCTGTGTAGATAATGTGACGTGTAGACAGAAGTGGAACATGTACTCTGTCTAGATACTCTTTGGATAGTATTTAATTTCATTCCTCTATTCTCAGTCTAAGTTGTCACAGTTATAAAAGTTTCATAATGAGCCCCAAATGACAAGATATTCTGGATGATTACATTGTAATACAGTTTGTATAAACACTGCAGCAGGCACAAAAAAGGGTAAAATCAGAAATTACCATGAATTCTCCTGATTTTCATCTTTTACTCTCTATTATAACTAGATGACTTTACCTGTTTCTACCCACTGATTCTGGTCTGCTCACATTCCAAGAAGCTCCTCCCTCGGATGAAAGCATATGAGGCTCATTTTCATCCTGCTGATGACCTGTGTCTCTTGCCCAAATTCCTTGCCTGAATTCTGATCTAATCAACATTTGCCTACATCTCCCTCTGACATTCTGTCTTATCTATCTATTGGCAGCCGTGCTCTGATCTTCAGCACCAATCACATCCCCATTTGAGATTATTGCCTAATTTCAGATTCCCAGCTCTGTTGTGAACACTGATTTCTTTGCTCTGAATTATATTTCCTGGTCTAGAACTCTGAACTGATGTCTATGTCCCCCCTTTTATTATTCATGCTGAAAGAATTCAAGTACAAAAACCTGATCATAAACAAATCACTATAATAGCATCAAGGTTTACCTTAGAATACCAATTTCCAGTAAGATGTGAAAATGGTTCTGACTTAGTCATCTGTGTTAGAATTTTGGCAGAAGGCCATATGCTGAGTATTCGTGGCCGAACTTCATCAGTTCTGGAATGATGTGAGAGTGTTACCTAAAAAAAAAATTGATGAATAAAGGAAATAGCATTCATGGATCTATTTATCCATCATAAGGAGTTTTGCATCATAATCATTTTAATAGTTAGCATTTACACAGTACTGTCAGGTTTACATAACACTTTACAAATATTGGCTCATTTATCATCACATAAGTCACACAGTGTCAGGCCTGTTTTGAACTCAGGTCTTTCCTGACTCCATCCCCAGGCTCTCTATGCTACCTAGCTTCTCAATAAAACAAAATAAGATTAAAATATGAATTAGTTTTTATTTGTTTTCATAGTGGTCTGTGTCCTGTACTTCTAGACCTTTCTCTATTATTTAAACATGATTTTAGATATCTTGATTTGTTTTTCCAATTTATTTTCTATGTAATACAAATTATTTCTTTCATGAATTATGAATAATTTTAAAATAATATATGACTGCATCAATATACATTACCAAAATTTCTTCTGCTAGCATCCAAAATTCCACAGACACTTTAACAAAAATGTGACTTATAAGAAAGAGAAAAATTATGCTTGCATCTTATTTAAAGGAAACCTAAGATATTTCTACAAATAAATCACTTTTTTTTGACTCTTCCTGGCCATGAAATATAATTTAATACAATGATGGGAAGGGCAATTTACTATGTATCATCCCAAGAACCTAAATGTCTTCAAATAAATTACTCTAAGTTAACCTTAACAAGAAAGTAACTTATTTGCTCAGAAGCTTCAAGATGAAGTTTAGTGAGTAAAGTAAGTAAAAAAAAAAGCTAAGTTAAGTAAGCTAGATCAGATATATGAAGGGATCTCCAGAAGAGTACTGGACTTTGAACTAGATAGTAGAATCATTTCTATAGCAAATTGGGAGTCAAATGAAGCATTCTTAATAAGAGAAAAACAACAATCAAGTAGCATATCTTGGAAATTAGCTATACTTATCACTCTGATGAGCAGGGTCATGGGCATGAATTTGGTAATTAATAGAGGTTCAGAAATAGTTATGTATGTAAATACAATGAAAAATTGGACCTGAGGAATACAGCTCCAACATAGTTATGATTTCGATAACTGAAATGATTAGTTGATGCAATCTAACTGGGGGGAGGAAGACAAAATAAAATAAAAAACAATACTCTAGATGATGAAAACATATTATGCATTTGTTCAGGATAACACCATATCCTGTGAATACTCAAGAAAAATTAAATACATCCAACCTGAGTAATCTTTGTTCCGGCAATAAAATTCACAGCTGCATTTTTTTCTTCTTCAGTAACCAGGAGTCCATTTAAATGGGTAAGAGTTTTTAATCTGCCAATAACACTTAGTCTCAATGTTTCTGGCTTAGGAAAAACAGAACAATTTAAGTCTTTAAAATATTACATATGATATTACATAGGAGACTCATTCTTTTCCATATGATTAATACATATGATATTAAGTATCATTTTAAGTTGCCTGTATCATAAAATAGCATTTGTATATTGCTATGAGTTTTACAAAATGTTTTACATATGTGATCTTGTTTGAGCCCCAAAATACCTTGTGAGGAAGATACTATTATTAACCCTCCTTTTAAAAAAAGATGAAGAAACTGAAACTAGGAAAAAGCTGACTTGCCCATGTAAGCAAGATATAAATACAGGTCTTCTTGAGTTCAGATCTAATACTCTACCTATGTATCATCAATAAATGTAAATAAAAAGGTGTAAATGAGACCTAAAAATATATGTTAAAGTCCAGATTTTATTTTGGACTTTCAGCCATGTCATGATTGAGTTCTTATTATTCCACACGAATTTGCCAGTTAAACATTTATTAAGCAAGCACCTGTTATTTGCCAGACACTGATAAATGCTGGGAATACAAAGAAAAGCTAAAAAACAATCCATACTCTTGAGTTCACAATGATAACAAAATTAAGAAAAATATATCATAGTGTATTAAAAATAGGTGGCATAAATCCTGGAGGAAATTTCTTTGGGAATTCATAAGGGTTATCTGATCTTCTGCGAATCACTCTTTTTTAAATTTATTTTCCAATTACATGTTTCCAATCACAGTTTTTAATATTCATCTTTTTTTTGCAAGCTATTGTGTTCCACATTTTTCCACTATCCTCCCTTCCTTTTCCTCTCCCCATGGCAACAATCTTTTTTTGTGCATTTTTTTTGGTTTTTGAAAGGCAAAGGGTTAAGTGGCTTGCCCAGGGCCACACAGCTAGGTCATTATTAAGTGTCTGAGGTGGGATTTGAACTCAGGTACTCCTGACTCCAGGGACTGTGCTCTATCCACTGTGCTACCTAGCCGCCCCCAAGAGGAATGGCAGCAAGCAATCTTAAATAGGTTGTACAAGTGTAATCATGTTTAACATTTTCCCACATTAGCCATATTGCAAAAGAAGAATTAGAACTAAGTGGCAGGGGGCAGGAGAAAGGAAGAAAAATCAGAAAAAAAGGCTTTGCTCTACATTCAAAATCCAATTTTTTCTCTGAAAGTGAATAGTATTTTCTTAAACATGTCTCTCAGGAAAGCAGATCTCTCAGAGTCGTCCTTGGTCTCTAACATGCTGAAAGAAGCTACATCCATCACAGGTGACGATCTCACCATGTTCCTGTTAATGTGTACAGTATTCTGGTTCACTTCACTCAGTATCATTTCATGGAAGTCTTTCCATGCTTTTCTGAAATCTACCCACTCATGATTTCTTACAGAACAATAGTTCTCCATCACATTTATATGCCATGTATTGTTTAGCCATTTCCCATTTGATGGAAATCTCAACTTCCAATTCTTTGCAAAAAGAACTGCTAAATATTTTTGTACATGTGGGTCTTTCTTCCCTTTTTTTATTATCTCTTTGGAATACAGATCAAGTAGTGGAATTGTTGGATTAAAAGGCATGCTTGCCCTTTAGGCATAGTTCCAAATTGCTCTTAAGAATGACCATGTATCAGTTCACAACTCCACCAATAGTGCATCACTTTCCAAGTTTTCTCATATCCTCTACAACATTGATTATTTTCCCTTTTTTTTTACCATTTTGTTTTAATTTGCATTTCTCTAATCAATAATGATTTGGAGCACTTGTTCATATGAAATAATTTTAATTTCTTTATCTGAAAACTGCCTGTTCATATCCTTTGACCATATATCAACTGGAGAATGACATATTCTAATACATTTGAGTCAGTTCTTTATATAGTTTAGAAATGAGTCCTTTTATCAGAAACAATAGCTGCAAAAAGTTTCACATCTTTCCGCCTTTCTTCTAATCTTGGCTACATTGGTTTGGTTTTTGAGAAATCTTTTTTAATTTAATGTAATCAAAATTATCCTTTTTGTAATTTATTATGTTCTCTATCTCTTCTTTGTTCATAAACTACTCCCCATTCCAAAAATCTGACAGACAGAATATTCCTTATTCTAATTGCCTTAAAGTTTAAATCTTTTAAGTTTAAATCCTATTTGCATTTTGATCTTATTTTGGTATAGGGTGTGAGATGTTGTTCTAAGTCTAGTTTTTGTCATATTATTTTTCAGTTTTCTCAGTTCTTATCCCAAAGTTAGACTTAGAGTTCATCAGAAACTTACCATAGTCATTTATTTCTGTCTTTTGTATCTAATCTATCCCATTGATCCACTTCTCTATTTCTGAGCTAGTATCAAGACAGTTTTTATGACTGCCACTTTATGATTTTATATCTGATAAAACTAGCCCATGTAACTTTGCAATTTTTTCTTTAATTTCCTTGATATTCTTGACCTTATGTTCATCCAGATGAATTTTAGTACCATTTTTCTAATTCTGTAAAATAATCTTTGATACTTTGGTGTGGACCAAATAATTTAATTTAGGTAGAACTGTCATTTTTATTATATTACCTCAGCTTAACCATGAGGAATTGACATTTTCCAATTGTTTAGAACTGACTTTGTGTGAAAAGTTTATTGTAATTGTGTTCGTATATTTACTGCTCTTGTCTTAGTAAGAGAAATTCTTGGGAATCTACCTCCCATCTCTTGTTGGGCTTTTTAAATAACATATAGATATGCTGATGATTTATGTAGGTTTATTTTATATCCTGCAACTTATATCTTACAATTACTTTGTTTCAAGTAGTTTTTAGTTGATTTTTTAAGATTCTCTAAATATACCATCATACAATTTGCAAAGAGTTAAGAGTTTAGTTTCCTCATTGCCTATTCTAATTCTTTCAGTTTTTTTAAGCTAACAATTCAAATACAATATTGAATAAAAGCGGTGAAATTTGGGATACTTGTTTTACCCCTGATCTTATTTGGGATGCCCTTAAGTGTATTGCCATTACATATAATGATTATTGATGGTTTTAGACAGATACTGTTTTATCATTTTAATAAAAATTCTATTGATTCCTAGTAAGAGGAATGTTTGCTAAATTTTTGTCAAAGGCTTTTTCAGCATTTATTGAGATAATCATGATTTCATTTTCTTATTGCTATGGTCAATTATGCTGATTGTTTTCTTAATATTGAATCATCCCTGCATATTTGCATAAATCCTATCTGATCATGGTGTATTATCCTAGTAATAACATGTTATAATCTCTTGGCTAAATTTTTATTTAAAATTTTTCTATCACATGATTTCTCTCTCATCACATCCAACTTAGATCAATGTATACCATGGAAACAATGTAAAGACTAACAGACTGCCTTCTGTGGGGGGGGGGAGGGAAGCAAGATTAGGGGAAAAATTTGTGAAATTCAAAATAAATAAAATCTTACTTTCAAAATAAAATAAAAATAAAATTTTCCCATAGACATTCATTAAGGAGAATGGTCTATAAAGTTTTCTGTCTGTTTTGGGTCTTCCTGATTTAGGTATCAGCACCATGTTGGTGTCACAAAAGAATTTAGCAGTACTCCTTCTTTACCTGTTTTTTCAAATAGTTCATATATAGAATTATAATTATTCTTTAAATGTTTGTATTTGTTTGTATCCATATTAAATGTTTGTATTTATTCTATAAATCCATCTAGCCAAGGGGCTTTTTTTCTTAGGAAGTTCATTGGTGGTTTGTTCATTATATTTCCTCTTCTGTTAATCTGGGCAATTTATATTTTTGCAAATAATCATCTATTTCACTTAGATTGTCAAATTTATTGGCATATAGTGGGGCAAAATAGCTTTGAAATATTACTTTACTTTCCTCCTCATTGGTAGTGATTTCATCCTTTTCATTTTTGATACAGGCAATTTGTTGCTTTTCTTTTTAAAATCAGATTAAGCAAAGGTTTAGCGGCCATGTTGTTTTTTAACCCGTAAAAGTAATTTAGCTTTATTCATTTACTTATTTATTTATTTTTAGAAAGATTTTATTTATTTTGAATTTTACAATTTTCCCCCCTAATCTTACTTCCCTCCCCCCCCCCAACCCCCACAGAAGGCAGTCTGTTAGTCTTTACATTGTTTCCATGGTATACATTGATCTAAGTTGGATGTGATGAGAGAGAAATAATATCCTTAAGGAAGAAACATAAAGTATGAGATATAGCAAGACTGCATAATAAGATAACATTTAAAAAAAATTAAAGGTCTTTGTTCAAACTCCATAATTCTTTCTCAGGATACAGATGGTATTCTTCATAGCATATACCCTCAAATTGTGCCTGATTGTTGTCCTGTTGGAATGAGAAAATCCATTAAGGTTGATCACCACTCTCATGTTGCTGTTAGGGTGTACAATGTTCCTCTGGTTCTGCTCATCTCACTCAGCATCAGTTCATGCAAATCTTTCCAGGCTTCCCTGAATTCCCAACCCTCTTGGATTCTAAAAGAGCAATAGTGTTCCATCACATACATATACCACAGTTTATTAAGTCATTCCCCAATTGATGAACATTCACTCAATTTCCTTTTCTTTGCCATCACAAACAGAGCTGCTATGAATATTTTTGTACAAGTGATGTTTTTACCTTTTTCATAATCTCTTTGGGTATAGACACAGTAGTGGTATTGCTGAATCAAAGGGCATGTACATTTTTGTTGCCCTTTGGGCATAATTCCAAATTGCTCTCCAGAAGGATTAGATGAGTTCACAGGTCTATCAACAATGTATTAGTGTCCCAGATTTCCCACATCCCTTCCAACATTGATCATTGTCCTTTCTGGTCATATTGGCCTGTCTTGAGAGATGTGAGGTGGTACCTCAGAGATGCTTTAATTTGCATTTCTCTAATAATTAGTGATCAAGAGCAATTTTTCATATGACTATGAAATGTTTTGATTTCCTCATCTGTAAATTGCCTTTGCATATCCTTTGACCATCTGTCAGTTGGGGAATGGCTTATCTTTTTAAAAAAAATATTTGACTCAGTTCTCTGTATATTTTAGAAATGAGTCCTTTGTCAGAAATACTAGTTGTAAAAATTGTATCCCAATTTACTTCATTTTTTGGATCTTGGTTATAGTGCTATTGTTTGTACAAAAGCTTCTAAATTTAATGTAATCACAATTGTCTAGTGTGTTTTTAATGATGTTCTCCATATCTTCCTTGGTCATAAACTGTTTTCCTTTCCATAGATCTGACAGGTAAACTATTCCTTGATCTCCTAGTTTGTTTATAATACTGTTTTTTTATGTTTAACTCCCGTATCCATTTTGATCTTATCTTGGTATAGTGTGTGAGGTGTTGTTCTAATCCAATTTTCTTCCATACTAACTTCCAATTTTCCCAAAAGTTTTTATTGGAGAGAGTTTTTAATCCCAATATCTGGACTCTTGGGGTTTATCAAACAGCAGATTACTATAATCAATTCTTGCTATTGCACCTAGTCTATTCCGCTGGTCTATCACTCTATTTCTTAGTCAATACCAGGCAGTTTTGATGACTGATGCTTTATAATATAATTTTAGATCTGGTAGGGCTAAGCTATCTTCTTTTGCACTTTTTTTCATTAAATCCCTGGAGATTCTCAACTTTTTATTTCTCTGTATGAATTTACTTACAATTTTTTTCTAACTCATTAATTTTTTGGAATTTGGATTGGTAGGGTACTAAACAAGTAGTTCAGTTTTGGTAAAATTGTTAATTTTATTATATTTGCTTGCCCTATCCATGAACAATTGATATTTGCCCAGTTATCTAAATCTGATTTTGTGTGAGAAGTATTTTGTCATTGTTTTCAAAAAAGTTTCTGAGTCTGCCTTGGCAGGTAGACTCCCAGGTATTTTATATTGTCTGAGGTTATTTTGAATGGGATTTCTCTTTCTAGCCCTTTCTGCCGCATCTTGCTAGTAATATATAGAAATGTTGAGGATTTATGAGAGTTTATTTTATATCCTGCCACCTTGCTAAAGTTGCTAATTATTTCTAGTAGTTTTTTTAGATGATTTTTTTGGGATTCTCTAGGTATATCATGTCATCTGCAAAGAATGAGAGTTTTGTCTCTTCCTTCCCTATTCTAATTCCTATGATTTCTTTTTCTTCTCTTATTGCTGAAGCTAATATTTCTAATAGATATTGAATAGTAGTGGTGGAGTGGGTGTCCTTGTTTCACCCCTGATCTTATTGGGAATGCCTCTAGCCTATCTCCATTGAATATAATGCTTGTTAATGGTTTCAGATAGATACTGTTTATTCTAAGGAACAATACATTTATTCCTACACTCTCTAGTGTTTTTAGTAGGAATGGGTGCTGTATTTTCTCCAAAGCTTTTTCAGCATCTATTGATATAATCATATGATTTCTGATAGATTTTTTTATTGATATAATTAATTATACTGACAGTTTTCCTAATATTGAACCAACCCTGCATTCCTGGGATAAATCCTACTTGGTCATAATGTATTATCCTAGTGATAACTTGTAGTCATTTTGCTAAGATTTTATTTAAGTTTTTTTGCATCTATAGTCATCAGGGAGATAGGTCTATAATTTTCTTTCTCTGTTTTAACTCTTCTTGGTTTAGGTATCAGCACCATATTGGTGTCATAGAAAGAATTAGGCAGAGTTCTGTCTTTCCTTATTTTTCCAAAGAGTTTATATAGGATTGGAACCAATTGTTCCTTAAATGTCTGAAAGAATTCATTTGTGAATCCATCTGGCCCTGGAGACTTTTTCTTAGGGAGTTCAATATGGCTTGTTAAATTTCTTTTTCTGAGACAGGGTTATTTAGGTATTTAATTTCCTCTTCATTTAACCTGAGCAACTTATATTTTTGTAAATATTCATCCATTTCACTTAGATTTTAATATTAAATTTATTGGCATAGAGTTGGACAAAACAATTCCAAATTATAACTTTAATTTCCTCCTCATTGATGGTGAGTTGACTTTTTTCATTTATGATACTACAAATTTGTTTTTCCTTTTTTTAAATCAAATTGGCCAGAGGTTTATTAATTTTATTGGTTTTTTCATAAAACCAGCTCTTGGTTTCATTTATTAGTTCAATAGTTTTTTTTTTGCTTTTAAAGTTTATTAATTTCTCCTTTAATTTTTAGAATTTCTAATTTGGTATTTAACTAGGGGTTTTTAATTTGTTCTTTCTTGAATTTTTTAGTTGTAAATATTTAGTCCATTGATTTCTTCTTTAATTTATTCATATAAGCATTTAAAGATATATCCCCTGACAGTACCCTTAAATGTATCTCATAGGTTTTGGTATGCTGTTTCATTATTGTAATTATCTAGGATAAAAAAATTCTATAATTTGTTATTTGATCTCCTCATTCTTTTAAATGAGGTTATTTAATTTCTGATTTGTTTTGGAGCTATATTTCCCTGGTCCAATATTGCATGTGACTTTTATTGCAGTATTATCTGAGAAAGATGTATTCACTAATTCTGCCTTTCTGCAACTGATTATTAGGTTTTTATGCCCTAGTACATGGTCATTTTTGGTGTAAGTGCCATGTACTGCAGAAAAGAAAGCATATTCCTTTCTATTTCCATTCAATTTCCTCTATAAGTTTATCATGTCAAGGTTTTCTAACAATATATTTACCTCCTTAACTTCCTTCTAGTTTATTTTATGTTTAGATTTATCTAAATCTGAGAACAGGAGGGAGTTTTGTTGTCCATATCTTCCTGTAACTCCTACAACTTCTCCTCTAATAATCTGGATGCCATACATTGGGTGCATACATATTTTGTATTGAAATTACTTTAGGGGCAGCTAGGTGGTACAGTGGATAAAGCACTGGCCCTGGAGTCAGGAGTACCTGGGTTCAAATCTGGTCTCAGACACTTAATAATTACCTAGCTGTGTGGCCTTGGGCAAGCCACTTAACCCTATTTGCCTAGCAAAAACCTAAAAAAAAAAGAAATTACTTTATTGTCTATGGTACCTTTTAGGAGGATATAGTTTCCTTCTTTATCTCTTTTAATGATATCTATTTTTGCAGCTTCTTTGTCTGAGATAAGGATTGCTACCCCCTGCTTTTTTCACTTCAGCTGAAAACAAAATATATTTTATTCCAACCTTTTACTTTTACTCTATATGTATCTCTCTGCTTCAAATGAACTTCTTGCAAGTCACATATTGTAGGATTCTGCTTTTTAATCTGCTCTATTTGCTTTTAAGAGAGAGTTCATCCCATTCACATTCAAAGTTATAATTACTAACTCTTTATTGCCTTCCATGCTATCTTCTCTCTGGATTTTTCCCCATTTTCCCCCTTTATCCATATTCCCTGGTATTTTGTTTCTGAATACCACCACCTTCAGTGTGTTTGCCCTCCTATATCCAACCCCCCTCCTTTATTTTCCCCTTTTTCCTTCCCTTCCTTCTGCTGGTTCCCCCTTCCCTTTCCCCCTTTTAACACTTTAAAGGTAAGATAAGTTTCTTAACTTAATTGAGTGTATGTATGATAATTTTAAGCCAATCTGATGAGAGTAAGATTCAGGCAGTTCTCACCTCCTCCCTTCTTCCCCTCTATTGCAATACGTCCTTTGTACCACTTAATGTAATGAGATTTACCCCATTCAGTCTCCTCTATCCTCCCATCTCTTTACTGTCCCTCCTTTCAAGGAGGTATTATTATTAAGTCATTCTGAGTCACAGAAAGGTCATGAGTGTCCATCACTTCTGGCTAAGTATATTCTCTCTAATAGAATTACAATTATGGAGAGTTACTAGAGGCTTTCTCCCAGGTAACGATATAGCCAGTTTCATATTATTAGATAGCAATTTCTTGAATAAGTTGTGAGTGTCCATTTCTTCTAGCTAATTAAATTCTCTCTAATAGAGTAGAATTACAATTCTCAAGAGTTATTAAAATATTTCAGGTAGGGATATAGCCAGTTTCATCTTATTTTTTTAATTCCCCCCCCCTTTCTCTTTTACCTTTTTATATGTCTCCTGAATCTCCTGTTTGAAGTCCAAATTTTCTATTAAGCTCTGGTCTTTTCATCAGGAAAAGTTGGAAGTCTCCTATTTCATTAAATGTCCATCTTTTGTCCTGGAAGAGAAGGCTCAGTTTTGTCGGATGATGAATTCTTGGCTGCATTCCAAGCTCTCTTGCTTTTCAGAATATTGCATTCCAGGCCCTTTGATCCCTTAACATTGATACAGCCAGGTCCTGTGTAATCCTTACTGTGACTTCTTAGTATCTAAATTGTTTCTTTCTGGCTGCTTCCAGGATTTTCTCTTTTAGCTGATAGTTCTGGAATTTGGTCACAATATACCTTGACATTTTCATTTTGGGATCCCTTTCTGGAGCAGATCAATGTATTCTTTCAATAACTATTTTGCACTCTGGTTCCATGATATCAGGGCAGTTTTACATCACTAAATCTTGTAATATTGAGTCCAGGCTTTTTTTTTCTCTTCAGTGTTTTCAGGAATACCAATAATTTAGGTTATCTCTCTTCAATCTGTTTTTAAGGACAGTGGTTTTGATGATGAGCTATTTTAATTTTCTTTTATTTTGTCATTTTTTTTGGATTTAACAAATTCTTGTTGTCTTATGAAGTCATTGGTTTCCACAGACTGTTCTTTTTTTTAGAAAAGAATTTTCTTCATTTACCTTTTGCAACTCCTTTTCCAATTGGTCAATTTTATTTTTAAGGATTTTTTCCATTTGACAAATTGATGGTTTGTGAGAATTATTTTCTTTTTGCATTTGTCCAATTGTATTTTTCAAGGATTTTTTTTCTTGTTGCAAGGTATTAATTTTCTCTCCCAAATTTTCCAGTTGATTTTTAAACTCCTTTGTGATTCCTTCAAGGAAGTCTTTCTGTGCTGGTGACCAAATCATATTCTTCTCAGAAGTTCTAGATCTCTCTGAATTAGGGTATTTTCCTTCTAGGAATTTTTCTATGGACCTCCCCTTTCTTTTGGCCTTTCTTCATTTTCCTAAGATCTTGTGTTGGGGTAGGGGCTAGTTCACAAAGTTTGGTGGTGGGATTCCTAGAGGCTTTACTCACTGGGTTTAGTAACTCCAAGTGGACTGGCTAGTAGGGGGTGCTAGAGGCTTTGCTCACTGAGCGTAATATCTCCTCCCAGTCAATACGTGATGCTAGAGGCTGGAATTTGCCCTTCAGTCCTTCCAGTAAGCCCCAGATCATCAGTCCCACCACCAACGCCTCCACTCTCCAGTTGTTTCTCAGAGTGGTTCCTACAGCAAAAGCCTCTGGGGGTGATCCTAGGTTAGTCTGGCTCTCAGCCCGCCCCCACCAGCTGTCTGCTCTCTATTCCCAGTTCACCCATGATCCCCGAAGACAGACCTTGAGGTAGGTGTTCTTCTCCTAGCTTCTCTTTCTGGGTTTTGTTGATTGGATTTCTGTTAAGAGGTTGGTTTCAATTTTATTAATTTCAAATTTTGATTTTCAGAATTCCTAATTTGTATTTAATTGGAGATTTTTAATTTGTTCTTTTTCCTTTTTAGCTTTTTTAGTTGTAGGACCAATTCATTGATCTTGTCTTTCTCAAATTTATTCAGGTATGCTTTTAGAGATATAAAAATTTCCCCTAATAACTGCTTTGGCTGCATCTCACAAATTTTGGCATGTTATCTCATTATTGTCATTATCTTGGATAAAATTGCTGATTATTTCTATGATTTTTTAGTTTATCTTTCCATGGCCCTTTATATTACATGAAATTTTTATTGCATCACGATCTGAAAAGATTATATATATTTCTGCCTTTTTTGCAATTGATTGTTAGACTTTTATTCCCTAATACATGATCAATTTTTGTGTAAATGCCATGCACTGAAGAGAAGGTATATATATACCTTTCTATCCCCATTCAACTTTTCTAGAGTTCTATCTATCATACAAACTTTCCTAAAATTTTATTTACCTTCTTAATTTCCTTCTTGTTCATTTTGTGGTTACATTTACCTAATTTTGAAGGAGGGAGGTTGAGTTCTCCACTAATATAATTTTGCTGTCTTTGTCTTCCTTTAACTCCATTAGCTTCTTCTTTAAGAATGTGAAGGCCATACCATTTGGTGCATATATACTTAATATTGACATTACTTCACAGACTATGGTACCTTTAGGAAGATATAGTTTTTCTCCTTATACCTTTTAAATTTGGTCTATTTTTGCTTTTATCCTTGATAAGGATTGCTACCCCTGCTTTTTTTTTTTTTACTTTGGCTGAAATATAATATATTCTGCTCCAGTCTTTTATCTAAACCCTTTGTGTAGCTTTCTGCTTCAAATGTGTTTCTAGTAAACAACAAACTTTTCAATCCACTTTACTATCTACTTGTTTTATGGGAGAGTTTACTCCATTCACCTTCACAGTTATGATTGCTAATTTTGTATTTTCCTCAATCCTATCTTCACAATTTGTACTGTTTTCCCTCTCCTTTCCTCTTATATCTCATCACCAGTGTTTCGCTGCCTTCATCAATCTGCCCTCCCTTTTATCAACCCACTTCCATTTTCTTCTCTCTTTCCTCTTTTATTCCTTTTTTTAAATTTACTTTTCACTTCCCTTTTATATCCCATTTCTTCTCTTTTCTTTTACTTCTTCCCACCCATGCTGCCCGCCCCCCTTCCCCATGCCACTTCCTATAGGGTAGGATACATTTCTAAATCCAGTTGGAGATGTTATGTTATCCCTCTTCTCATGATGTTAATTATCCTCTAATGACTCCATGTTCTTTTCCCAGCCTAATTCTTCTTTTAATATTCTAATTGTTTTATAGCTGTCTTGTACCCATTTTCTCTATCAAAGTATACTTCTTTCAACTGTCCTACTAGCAGTAGAATAAGCATCCTTACATATAAAAAATTTATATTTACACCCTTTCCAAGTACAATCCATCGTTATCCTAATATCAATATAATACTCAAGAGTTAATAGTTTGATTACATCACAACCAATTTATACCCACACCTCCTTTCCAAGTACCTTCCCTACAAATGTCTCAATATGAATATAACTATTTTTTATTTTTGGCAAGGAAATGGGGTTAAGTGGCTTGCCCAAGGTAATTATCAAGTGTCTGAATCCAGATCTGAACTCAGGTACTCCTGACTCCAGGGCCAGTGCCCTATCCACTGCGCCATCTAGCCATCCCTGAATATAACTCTTAAGAACTAAAAGTTTAATCACAGTCAGTTTGTACCCACACCCTCTTTCCAGTATGCTCTTTGCAAATGTCCTAATAGAAAAACAATTCTCACAAGTTACAAGCATTGTCTTCCTGTGTAGAGATATAGACAGTTTAGTCGTGACTAACATTTTCCCCTCTGTCCATTTCCATTTTCCATTTTTATGCATTTCTTGAGTCTTGTATCTGAAGATAAAATTTTCTGTTCAGTTCTGTTCTTTTTATCAGATTGAGTTTGAAAGTCATCTATCAAAGATCCATCTTTTCCCTTAAAAGAATATGTGGAATTTTGTAGTGTACTTCATTTTTGGTTGTAATACAAAGTCCTTTGCCCTCTGGAATATCATATTCCAGGATCTTTGATTTTCTAATGTTGAAGTTGATAAGTCCTTTATAATCATCACTGTGTTTCTATGGTATTTAAATTGCTCTTTTTTGACTTACAGTATTTTCTCCTTTAGCTGAGAATTCTGAAATTTGGATACAATATTCCTTTGAGTTTTTATTTTGTGAT
This sequence comes from Macrotis lagotis, assembly GCF_037893015.1. Taxonomy (NCBI): domain Eukaryota; kingdom Metazoa; phylum Chordata; class Mammalia; order Peramelemorphia; family Peramelidae; genus Macrotis; species Macrotis lagotis. Next base: position 262,566,937 of record NC_133661.1, on the reverse strand, counting down.
CTTTACCTGGGTTGATTGATGAATTCTTTCAAAACTATTTTATCCTTTTGTTTTAGGATATGAGGGCAGTTTTCCTGATAATTTCTTGAAAGATATTTTCCAAGGTTATTTTCTGATCATGATTTTCTGATAGATCAATAATTCATAAATGATCTCTCTGGGATCTATTTTCCAGATTAGTCATTTTTCTTAAGAGGTACTTTACATTTTTCCTATTTTTTTCAGTCTTTTGTTTGATGGATTCTTGGGAGTTTCATAGAGTCATTTGTTTTTATTTGTCCAGTTCTAGCTTTTAGGGTTTATTTTCTTCAGTTAACCCTCATGTTTCCTTTTTCCAATTGGTTAATTTTGCTTGTAGAGGAATTAATTTTTTCCATTTGGTCCATTTTGCTTTTAAATTCTTCAGTCATTTCTTTTCTTTGGTATTTAAAATTCTTTTTGAGCTCTTTCAAGAGGTCTTTTGGATTTCAGACCAATTCATAAACCCCTTTGAGGCTTATGTGGGCATTTTATCACTGCTTTTCTCTTCTTAGATGATGATTTTAAAGTCCCTTTCAGAATAGTAGCTATTAATGGTTAGTGCCCTTTTTGTTGTTCATTTTGATAACTGAGCTCTGCTCCTATGGGATAGGGTGTATAGACCTAAGGTTTTTTGGGTTTTTTTTGCACTATAGGCCAGGGATCTTGTCCCCAGCTTTCTCTAATATTTTCAGTGTTCATAGTTTACTCCCTGCTCTAGGTAGTTTAATGCCTTACCAGCGTTCTGGGGCTCAAACCTTGCTCTTTGATCTAAGGATCTTACTCTTTCTGCTGATCTACTGGGCCAGGACCTGAGCCTCCCACTGGCTTTCTAGCTCTCCCACCTATATTAGGCTACACAGCCTTTCTACCCACATAAGACAGATCTTTTCCTGAAGTTCCTCCAAAACATTTTGCTGAAAGGCTATTTCATTCTTTTTTCTGTTGCAGTTGTTGTTGTTGGTTCTGTTGCTTTTACGATCTGTTTAGAGGTTTCATTAAAAGTTGTTTCAGGAAAACCTCCAGGAGCTTCATTCATATCATCATCTTAGCTTCCTTGAGAATCACTCTTCACTATGAATTTGATAATAATGAGTCTGGCTTTGGCCACCCAAAAAATTACCTTTCACAATGGAAATATATTCTTTTATTATATCTAGCAACAAGGAAGGCCAGAATGATGGATTCAGGAAGCTGGAGCGCTCTCTCTCTCTCTCTCTCTCTCTCTCTCTCTCTCTCTCTCTTTTGGACTGGCAGGAACCAGACTGAAAGTGGTTAAGCAATCTAGTATCAAGATTATGAGAAAAGGCAAGAGCTCTTGATATAGACTGCTTTGACAGCACTAGAATGAATAGGTCTAACAATTAACCACATGAACATTAAATAAAAGAACCACAGAACTGAATCTGAACATTTCAGTTTCTGTAATTCAAATTTTCTAATCAAACTTGGGAGCATTTTACGTGAAAATATCCAAATTGATAGAAAGAATGCTGATATTTGCCTCTAAAGAAATAATCTTTTTCTTTTCTGAGAGACACATGTATCTAAATTTGTATCTGGAGTCAATCCTAAAGAGAGTCTGGAACCATGCCTGTTCTCACTCTTGCCTGTCATTCCTGTCCTCTCTAAAGTTCTCGCTAACACAGCTGGATCATAGACTGTGCTGAGACTTTAGAATCTAATCAAGAGGACTTTTAAATAAAAAAAAAATGAAGGGAGGGGTGACAGCCAGGTGGCACAGAGGACAGAGTACCTTCCCTTTAGTTAGGAGGACCTGAGTTCAAATTTGGACTCAGACACTTAATACTTAGTTGTGTGACCTTGGGCAAGTCACTTAACTCTACTGCCTTCCAAAAAAAACAAAAAACAAAAAATGAAGGGAGAGGGGGAAAATGTTTATATTTTTATATTTATATATTTATTATATTTATATTTATATATTTAATACAACTGTATTGGTTGTTCAGTTGTTCAGCCATGTCTGAATCTTTGACTCCATGAACTATAATTCACTTGCTCTTCTACCTTCCACTATTTCCTGAAGTTTGTCCAAGCTTATGTTCATTGCTTCCTAGACATTTATATTCTCATCATATGCTGTTCCCTTTTTCTTTTGCCTTCAATCTTTCCCAACATTTGAGACTTTTTGAATATCATTTTCTCATTATGTAGCCCAAGTATTTAAGTTTTAGTTTTAATATTTTACCTTCCAATGAATAATCTGAATTAATTTCCTTAAGTACTGATTGGTTTGATCTCCTGGTTGTCCAAAAGAATCCCAAAAGTCTTCCGGGACTATAATTTGAAAGCATCAATTTTTGTGGTTCTCAACTTTCACTACAACCCAACTCTCACAGTCATACACTGCTACTGGAAAAACCACAGTTTTTAATATACAGACCTCTGTCAGCAAGATAATGTCTCTGTTTTTAGCATGCTGTCCAGATTTGCCACCAGTTTTCCTTTCACGGACCAAGTATCTTTTAATTTCAGGACTTCAGTCACTTTTTGAACCTAAGGATATAAAATCTGATGCTGTTTCCATTTCTTCTCCCTCTATTGCCAGGAAGTGAGGGGATCAGTTATTAAGATTTTAGGTTTTTTTGATATTAACTTTCAAGTTTAATTAAGAAGCTTCTTAATTACTCTTTCCTTTCTGTCATCAGAGTGCTATTGTCTGCATATGCAGTGGATAGAGCACTTGGAAGTCAGGAGGACAGGAGTTTGAAACTGACTTTAGACAACAACTGACACTTGACACTAGCTGTGTGACCTTAGGCAAGTTATTTAACCCTGATTGCCCTGCATCCAGAGTCATCTCCAGTCATCCAATTCATTTCTGGCCACTGGATCTAGATGGCTCTGGAGGAGAAAGTAAGACTAGTGACTTAGCATAGCACCCTCTCACTCAATTCTAATTCATATGTTTGTCATGACATCACCTCCCTGATGTTGTGGTCTCTTCGTGAATGAAGGACAGACATAACTATTATTTCTCCTGGCAACCCAAATTCTGGCTTTTGATTGATCCAACCCGAATATTTTGTATATAGGTTAAATAACAAAGGTAACAATATACTGGCATACCTCCTTTTCCAATCTTAAAACAAACAGTTATTCCATGTTTTGTTCTAACCATTGATTCTTGTTTGTTTCTTGTTTTTTTTTGTTTTTTGGGGGGTTTGCAAGGCAATAGGGTTAAGTGACTTGCCCAAGGTCACACAGTAGGTAATTATTAAGTGTCTGAGGCTGGTTTTGAACCTCAGGTCCCTCCTGACTCCAGGACTGGTGCTCTATCCACTGTGCCATTTAGCTACCCCTATTTCTTGACTAGTATACAAGTTCCTCAGGAAATAGGTAAGATGACTTTTGTATTATTTTTACTCTCATCTCTTTGAGGACATGCCACATTTTGTTGTTATCCACATAGTCAAAGGCTTTAGAATAGTCAATGAAGCAAAAGTAGACATTTTTCTGGAACTCCCTTGCTTTCTCCATAATCTAGTGACTGTACATTGCATCTAATTTCTGTATTCATATTATTTCTGTATATACTTCTATATATATTTATATCTCTCTATATTATACCTACACATACATCTATGTCTATACATTTATATCTATATCTGCATCTATACTTATTCTCCATAATCCAGTGAATGTTACATTGCACTATCTACTTCTACATGTATAGTTATATCTTTTTATCAATATTTACAACTATACATACACAACTATACCTACATCTATATCTATACCTACACATTTATATCTCTATCTGCATCTATACATATACTCACATTTACATCTATAACTACACATATCTGTAACTACACGTACATCTATATATTTATATCTTCAGCTATATATATAATTTTACCTATACCTACACCTATACCCCAATCTATATTTATACCAATACCTACAGCTATATTTCTGTCTGCCAAGTCAGACGTAGTAAGTATAACATAGGAAGATGAGTATAGAGTGAGTCAGTAATTCATAATAGAGTCTATCTTAAAAAAGAGGAATAGCAAAACATATGGCTTCAGATGTTTATATACCAATGCACAAAGTATGGGGAATAAACAAGGAAATTTCAAAATCTGCCTCAACCAATTAGGACCACTCTTGATATTACTGGCATCAATAATCAATCAAGAATACTTATTGGAAAACATGTTGATTGCAAGGGAATTAAAGTGGATACCATTTGCATTTTTAAATAATTGTACAGCTAAGACAATGCTGTCATATAAATTTTTTTAAAAAGGTCACCAAAAAACAAGCAAAGTGCCAAACAATCAATGTTAGGATGGGTATAGCTGGTGGAAGGATGGAGTGAGGTTCAAAACTATCTCAGAGAGAGGTGAGCACAAGGGCTTTAGAATATGGGATAGCCTATATGGGAAGAGCAACACTTCTCAATATTGACTGTGTTTATAACCTGGGCTCTGTAGCCATCACTGAGGGGATCAATCATTGTGGAAAAGAGGCCCATTTTCCTCATTACCATCAATATTTGAGCACATCAGCTCAAAATTGATTACATCAGCTCAAAACTCTCAATCTGATCACCAATTCTGTTTCCAGCTTAGTCCCCAAATCTATCAATCTATGAAGTAGCCCTTAGAGATACAGTTTGATAACTGTTTCTGTAGGTACTATAGTCACAACTCCTAAAGATCCAGAAAAGAAGTTCTTGCCACCTAATTCTTTGATGTAATACATTAGAGATAGATATGATTTTATCAATAGAAATGACTTTGAAGAAGATGCAAGACCATTTGCTTTACTGCTGCACTCTAAGAACCATAGGACTTTTACACCTAACTGATGGCTGATGTGATGACTTACGTGTTGTCTCCTCCATCAGAATCAGAACTCCTTAAGAGCAGAGACTGTCTTGCTTTTCTATTTGTATACCCAGTATTTTGCACAGAGTCATCATTTAATGAATACGTTTTCATTTATTTATTCATTCAAGGAGGAAATAAATAATACATTCATGATAGGGATCACAATCTGGCACAGAAATATGATAAAGTAATTATGGGGGACTTCAGTTATACAGCTATCTTAAGGGACTCTTGAATAAAAGCAGATAAAATCCTAACTTGTCTTAATAAGAACTTATTTCTTTAAAAGACTGAGGAAGCATTACAAGAACTGATATGCAGGATCTGAATTTAACTAGCAAAAATTAACTAGTTGTTGAAGTAGAAATAATGGAAATATTGTAAGGGAATTGCTACTTTATCTCCCATAGGTAAGAAGAGTATACACCTATATTTTGGGGATAGTAGATTTCAAAAAGTTTAGAAGAATGACAGATAGGATACATATAGATAGGATCTATAAGGGCAAATTATCCTAGAAGAAATGGAAAGGTCTCAAGAATGAAATTCTGATGACACAAAGAGAAATAATTCCAGTTGAAGGAAAAAAGACAATTGTCTAAAAAGATAAGTATAGAGGGAATTCACTAATTTACTTAGATTTAAAAATATATAGAAAATGGAGACAAGAAAAGAAGTCAACACAGTCCTGTAAGAATAATGGCAGGGGTGCTAAGGCACAGAATGAGCCAAGGCCTAGGATAACCAGAAGGACTTTATTAGTTATGTTGGGATTAAAAGGAAGATCAAAGAAAAGATAAATGGGAGTATATGGAATGATGATAAGGAAAGCTGAATTACTCAACTCTTATTTTCATTCTGCTTTTCTGTACAGGAATTTGGTCTTCATAATGAAGATAAAATAAAAATGATTAGTAGGGACTCAACACCCAAATTAAATAAGGAGATGATAGGAGAACACTTACTTTACTTGAATGAGTTCAACTTGCTTTAACTACTTCCAAGTAGTTTAAAGAAATATGCCATTAAAGAAATGGCAGATGAGCTTTGATTAGTTGTATTTGAAAAATTATGACAAAGATTGTAAAACTATAACCAGAGAAGGGAAATTGATTTTCACAACTGGGAAAAAAGCAGATTCTTTCAACTATGGAACTATTTGCTTGACTTTGATTCTGAAATGCATTATTATAGAGATGGTTTATGAGCAATTAGAAAAGGAAATAAGTGATGACTACTAATAGCTATTGTGGCTTATTCAATATTAAGTCACATAGACTATCACATTTAGTGATAGGGATAAGAATTTCATAGATTAGGAGAATTTAACAGTCACAATAGGCCTGCATTTTAGCCCAACATTTGCCAAAGTCTGTCATGCAATTTTCAAAAATAATCAGAAATGTGGGCTAGATGAGAAGCACAGTTAAGTAGATTTGAAACTAACTAAATTAAGTATGAAAAGATTGATATTAATATCTAAGAGGGAAGTATAAATAGGAGTGCTTCAACTTTATCAGTCCTTGGACTTGGGCTATCTAACACTCATTAATGGATAAAGGCATAGATAGCATTTTTATTAAATTTTCAGTTGACACAAAACTGGAATGGATTACTAATCTAGGCATATGACAGTCAGTATCCAAAAGATCTATTAGCTAGAACATTGGGTCAAATCAAAAAAGATGAAATTTTAAAGGAATAAGTATAAAGTTCTATATTTTTAAAAAAATTAAAAAAATTTAAATTTAGAAAATTTAAAAATTTAAAAATCAGCTGTACAGTGCAACAACGTGAGTGAAAATGATGAGGTTTTAGTATACAATAAACTCAACATAAGTCCACAGTGTGACATGATACCAAAAAAGTCAAGCATTTTGTAAACCAATAAAAATGTGCAAAATATAAATGAGTTATTAATATCCTTCATTCAGAGGAATAATGATCAGAATGAATAAAGTTACTCTAGTCAGGACACTTCTGGATATTATATTTAGTTATAAAAGCTATGTTCTAGGAGGAACTCTGAGAAACTAGTTCTCATCCCCAAATTCTTATTTCTTTTCTTAATAGAAGAGGGTTCCTGGGCAGAGTGAGGAGAGAAATAAGAGATGATGATATAAAGACAATTGAAGAAATTGGGGATGGTTTGCCTGGGGAAAAGAAAATTTAGGGGGAAAATGGTGACTGTCTTCAAGTAACTGACGTATTATTAGGTGGTAGAGGATTTAGAATCTGGAAAACTGAATTAGATCTGTCGGTGGAAACTGAAGAGAAAGAGAATTTGGTTTGAGAAAAGGAGGAAATTTCTAAAAAATTAGAGTTATCCAAAAGTAGAATTACTTCTTCATGAAATAATGTGCTTTTTATCACTGCAAGTTTTCAGGGAGACCTCAGATGAATACTTTGTCAGGAGGTTATGAAGAACATTTGGAATTGTGAATGTATAGGGATTAAAAGATTATAACAATATTTCAACAACAATATTATCAACTATTTGAGAAAGCTGTATTGTTTTATGTCATAAAAAATCTGAGACTTGTTCTGGCATAAATATTTGATTAATTTGGCTACAAAACTGAATTCATTTTGTCAACAAATCTTATGAAAAGAAAGTTTGTCGGTTTCTTGCAAAATACCACTGAATAGTGAGTTTGCACTGAAATATAAATGATAGTTATTTTGCTTATCATTAAGGAATAGAATATTTTAAAATAAATATATCTGATGCATACCTTCTGCCATGGATTATGTCGAATATCAAGAGTAAGAAGGTTTGAAGTATGCTTGCATAAAATATTAATTTCATCTCCAGTTTTTTTCAGCTGATTCCAGCTTAAGTCTAAGTATTTCAATTTCACTAGACCTCTAAATCCTTCAAGAGTTATCACGTGGTTATGACTTGCATCCAAATATTCAAGATTATTCTGAAAAAATATTTATAATAACCATATTTTTACTATTGTTAATACATTAGTATTTACATTAGAATAGTTCTTTTTCACACTCAAAGAAACTAGTACCTGCTGTAAGGCTAATTTTCATAATGGTACCAAAAATGAATTTTTTCCAAAGAACTTTCAGAATTTTATTATAAACATTTTATTACTTATTCTTATTCTACTCTTGTTTGAGATAATGAAGAGGCAAGTTGCTTCAATTCACTTGTTTAAAGAAGAGTGAAGGCATACTTTTTCAAATTTTTTTTTATTATTTATATTCATACGGACTTGCAAAAATATATAGTTTTACAGGGGTAGAAATAGAGCCAGATAAATTACATTTTATAATAAGATTAATTTCTAAATAACTACCTCTGTGGTCTTGGGCAAGTTCCTTAATTTCTCTGAGCCTCAGTTTCCTCATCTATAAAAAGGTGGACTAGATGACCCCTAAGTCTCTTTTGAGATTGAAATTCTTTGAACTTATGACTATCAATTCAGATCAAACCAGGAAGAGACTGTAGGTATAATGACTCTAAACATTCATATTTCATTTATTCATGCTCAGTGGATAAAACTTGTTATATCTCTTAAAAATAGAAATATTGAAATACCTCAGACAAGACATATATGATTTTCTGCAACCTTGGAATCCTCTACAACTTCTCACTATCTCTCACCCCCCATATCCATATAGTTACCAAACACTTTCCTCCCCTTCTCTCCTCTGACATTGACACTGCTCTAGTGCAGACCCTCATTACCTCATTGCCTGGATTATTTTAATAACCTACTAGTGGTCTGCCTACCTCCAGTCTCTCCCCATTCCAATCTATCCTTCATTTTGCCACTACTGTGATTTTCCTAAAGCACAATCCCATCATGTCATTCCCTTACACAATAAAGTCCAGTGGTTCCCTATCACTTTCCAGGATAAAATCTATTTGGTGCACAAAGCCCTTTATAACCTGGCTCATTCCTTTCCAGTTTTCTTATCCTTTGCCCCCACATATTCTGCACTTCAGTTGACAGTGGCCTCCAAACATTCCATTTCTGGCCTCTGAGGCTCTTCCCTGACTGTCCTCCAGGACAGGAATGCCCTGCCTCCTGCTCTTTATTTCCTGATGTCTCTGGCTTCCTTCCAATCAGTTAAAATCCCAGCTTCTACAAGGACCCTTTCCCAGTACCCCCCATTAGTGCTAGTTTCTTCCTTCTGAAGGTTGATACAGTTTTTCCTGTATTTTGTCAATACATAGCTATTTGTTTTTTCCTTTTGGAATGTGAGCTCTTTAATAGCAGGGACTGTGTTTTGGCTTTCTTTGTATTTCCAGGCTTAGCATATGGGATACTCAATGATAGATTTGGTACATTTTGCTCATTGAAGGAGTGTGGATTCTAATCAATCAACAAGTATTTATAAAACACCTATTATGTGCCAGACACAATGGGAAATAACTGCTAAGAATGGAACAATTCCCCTTCACAATGAGTTTATATTCTTATGGGGGGAGAGAAAAAGAACACATGCAAATATAGATGGTATAAAAATAAATACAAATATATACAAAGCAATTAAACAGAAGGTAATTTTGGAGGGAGGGCACCAGAACATGCACTTCATCTCCCTTAAAGGGAGCCTCTTTGAGTTTCAATGGTCAGTATATGAAGGACTCAAGTTTTTTTAGGTATGTAGTGATTTCAGATATCTTCCAAGTTGTATCTTTTGGACTTGGATCTTTTGGGCACAGTTCCAAAATTCTCTTGGTCATCTAGTATCAGTGCTGGGGTTGAAGGCTTTTTGAATATAGATTTCTAGAATTCTTTGGAATAAGAATTTGCACACTTTAAGGAAAAGGTTTATTGTTGTTATTGGGTCCAAATGAATGGCTTCCAAAAGCAAGCCCTGCCCAGAAAGGTATCCTGCAATAGTTTCACTCAAACTCATCACTGCCTATCTCCCCATGAAATAGTCTCATTCAAACTCATCACTGCTCATCTCCCCATGAAAAGGCTTCATGGATATCACATGGAAATCGGTCACACCCAGTGAATGACTTCTATTGCTTTCAGTTCCTCTACAAAACTTTGGGTATAGTGATGTGCAAAGAGTGGGGATAAGCATGGGAATTTATGAGGATACAATCCATAATTCCAAAAGAAGTAGATACTGAATGACTATGTACATGAAATTGTTTAAGTAAAAGTCAGTGAGTAGTAAATCTTTCCAACTGAACTATTTGGCATGGTAGTACTTGAGGTTTATGAACTTATTTTCAAAAATATTTTTGTAATTGTATTTCAATATTGTTGTTTTCTTTTGTAACCTTAAATATTTTATTTTATGCATTTTCTGCAAATGATCCATGATATAAAAAAATGTTAAGAACTCTCTGTGCTAGAGGAAAACATAACATCTCAGGTAAAGCTTTCAAATCAATTTGGAACATTCTTCCTGCCTGCCAAATGGGATATTATGGGGGTCTGTAGGTAGAGTTAAAATGGAAGGCAAACTGGCCTGCTGTCTGAAAGTATATAGTTGAATGAGATTTCCTGGAAGAACATATGAATAGCCTTTGCTTGAGACTGTGGACATGGATGGTGAGAGATTCAAACAAAGGAGTAAAGGAGAAAACTCTCTATTTTCATGAATATTACCATTAGAATATAGACCTGATCTCCAGCTCAGGGCAGGTTGGCAATATAGTTCAAAGAAATCCTCACCAGAGTCATTGAAATGAAAGGCTGAAGGGTATTGGGCCTTTCATGATTAAGGTCTTATTTGGATGCAGGGTGAAGATTCAGGTAATAAATGACATTATGACAAACCCCACTAAATTGCCAACTAAAAGACATTTCACATTGCTCTAGGTTTTTCTATTGTGGTTGGAATGAATTATTTTCAATTAACCTTTTGGGAAAGAAGAAAGAAAAAGGATGCTACACCTTAGAGCACATTTTTAACCATGAGCAAATTATCCAGGGGCATTAGCAGAGTTGTTTTGTGAAAGAACTATGTGGACCTAGGCAAAACAAATAATTATGTTGCCACTTTTGATGCTTGGTACTAGTTTCCTTGAAATCCTCTCCTTCTATGAACTCTTCTAATTCTAGGAAGGGCACAAAAATCCTTCCAAGTCATCTGGTTTGTGACCTTGGAGTCATCCTCAAGTCCCTATTTTCCTTCATCCTACCTAATTAATCAGTTATCAAGTCTTGTAAGGCTGCCCTCTTCACTTCACTATCTGAATTTTCTCTTTCATCAGGATTTAATTATCATTTCTATGCAGATGATTCAAAGATATAGTTCCGAATCTTTCCTGAACATGTCTTATAACACATGTCAAACCAAAAGATGTAGAGATCAAGTTCAAAATGACCCAACAACTCATTTCTATCCCCTCTCTTTCAAATATCCCCTAATTTTGTCAAAAGCACCACTATCCTTCTAGCAACTCAGCCTCATAATCTCAGCATTTTCCAAGATTCCACAGTCAATGCTGAATCTTGACATTCTTACCTCCTTAACATCTCCCACCATTTGATCTACTCTACTCATATAATCATGAACTTACTTCAGTCCTTCATTTTTTCTTATCTGAATGATTATCACAACTTCCTGTTTTTCCTTCCTTAAGTCTCCCCCTTCTCTAGGTCCGCCTTCCAAACAGCAGCCAAAGTAATTTTCCTTAACTGTAGATCAGCCCCCTATTCAATCAATTCCAGTAGCACCATATTGCCTGGAGGACACAATATAAACTCAGATTAGTTTCCAACCTGGCCCAATCTATCCTTCCAGCTGTATAAGATGTTATCCTGCCTCCTGCACTGTATATCTCAGATAAACTGGCCTTCTCTCCATTCTTCATCTTTGGCATGTTGACTCCCATCTTCGCACTGGCTGCATCCCTTATGGACTGAACTTTCTCTTCACCTCTGCCTCATAGATGTTCTTTCTTCCTTCAAGATGCAGTTCAAGCATCACATTCTATAGGAAGACTTTTCTGATCCTCAACCAAAGTGCTCTACCTCCCCAGCTATGACACATTTATTTTGCATTTAATCTGTATGTACTTACATATGTTTGAGTTGTCTCTCTTGTTTGAATGTCAAGATCCTTCAAAGGAGGGATCTTTGTATTGGCATCTCCAGCACTTAGCACAGTGTTGGGAACATGGTGGGTTACTTCATGTTTGTTAACTGACTGTCTGACAGACTCTTATATTTATCATCTCTTTTTCCCTCATACCACAACCAGTATGGCTCAGGTCTTGCCTGGACTACTAAAATAGTTTTCTAATTGGGCTCCTTTCTTTCAACCTCTCTCCTCCAATTCATCCATATGGAGACACAACTACTAAAATGACATTTTTAAAATGTTATTTTATTTTGTTTTCCAATAACATACAAAATAGTTTTCAACATTTATCTTTCTGTAAATTTTTGAGTTCCACATTTCTCTACTTCTCTCCTTTCCCTCCCCCCTCTGCATGACTCAAGGAGTCTAATATAGCTTATAACATGTACAATAATATAAAGTGACATTTTTAAAGCAACTATTTGAACATGTCATATTCCTATCCCCCACTTTTTGATAACTCCAGTGTCTCTTTAGCATATCTAAGGTGAAACCGAATATCCTCCATTGAGGATTAACAGTTTAGCTCCAAACTGCTATTCTAGACTTATTCAACATTACTCTCAATCATATAATCTATAGTTCAGCCAAATTAGACTTCTTGCTGCTCCTCATACAAAACATTTAATCTTTGCCCCTGTGTCTTGCCCTCTCTTCATATCTCTTTTTTGAAGGAACAAGTGCTGATAAATATCTACTGAATGATTTGAATTACTACTTTCTTTAATAGCTTTGCTCCTGTACAATTTACCATGTGAAGTTTTTCATGATCTGCCCAGCTGCTAGTACTTTCCCTCAACTTTGAATCAAACCTATAATGATTAAAGAGGAATAATACAGCAATAAACAGATATGCATGATCTTCATTCACTTGCTACTTCAGATCTCTTTATAGTCACTTGAAGAGGATATCTGTCAATATGAAGGAAAAGGAAAATAATATGAAGGAAAGTGAGGATTACCATGTGACATCTAGATAGGAAAGATAAGACAGAAATGAGGAAAGGAGAATGAAGAGATAAAAATAACATTAACAGTCATGAAGAACTTAATAGTCAGGGACATGACAAAAGGGGAGGAAGGAAAGGAGGAAATAGAAGGGATTTGGAAGCCATGAAGGCTAAATTCTATCCTTTTGAGAAGAGGACACAGAGTTTAAAAAGTTAAATGACTTACCTGAGGTTATTCAGGTGGTTAAGTGCTTCCTATAGGATTTGATATCAGGTATTCTTGACTCTTAAGCTCAGCACTCTAATTGCCAGAATCTTATTTACAAATATAATTTGGCTAACACAATGAAATGAATTTATTCTATTTTGATAAAGTAATATCAGAAAACTGATTTCTTACCAAATAGTAAACATCATCTAAAGATGTAAATTCATTAAAGCTGATGATAAGTTTTTGGAGTCCTGTTAACTTGGAAAGATCCCTCAATTTATTCAAGCTGTTTCCATGTAGATTCAGACTCTAGAACAATAGCAAAAAGAAAATTAAATATTAGAAGCAATTTAATTCTACCAAAATAATTATTTTCTATAATATTCATAACTAGTTATTAAATTAAGATTGACAATTGAGTCCTCATTCAGGGACTAGCCCTTGCTGATCATTCAGTCACTCTCTGAGATGGATACATGCTCTGTGATTTTTGTGAAGGCCCCACTCAACTAGAAGATCTTATAAACAGAATTTTGCCCAGGACTGCGGAAGATAAATCCTGAGAATGAATATGAACTCTGCATGGAAAAAGATTTGAGTAGAATAGCAAATCTTCAAACTCACTTTGCCCTTCTCCCCCCCGACCCTGCCCCCTCATTCTCAGCAAGTTGACATGAGTGAGCCTTCTAACTAATATCAACAGATAATGAAACTCAACAGAAGTTGAACAATTTGCCAAGAGTCACACAGGTGGTTTTGCAATGACCTCTGAACAAAAAGAATCAAGATCTAACCAATACCTCACACACTGTACCAAGATAAGATCAACATGGATACAGGTTCTACAGGTAAAAAAGCAATATTATAAACAAACTAGAAGGTCAAGGAGTAGTTTACCTGTCAGATCTATGGAAAGGAAGAGATGGAGAACACCATTTAAGACAAACTAGATAATTTTGATTATATTAAATTTAAAAATTTTTGCACAGACAAAACTACTGTAACCAAGATCAAAAGAAATGTAGTAAATTGGGAAACAATTTTTATAACTAGTATTTCTAAAGGACTCATTTCTAAAATATACAAAGAATTGGGTCAAATTTCCAAAAAAAAGCCATTCCCCAATTCACAGATGGTCAAGGTATATGCAAAGGCAATTTACAGATGAGGAAATCAAAGCGATCCATAGTCATATGAAAAATTGCTCTAAATCATTACTTATTGGAGAAATGCAAATTAAGGCATCTCTGAGGTACCACCTCACACCTCTCAGACTGGCCAATATGACCAGAAAGGACAATGATCAATATTGGAAGGGATGTGGGAAATCTAGGATATGAATGCATCTGGAGAGCAATTTGGCATTATGTACAAAGGGCAATAAAAGTGTTCATACCCCTTTGATCCAGCAATACCACTACAGGGTCTATACCCTGAAGAGATCATGAAAAAGGGTAAAACATAACTTGTACAATATTCCTAGAAGCTCTGTTTGTGGTGGCAAAGAATTGGAAATTGAGTGAATGTCCATCATTTGGGGAATGGCTGAACAAATTGAGGTATATGTATGTTATAAAACACTATTGTTCTATTAGAAACCAGGAGGGATAAGAATTCAGAGAAGCCTGGAAGAATTTGCATGAACTGATGCTGAGTGAGATGAGCAGAACCAGAACATTGTACACCCTAACAGCAACATGGGGGTGATGATTAACTTGATGGACTTGCTCATTCTATCAGTGCAACAATCAGGGACAATTTTGGGCTATCTGCAATGGAAAATAGCATCTGTATCCAGAGAAAGAAATGTGGGGGTTTGAACAAAGACTATTACCTTTAACTTAAAAAAATACCTGTTATCTTGTTATGTAATTTTGCTATCTCTTATACTTTATTTTTCTTCCTTAAGGATATGATTACTTTCTCATCACATTCAACTTAGATCAATGTATACCATGGAAACAATGTAAAGACTAACGGACTGCCTTCTATGGGGGGTGAGGGGGAAGTAAGATTAGGGGGAAAATTGTAAAAATTGTAAAAAAGTGTAAAACACAAAATGAAGTCTTTCAAAAAAATAATCAAGATTTGACTTGATATATGTATTTTATAAAAATATGAAAATAATATTGAACAATTCAGAAAAAATCAGAATATCAAATAATTGCACTTAAATTTAGCACTGTATTGCTTGTTTTTATAATTTTTATAATTGGCTACAACTACTACAATTTGAAAAAAAAGAAAAGTAGAGTTTTATGCTAGGAAAACTAGTCATTAGTAGGATAAAGGGGATACTATCTCTTTTAACACTGCTACTAAAGAACAGAAAATATAATTTTTATAGGAAACTGAACCTTAATTGTGAAATTAAAATTTTAACATGATAAAAATTTGCTTTTCTTTCTGAACTTGCACCTACTCTCTTCCATGTATTTTAAAGTAAATATTCCATTCAGTTTTCTTTTCATCTTTTCTTGTATCACTGTTCACTAACTCTACTCCCAATTTTTCATTTCACCCTCAAATAGAAACCCACTCTTTTAACAAATATAGCGAAGTTATAAACATTAATAGATTGGATTTATATTGTTTCACAATGGTTAATCTCACATTGCTAACAAGACATGGGTATCATTCTTCAACGTATGTCTTTTGCAATCATGATTGATCATTATTCTTAAATTTCAAGTTCAATGTTTTATCTTTCAAAGTTTTTTTGCTCTGCTTTGACATTATTGTGATCATTGCATAAATTATTCTTCTCTGGTTCTCTTTACTGAATCAGTTCATACAAGTCTCCCCAAGTTTCTCTGGATGTATCTCTTTAATTATTATGATACAATATTTCATTATATTCATATGCCAAAATTGTTATAATTTCCTAATGGACAAGGATTCCTTATGTTTCTAGGTCTTTTCTGGGAGCAAAAAATCCTCCTCTGGATCATTGATCATTTTGAACACAAGGGTTCTTTCTGTTGACATGAAACTTTTTAAAGGTATATGTCTAGTAGTGGTGTGACTGGGTCAAATCTACTGAATCTTTCAGTATAATTATGAATTGATTTTAGGAATTGCTAGACCAATTCACAGGCTCACAAACATGCATTAACACCTATGTTTTTCATAGACCCTCCAACAACTGTCATTTTTTCTCTTCTGTAATTTTTTGTTAATCTAATTGGTATGAGGAAGATTCTCAAAGTTGTTTCGGTTTGTATTTTCTTCATTATTAGGGATTTGGCACATTTTTATACAGTTGGTAGCTTGAATTTCTTCTTGGAAAAAATTCCTATTCATATTTGTTATGAACATATTCATATATTTTCTATTGTTGAATGAATCCTATTCTTATAAATGTGTCTATATTTGTTGATATAACTTTTGAGATGTCAGACCTTTGTCTGCTTTTGAAAAATTTAAAATATGTTGTATTTTGTCAAAAGCCCTAGTTTCTAACTATTATTATGATCATGTAGTTTTTGATATTTTTATCATTAGTATGATCTTATATTTATAATTTTCTTGGTGTCAAACAATATCTACATTTCTGATATAATTAAACATGGATATAGTGTATAATTTTTAAAAATGTTACAGTACTTGCTTATATCACATTCAAGTTTTTTTAATTAGAGGCATTAGATATTAATCAATATTTATTTAGTTGATTTTCTTTCTCTACTATGATTTTTCCTGTAGGAATCAGAATTATATTTAACTCACTGAATTTGGTAGGACCATGCTATGGCCAATGGAATGTGTATTTAATATTTTTGCTTTTCTGTATTTCTTGAGAGTTTTATTCCCTAGAATAGGTTGATTTTGGTAAAAAATCTATTCACAGTCAAGAAATATATATATATGTATATATATATACCCCTTTCAATTCCTATTCATTAATCAATAAAAATACATCTAACACCTCTAAAATTCCATTTAGATTCTTTCTTATTAATCTTTAACGTCTATGTTTGAAAAGGTATCTAACTACTATATTTTTACTGTATATTTCTCTCAGGAACTTGATTAGTATTTTCTTTAAGTATTTAAATGTTTTTAACAATTTCTTATATATGGTATTTTTTTCATTACCTATGGTACCTTTAAAAGTACTATCTTTTCCTAACCTCCAATTAGTTATATTCCCTGCTACACCCTTTATATCACCTAGATATCATCAGGTGCTGGATCTAGACCCATCTCTGTGTCTTTGCTTTGTCTCCTACTGTGATTCCCTATATCAAACCTTTATTGAGCCTCAGTCTCCTTGCCTCATCCATTAGGAATTGTCTTTGTTCTTTGCTATAGCTTCAACAGCTAAGATCTGAGATCCCAATGGCTTCAGGTCCTATTCATTAGATCATGTTGGTTTCATGTCACCCTGAAAGCCTCTGATGAGATCACCAGGTGGCTTTTGGTTGTGAGTAGCAAAGAGACTAAAGCAAAAATATTAAAATATTATATATTATTAGCAGGTTAGAGTTGTACCAGAACAAAATAATGATTAGCAATAGACATAGATGAAGATTTTGACAAAATATACCACCATATTATGATAAAATATTACAAAACAGAGACATATAGATGATTCTTCAATATACCAAAGAGTTGTCTATCAAAAGCCAAAAGCTAGCTTCATCTGTACAGAAAAATGCTTAAGATTTTTTTTCTAATAAAATCAAGGGTAAACCAAGTATTGCTTCTCCAAGCATGAACAAGATAATTCACACAAAAGAAGGGACTTCATGATGCAAAGGACTTTGATTATTTAGGGTTTGGGATGAGAGAATAGGAGATTTTTGCCATATAAAATTTAGGGTCACTGAGAATGGAGAGAGCAGAGAAGGCAGAGATTGTTCAAGGAGGATTAGTTGTCAAAGACAGGCAGTTAAGGCACCATCAACCTGAAAATGGTAATCATAGGAGAATAGAAAAGATAAAGCAAATATCTTCTTTCTTCTCTATTTTTCTCATGTTCAATGATATCTTCAAAGTGAGAGGAGGTCTAGAGATAGATTTTTGCTAGGTTGGATTAGAACTCCATTTAAGGTTAGTGGGAAGATGTGGACAAGACTCCTGAATGGGCAAATTAAGAAGCTATATATAGGTTGTGATCTGTAATAGTAGAAAGAGCATTCACATAAATGGAATCAGAGATCCATTATAGAACTGAATTCATGGAAACCATCAACCATATCATGGCATGCCTGTACTCTGATTTAGTGGAGGCAAGTCCCATTGAAATGAAATTATAGGTCACTATAAATATATATCAAAGTATATACTTACACATACATACACATATACATATATGTATCATTTTGTAAACTTAAGATCTATATAAATTTACTTAAGCTATTATTATTGATTTAGTAATAACATTCATATTTTTAAAAATAATATCAACATCTGTGGTCCTTTTTATTTGTCTGAAATCTCTGTTTTTTGAGATATCTTGAAAATCAACATAAATGATGACAAAATTGTGTCATCTCCAGCACAGATTTCTTTTATAGGTACAGTAGTGCTTTCTAACTTTGTCTCCTAAAGTATCACTATCAAATATAAATAATCATAAAGTATAATTAATTATCACTAAATATGAATGAAGAAAACAATGATATAAAGGATTCTTGAGTCAGGCCACTGGTAATCTACAAGACAGTAACTTCAGAAGCACACAGCACACAGATTGGGAGGAGATCACAAAGAGATTATAGGGGACCACTTTCTGGAACTGGATGCAGATCCCAGTTGCATTTCTCCTATGTGCTCCCCATTGCAGTGGTGCTTGTCACCTCTGGGTAACAGGAGCCCTGGTCACAGACCAGGGTAGGGAGGAGTGCTTATGGCAGCTCACTGGACAGTGGGGACCTTTGCATTTACAGGGCTAGAAGGTGCAAAACAGACTTTTGAGGTGAGAGAGAGTAAAAAAGTGAGAAGAATACACAGGAATAAAGAAAGGAGGGAAATACAATTACTGATTATAACTGTGAATGCAAATGGGATGAACCCACCCATAAAGCAGAAGAAGATAGCAGAATGGATTAAAAAACAGACTATGATGGTTACAAGAAATACATTTGAAGTAGACAAGCACACACAGAATTAAAATAAATGGCTAGAGTATAATCTTTATGCTTCATCTGAAGTTGAAAAGGTGGGGTAGTAATTATGATATCAAAAGCAGAAACAAAAATTGATCTAATCAAAAAGAGATAATCAGGGAAACTAAATTAGGCTAAAAGGTACTACAGACCATTATTTATACAATATCAATATCAAAAATAAAAAATCAAGTAATATCAATAATAAACAAATATATACCAAATAGTATATATCTAAATTCTTAGAGGGAAAGTTAAAATTACAAGAGGAAAGAGGCAGTCAAACTATATGAATAATAATTTATTACTAAATAAATGATAGTAGCTTAGGTAAATTTATATAGATCTTAAGTTTACAAAATGACACATATATGTATGTGTGTATGTATGTATGTGTAAGTATATATTTTAATATATATTTATAGTGACCTATAGTTTCATTTTGATGGGACTTGCCTCCACTAAATCAGAGAGTGCAGGCATGCTATGATTTGGTTGATGGTTTCCAAACTTCAGCTTTCTACTCTCAAAGCTAGATAAATCAAACTAAAAAATAAACAAGAAAGAAGTTAAGGGGATGAACAGAATAATCACATTCTTGAATTCATATATGCCCTATTAGTAGTGTGGCCCTGGGCAAGTCACTTAACTTTGTTGCCTCACTTTCCTAATGTTTAAAATGATCTGGAGAAGGAAGTGGCAAATCACATCGGTATTTTTGGCAGAAAATAGGGTAATGAAGAATTGGGCGTGACTGAAAAATGAGTAAACAACTGAAAGAATTAAAGGTGCAGTTGATACATTTTTATTAGCATAGATCAATTTATCAGATTAATTCTAAAGGGATGAAATATGGTTTAAAAGAAGAGAGAATGATAAGGTCAGACCTCAGGTAGGAAAAAAGTAGCATTAAGACAGTAGATCAAAAAGAAGAGCCTTATCAATATGGTATTTAGTAGGATGGCAAAGAGGGAAGGAGTCACCTAAAATAAACTATGTATACATCAAAATTGGCCTGAAATTTTTCCTGATATTTTTATTGTTTCCTATGCAGTATAGTATGTTATTTATATATTTCCTAGAAGATACACCACAACTCAAGAAAACGGAATAGAAAAATTTGTCAGACTATAATTTTTAGTGTTTAATTGTGTTCTGGTAACATAGAAATTAACTATTTTGGTTAGCCTATTTATTTCATGCCTCTCACCACATCTCTTTTTTTTAAATTTAAGGCAATGGGGTTAAGTGACTTGCCCAAGGTCACACAGCTAGGAAATTATTAAGTGTCTGAGGCTGGATTTGAATTCAGGTCCTCCTGACTTTAGGGCCAGTGTTCTTTCCACTGCACCATCTAGCTGCACCCCTCTCATTACATCTCATTATAAACTGCTCTGATTGAATTTACAGTAATGAATATTCAATACTTAATTGAAGAAGACATGGTCTCTAAAAATTATTTCTGAAATTCTTGATAAAATTTAAGTCTCATAATTTCTTAGGAGTGTATATGGATTTAATTTTGAAAGAAACTTGAAGGGGGTTGTCCCTTTCCACTTTGAGATGTTCAGGAATTTTTCAATTGGTTTCAACCCTTCATGACCCCACTTGGGATTTGGCAAAAATATTGGATTTTGTCATTTAAATTTCCTTTACTGATAAGGAAATTAAGGCAAACAGGGTTAAGTGATTTGCCCAGGGTCACACAGCTACTAAGTGTCTGAGGTTGGATATGAACTCTGGAAGATGAGTCATCCTGATTCCAAGTCCAGAACTCTATCCATTTGGCCACCGAGCTGCCCATCCATCCTGAGTACTATGAGTCAACTCTAATGAAATATTAATTAGATATCTGTCAGTGGATAAAATTGTAAACTTGGAATTAGGAAATCCTGTGTTTGAATCCCAAATCATATATTAACTACCTCTGGGGTCCTAAGAAAGTCACTAAAATCTTTTTGAGCCTCAATGTTCCTCTCTTTAAATGAAAGGACATCTATGGTCAATTTATAGCTCAGAATCAATGATCCTATGATCCATCCATGAAACCAAAGTTATTAAAGTGAGGTTCACAGCTTTCATTTTACAGTTCTCTGACTCTCTTTGTCTTTGTATCTCTTTCTTTCACACACAAACACACACACACATACATACATACATACATACATACACAGAGCTCTCTTTCAGAAAGGTATAATTTAGAATAATTTTGTTTATAACAGTCTCAAAGTAAAACAGAATTGCCTGCAATTCATATACTGATGACTTGGTCTGTAAAGATGAAACTTCTCCATATCATGCTTCTTAATTATTAAGAGTAACTTGTTGATTTTCTGGATCTATATATTAAATAAATTTAATTTACTTGACTAATTTAGGATCCATTGTTCATCTTATCTGGAAACCAGAAGGTTAAATTGCTCTGAAATATATCATATAAAACTTGGTTCTACCACTTTTGGTTCAGCTATATTATGAAGAAGATCTAGTCCTCAAATGTCAAATGATAATTTCAAGTTCTTGGTTCTAGACCTCATTTAAAATTACACAATACTCACCACTATTTGGCTGTACATATTAGTCTTGGTAAATGAAAGTATTGCTTTTTCATCCAAATTATTAAGTTTTGCTCTAGACTTTAACCTGGGCTCCATTTCTATAACTTCCTCATCAGTTTTCAAGTCATGAGACAATAATGATCCATCTAGATTTTTTTTTGCTCCTTCTGCAATAACATTGTTGAGTGTAGAAAATAAAGAATGAGTCTTGACCTAAGCAAAGAATATTTATTAAAATGTTTAAACAATTTATGTGAAGCAGTACTATTTTTGAACAGATGAAATAGAAATTTTAAAAGAAAATTAAGTTTTATTGGTGTCATAGTAGGAGTCACTTAAAACAATGAGCCTCAGTTTCATCTGTAAAATAAGGATAACACTATAGTATACCTCAGAGGGTTATTCAGAGATTTAAATAAAATAATAGACTGAAAATATTTTCTAAGGTTCTGAATAGGCAGTTTTCAGATGAAGATTAAATAAGTATAGTTACCTATAGTCATTTGATAAAATGCTCTAAATCATTATTGATTAGAGAAAAAAATCAAATTAAAATACCACCTCAGATCTATCAGATTGGCTAAAACTACAAAAAAGGAAAATTATCAATGATGGAGGAGAAGTAGGAAAACTGGGACACTAATACACTGTTGGTGGATATGTGAACTGATCCAACCTTTCTGTGGAGCAATTTGGAATAATACCCAAAGGGCTATAAAACTATGCATACCCTTTGACCCAGTAATATAGTACCACAGGCAAGTCACTTAATCCTGATTGCCTCCTATTCTGGGCTATCTCCAGTCATCCTGATCCATATCTGGATACTGGATCCAGATGACTCTGAAGGAGAAAGTAAAACTGATGACTTAGCACAGCACCCCCTCACTCAAATCCAATTCATGTGCTTGTCATGGCATCATCTCCCTGATGTTGAGGTCTTCTTTGAAAATGAAGGACAAACATTACTACTAGGCCTGTATCCCAAGAAATCATAAAAAAGGGGAAAGACCCACATGTACAAAAATATTTATAATGGTTTTTTTGAAATGGCAAAGAATTGAAGAAATTGATGCTCACCAAATGGGGAATGGATGAAAATTGTGGTATTATGATGTGATAGAATACTATTATTCTGAAAGAAATCATGAATGGGTAGACTTCAAAGAATGTGGAAAGACTCACATAAACTGATGCTGGGTGAAGTGGGAAGAACCAAGAGAACATTACATACACTGACAGCAACTTTATGTCTTAGCTCCTCTCAACAGTTCAGTGATCAGGGACTCTAAAAGACTTGTGATGGAAAAAGCTATCCATATTCAGAGGAAAAATTATGGTGTCACATTGCAGACAAAGCATACTATTTTCACACTTAAAAACTTGTTTTATGTTTTTTTCTTTCTCATAGTTTCTTTCCCATTAGTTCTGATTTTAATTTCCTAACATGAATAATAGGCAAATATGTTAAATATGATTGCACATGTATAATCTGTATAAGATTACTATCATGGAGAGGGGATAGGGAAGAGAGGTAGAAAAATGTGGAACTCAAAAGCTTGTAAAAAAGATAAATGTTGAAAACTATCTTTGCAAGCAATTGGAAAAAATAAAATAAAATAACAAAAAAGAATGTATTTTTGTAAATCTTAAAATGTTATATAAATTTTCAGTTATTATTAACAAAGTAAAATAATAGAGGGGGACTTTTTACTTGTGGTTAATAGTATTTCCAGTGATGAGAATCATGGTAGTCATCAACAAAAATCAACAAATCATCAAAAATCAAAATAAATTTAAAAATCATCAAATATCAAGAAATGGTTCTGAGTTTTAATTACTAGTTCCTGTATCTTCTCCCTATGATTTACTCACAATAACTGTGGGGAAATCCTACCATAATAGCTAATTCATATGTTGGGTCAGATCTAATATGTGAATAAAATCACATCCTTAAAAAACGAAAACCATGCATGTTGTACCAATAGTTGAATAATTTAGTTGACTCATTCCTGTATCTCCAGAGGAGTTCTATTGCATTCAAAAAACAAACAAAAAACAAAACAAAAGCAAAAATACACATACCAATGTTATATACTCAAATTCAATGATGTACTCCGGCAAGACTAGGTCATGATCAAACACAAACCACTTGCTCTGCTGAAAGTTGCAACAGTTTTTGTGTGACATTAAGGAACCTAAAATAAAAAGATCACAATTTCAAAATATTTAGATTTTTCCATTTATGTTTTAAAAATGATAACAAATCTTAAATACAAACATATAGCCTCCTAAAATAAAGTAGGTCTTTTCCTTTTCTCTTCACCACCTACACCTATAGACAACACTTAATTTTGAACTGTTTTTTTAACTCTTTATATCCATAAAATAATTTTACTCACCCCCTGATTGATGCCATTTTATTCACAAATTTTAAAAATTGTTTTATTTTTTGTTGCTTTTACACTATATCTTTTTTACTTTCCTATCCAAGTCCTCTCATCTTTTTGCCAGATGGACAGCAATTTGTATCGTACTACATCAAACCCTCTATTACCTCAAATAATAATTTTGCATTCCTTGATGTTGTCATTACTTTCTTCTCACAATTCCACACTTCTAAGTTGGATACATGTAATACTGTATACATGTAATAATTGGGGAGGAGAGAGATAGGAAAAGAGGAGGGAAAAAGGTTTGACACAGTCAATTTTTTAATGGAAAAATTAGGTTCTATGAAAAGTGGGAATTAAAGAGTTAAAAATATCACTCTAAACACAAATATTTAGCACTAAGAAAGATGAAATTATGATACCCATGATGGCAGACATACTTAGTAAACCTTCCTGAGGCATGAATACTGAATTAAACATTGGATAGTTGATTTTACAGATGGGATCCTGTTCACGAGCCTGAATGCTATGTCCAAGAAAAACTTTTGTCATTAGGAGTATGCCTAAATGTGGAAAAACATAAAATACTTTACTCAGGATATAATAATAATAATAATTTCACAATATAGTTTTGTTGCTCATGCTTATAAAATAACATTTTTGCAAAGTTTCCAATGATTGAATAACTCCAAAGTTTTTTTTAAAGATTTAAGAATACTTCATCTTTAAAAAATGTTAGTACCCTGTTTGTGGTGGCAAAGAACTGGAAATTAAGTGAATGTCCTTCAATTGGGGAATGGCTTAACAAACTGTGGCATATGTATGTCATGGAACACTACTGTTATATTAGAAACCAGGAGGGATGGGAATTCAGAGAAGCCTGGAAGGATTTGTATGAACAGATACTGAGTGAAATGAGCAGAACCAGAAAAACACTGTGCACCTTAACAGCAACATGGGAGTGATGATCAACCATGATGGATTTGCTCATTCCATCAGCGCAACAATCAGGCACAATTTTGGAGATGGAGAATACCATCTGTATCCAGAGAAAGAATTGTGGAGTTTGAACAAAGACCAAAGACTATTACCTTAATTTTTTTAAAAGTTATCTTATTGTGTAATTTTGATATTTATACTTTCTTTTTCTTCCTTAAGGATATGATTTCTTTCTCTTCACATTCAACTTAGATCAATGTATACCATGGAAAGAAACAATGTAAAGACCAACAGACTGCCTTCTGTGGGGAGTAGGGGGTGGGAAGCAAGATTAGTGGAAAACTGTGAAATTCAAAGTAAAATCTTTCTAAAAATTAAAAAAGTTAGCAAAATAAGTAAAACTTTCTGTTGAGTTAATTTATCCTTCAAAGAGAGGTTACTTTGAGTCATTATACAAATTATGAAGCCAGGCAAATCATCACTGTGCACATTATTTTCTGGGACCAAGTTAGGAGAGTATATAGAATATAATATGTATTATAGGTATCTGAATTAAAAACCATTTGTTTGCTCTTACTATGATATAAATGAGGAAATATGGGAGAAAATAAATAGCAGTTAGTAATGTTATCACAAGAGAAAATAATTCTTTGATTTTTTTGTTTTTATAAGGCAATGGGGTAAGTGACTTGCCCAATGACCAGCTAGGTAACTATTAAATATCTGAGGCTGGGGCATCTAGGTGGCACAGTGGATAGAGTACCAACCCTGGAGTCAGGAGGATCTGAGTTCAAATTTGACCTCAGATACTTAAATAATTTCCTAGCTGTGTGACCTTGGGCAAGTCACTTAACCCCCAAATGCCTTTCAAAAACAAAAGTATCTGAGACCACATTTGAACTCATGTCTCCTGACTCCAGGACCAGTGCTTTATCCACTGCACCACCTAGCTGTCCCTAATTCTCTGACTTAAAAAAAAAAAGTACGTAACTCTTGATTTTTGGCTATGTGTGACCAGATAAAGAATGTAAAATACATGGGGTCCTGTTTAGTTCAGATCACCTGGCAGAACAAAGAGAATAAAGGAATGAATGAGTGAATGAAGAATAAAGAAGTCTTTGTTTTTCCCACTTGAATAGGCATAACTTTAGAGAAAGTAGTGTAAAGTGGAATTATATAGAGCCTGCTCATCACATCTCTTAATCAGCCCCCAGATTCAGTCTTAAGTTATGGGTGTTAGAGAATGATGGACCTAAAGTGAAGCCTCAGAGTCCTTAAGAAGAATCTGTAAAAGATTGCTTTTCTCAGATTCAAAGCTATAAACAAAAGGCTAAGCCTGTTGAATTATTTCATGAACTACCATATTGGAAGCTCAGATGTCAAAATATGCCAATTCATAAAGCATTACTGACATTACTTCTAGTTTGTCCAAGGTTATACTTGAGACTTATAAGGGAAGAAGCAGCTTTTGTACTGTTTCCAAAAAAGCTGTCTGGTATATTCTGGGTGATTCTGTATAAGTCATCAAAATTTAGGTTTTCTGGCCATCTAAGCAGGATCTTTTTTCTGAGTTTTTTTTTGTTAGGCCACCATGACATAATCTAAGATAACTTTTTCCCCCTAAAAATTATTCATGTGCTAATTTTGTTCTTCTTTTGTCCATTTATGTTTTATTTTAAAAATGAATCAAAGAAAATAATGAATTTTAAATTGCTGAAATATTCAAATGAATCTCATTCCATTCAATTTCTTAGATTGAAATAAAAAAGAAATTGCATAGTTAAAAGGTATAAGAACAAAATAAAATGTTTTTTAAGAATTTTTGAAGTTTATCAATACATACAATTCAAATAAAATTCACCATAAGATTCTAAAATACTGTTCATTTACATTACCGTGCCTGTACATTTCTGCATCAAGAGTTTTTTTCTTTTCATCCTTGATTTGTTTCTGTAGAAATTCAATTCTGGGACACTCACACAGACTGAAACTGTTAGCAAGGGTTACAGCTTCTTTTTTGAGAGTTGACTGCAAAGATTAAAACAAGATTTGATATGTTTATTTTACTGACATTTCTTCAATTTCAGTATCTTCTAGATAATAATGCTTCTTATTTCTTGCTAATGGTATCTATGAAGAGAAACACTGTAGCAGAGACTTATTTGCTTTATTGATATTTTCTTATTATGATCTCCTAAAGAAGTATTAATTTTTACGAACTAACAAAAATCTTTGCATAGAACATCAATTAACAAAATGATATAAGAGAGAAGGAAGAAAGAGAATATAGGAGTTATGCTAACTCTTTAATGAAGAATTATATTATAAATTGAAAGAACTATTCTATTGACATTTTCAGTTACCCTGTTTGTTTCAATCTCTTTGAATCCTTTCTCAAGTATTTGTAGCAGATGCTTTTTCTTTAGGGGAACTTCTGGATCAAAAATATAAAAAAGGTATTCCATCATATCTCGGTAGTTCCTTAAGAATAATTTGAAAAAAAGACAGTTTAAAACTCATTATCATAAAAACTCAAAAAAAAGTACTGACTAATTGACTAATTGACTAATAAATGGTATTTGTTCATCTACCATCTGTAAAACTAAGGAGGCAACTCCTTTAAAACAAAATCAAACTATAACAAAAAAAATTCTTTGTAAGATTAAACTTCTTACTCTGAATCATTTGCATCTTCACTGTCCAAAAACTTTTGGAATTTATCTTCAAATTTCAGTCTCAGAATACGATTGTTCATTTTAAAAATGCGATTTATCTTTAATCCTGTAATACCATATGCTCTGAAGTCCCAGGAACAAAAACGTGACAGAATTAACTGATAGCAGCAATTAAACCTATATGGAAATACAAGATAAGCACAACTAAAAATTAAATAGCACATTTTTTCCTCTTTAATGTATTAAGGGAAAAATTACATGAAATATTTTTTTTTACTTTTTTCCATTTGGAGAAATGTTCTGTCAAACAACACAGCATTTTATACCTATGGTGATTTGGTTGATTCTCTCATTCTGCTCCTGAGAACTTACTCTCTACCATTCTAAAATAATAACTTTATTCCATCTCAGACAAGAATCTGTAAGACAAGCCAGATCACAGACCACAGACCATCCCTAGATGTTTAGAATCATCAACATGGGACAACATATGTAATAATAATAGCTAGCATTTATACTGTGCTTACTATGCTTCACACAAAATGATCTGTCTATAGATTATTCCAATGGAGTAGTATTAGGATCAGGAAGATGGCAAGAGTATTGCTAGTAACTGACCCCATTTTTTTAGCATGATGACTACAGTTGCTCAGAGATAGACTAGCTTTGCTAATCTTGGATAAGAGTTGCTAATTAGTCCAGTGGATAGAGTAGTAGGTCTGGAGTCAGGAAGAGCTGAGTTCAAATCTGACCTCAGATAGTCACTAGATGTGTGACCCTAGGCAAGTAACTTCACCTTGTTTGCCTTACTTTCCCAGTCTATAAAATAAGCTGGAGAAGGAAATGGTAAACCATTCTAGTATCTTTACCAAAACCTCAAAGGGGGTCACAAAGAGTTGGACATGGCTGAGCAATATCAAAATCATTAAATTAGTCTCTGTTGACTGGATCACAGGATTCAGAGAGAAAATCGAAGAGGTCTCAAAATGTGATCCTGGCTGCCCTGAGACTCTTTATTATTTTTTTTAAATTTGTCTAACCATTTAAATTTTTTATATTATTATAATAGTCTAGTTGTAAAAGTAAAGATAATCTCTCTCCCAAAAGAGAAACATCAAGAAAAATAAAGTGAGAGAAAAAAATTATGTTTCAGTTTGCATTCAGATACCATTAGCTCTGTCTTTGAGATACATAGCATTCTTTATTATAAGTGCATCAGAGAAATTGCTTTAACATTTTTTCTACAGTTGCTATTGCTAGATGTATTTCCCTCCATCCTCTTCCTCCCCACCCCCATTTAAGCTATTCCCTCTCTCCTTTTACCCTGTCTTTGCTCAAAAGGGTGTTGCATTTAACTCTTCTCTCTCACATTCTTCCCTCTCTTCTAACACCTACACTCTCCTCTCCCCTCCCCGTCCCCTTTCTCCCATCCCTTTCCTCTCCTATTTTCCTCTACAGTAAGATAGATTTCTATACCCTATTGAATGTGTATGTTATTTACTCTCTGAGTCCAATGAGAATGAAGGCTCACTCATTTCCCCTCACCTTCCCCCCTTCCACTCCATTGCAAAAACTTTTTCTTACCTCTTTTATATGAAATAACTTTGCCCATTCCAATTCTCCTTTCCCTTTCTCCCAGTTCCATCCTTTCTTGCCCATTGACTTCATCTTTATAATATATTATACCTCCATATTCAACTCCCTCCTGTGCCTTGTCTATATATGCTCCTTCTAACTGCCCTAATAAAATGAGAAGGTTCATATGAGTTATCAGTATCATCTTTCCATGAAGGAATATACACAGTTCAACATCTTTAAATCCCTCATAATTAGTCCTTCTTGTCCACCCTCTCTATGCTTCACCTGAGTTCTTTACTTGAAAATAAAAGTTCTGTGGAGCTCTGGTTATTTCAACAGGAAAGTTTGAAAGTCCCCTATTTCATTGAATGTCCATCTTTTCCCCTGAAAGAGGATATTCAGTTTTGCTGGCTAGTTGATTCTTGATTGTAAGCCAAGCTCTTTTGCCTTCCAGAACATATTTCAAGCTCTAGGAGCCCTTAATGTAGACACTGTGTAATCCTGACTATAACTCCATGATATTTAAATTGTTTCTTTCGGCTGCTTGTAATATTTTCTCTTTTGACCTGAGAGTTCTGGAATTTGGCTATAATATTCCTAGGAGTTTTTATTTTGGGATCTCTTCCAAAAGATTATTGGGAATTCCATCAATTTCTATTTTCCCTCTGCTTCTAGGATATCAGGGAAGTTTTCCTGGAGAATTTCTTGAAAAATGAAGTCTAGGCTCTTTTCCTGGTCCTGACTTTCAGGTAGCCCAGTAATTTTTAAAATATCTCTTCTGGATCTGTTTTTCCAGGGCAGTTGTTTTTCTAATGAGATATTTCACATGGTCTTCTAGTTTCTTCATTCTTTTTTATTTTGTTTCTTGGTTTTTTTTGGTTTTTCACAAAGTCATCAGTTTCCCTTAGCTCCATTCTACATTTGAAGGAATTATTTTTTCAGAGCCTTCTTTATCTCCTTTTCCATATAGCCAATTCTGTTTTTTAAGGCATTCTTCTCCTCATTGATCTTTTGGAAAACTTTTTCCATTTAACCTAAATTAGCTTTTTTTTCCTTTTAGGTTTTTGCAAGGCAAATGGGGTTAAGTGGCTTGCCCAAGGTCACACAGCTAGGTAATTATTAAGTGTCTGAGACCAGATTTGAACCCAGGTACTCCTGACTCCAAGGCCGGTGCTTTATCCACTACACCACCTAGCCACCCAAAATTAGCTTTTAAGATGTTATTTTCTTCATTATTTTTTATATCTCCTCCACACTGCTCACTTGGTTTTCATGATGATTTTTCCACATTGCTCTCATTTCACTTCTCAGTTTTTCCTCTAATTTCCTTACTTGATTTTCAAAATCTCTTTTGAGTTTTTCCATAGCCTGGGACCAATTCATATATTTCTTGGAGGCTTTGGAAATAGATGCTTTGACTTTTTTATCTTCTGAGTGTGTAGTTTGATCCTCCATGGGACCAAAGTAATTGTCTAGGGTCAGATTTCTTTTCTTCTGTTGTTTTCTCATTTCCCCAGTCTATGATTTGATTTTAACTCTTGATTAAAGTGGGGCTCTGTTCCAGGGTGGAGAATATACTTTTGCAAGCTTTTGAGGGTTTTTGAAGTTGTTTTCAGGGACCCCCCACCCAGGGATCTTCAAGGACTTATGAGAGGTTCTGACTACTCTCCTGGTGTGTGCTCTGGTCTGTGGCTGACCACAAGCTCTCCCCTCTGCCCTGGAACTATGAGGAGGGTCCCTGCTCCACTAATGGTCATAAACTTCCTTTTTCTGAGACTGTGACTCAGACTGTGTGTGTGATCTGGATCTGATTATCAGGGATAACAGAGAGCCCTCTGCAGTCTTCCCTGACCCCCGTACTGGCTATGGGCTGAGTCTCTGTAAGAAGCTGCTGGATGGTTCCCCAGGCCTGCTCCTCTTCCCCAGGGGCTGAGGTTGTTATGGACTAAGTCCCATGGCTCACTCTGGTTTGGCAGTTTTTCCTGCCTTCCAAGCTATCCTTGGCAATCCCTGGGTTGAGAAAACTGCCCCGCTGCCAAAGATCAAGGCACCCCCAGGGACCCAGGCACCTCATGGGCTGTTACTGGAGTCAGTTTGCTCCAGTATGGCCAGCACCCTTTCCAACTATGGTATAATAGATCTTTCCTCCAGATCTTCAAAGTTATCATGGGCTAGAAAATTATTTTACTCAGTCTTTTTGTGGGTTTTGCCATCTAGGATATGGTTAGCCATTATTAAAGGATTGCTGCTGGGATTTCCTGCCTTCACTCCACCATCTTGGCTTTTTTTCACATCTACTCCAAGGAAGTCCAGCGTCACTGTATTTTCTATCAGTCAGCTTGCATTTTGAATCCTACTCTTTGTTTTCTTCTGGGCATCAAAATCTGATGGATATTGAAAAATTGAGCCCTCACAGAACTGTAGCTAAGAATAATGAAGAAGCATAAAACCAAGACCTATGAGGAATGGTTGAAGGAACTGAGGATATAAAGCCTGAAGGGGGAAAATTGTGGAGGTAATTTCTGCATGGCAGGGTGAACTGCATGATCTTGAAGTTCTCTTCCAATTTTAATAGTCTCTGTTGATAGATCTTCATTTCAACATATTCTGAGGTTAATTTAGCTTGTCAAGTCCCTTTAGGGCTTAGAGGATTTCTCTAAAGAGTGGAATTAATAATAATAATGATGATGATGGTACCTCATCTTTACATTGTTGAAGGACTAATGCTGATGAAAATGGCACATGATATTAATATAGTGTCTTAAAAGTTTATAGAGTAGATTTTATACATCATTTAATCCCACTTTATGAGGAAGGTACTATATGAATATATATGACTATATATATATGTAAATATACATAAAATTCCTGCTACAGATGAGGAAACTGAGGTAAAGAGATTTAATAACTTGTCTAGCAAGCATCACAGGTAGGTCTTCTTAAGTCCAAGGCCATGCTGTCTCTGATCTCACTGACAAGTCTTATGTGTTTTAGAGTTAGAAGATCTCAGAAGTTCTTTCAAGCAACATAAGAGACAGCTCAGAAAGAGCAATGATTTGGAGTCAAGTTCAAGATCTGAGGTGACATGGTGGCTGTCATGCATGGACATGTCATTTTATCTTTCTGAGTCTACTTTCCCATTCACAAAAATGGGGATAATAATACTTCCTATACACCTCATGTTGAGAAGAAATATCTAAAGGGCTATATAAATGAAGTTATTACCATTATTAAACAACAGATTACCCATTGTTGTCCTTTGTACTTTGATTGCTCTTGCTATAATTTTGCTCAAATGTTTCTAATCCAGCATTCTCCTTTCCTTTTGCAATGATATTAGTTGAAATTATGTCCACTATAATACACTTGATTTTGCCTCTTGCTTTATCTGGTATTAGTGTTTAGAACTTTGCTGATTCAGAATTTCTTACTATTTTTCAAGTAGATAGGCCTCATGTTTGTTTCTTTTCTCCCCATGTTTCACTGAGGTCTCTTGCTAGACTGGTCAGAATAGGACATCTGGTAAATTGCACCTCATTTGGATTCACTATTAGTCATTCTGATGTAAAAAATGACCTAACCATAGCTATTTTCATGTCTTTAGAAGTATAATTCAACCAAACTAACATGCATTTTAATCTGTGCCAGGAAATTTGCTAGGACCTGGGGGGGGGGGTTTACAAAGACAAAGGGCACAAGTACCTGCTCTTAATGTGTTTTTTTTATTTTTTAGATTTTTTTTTTGCAAGGCAATGTGGCTTGCTCAAGACCACACAGCTAAGTAATTATTGAGTATCTGAGGGCGGATTTGAACTCAGGTACTCCTGACTCCAGGGCTGGTGCTCTATCCATTGCACCACCTAGTTGGCCCACTTAATGTGTTCTTAATGAACACAAGTAATGCTCTTAATGAACATTCATAAGGACATAGAAAATATACAAAGTCGTTGCTGGGGAAGAAAGCATTAGCAGCTTGGGGAATCATAAAAAGCTTCACATAGAAGTTGATGGGCAGAACTGGATAGAATAGTGACTTAGAATCCAGAAGATTCCTCTTCCTAAGCTCAAATTTAACCTCAAACACTAGCTGTGTGACTCTGAGCAAGTCACTTAACCCTGTTTGCCTTAGTTTCCTTGTCTGAAAAATGAGCTACTGAAGAAAATGGCAAAACACTCCAGTCTCTTTGCCATGAAAGTCCCAAATGAGGTCACAAAAAGTCATTCACAACTGAAAATGGCTGAAGGAGAGAAATTGGTACCTGAGCCAAGCCTTGAAGGGAAATAAGGATCCTAAAAGGAAAGAGTTCATTCCAAGCATGGATAACAGCTATTAAAAAGGCAGAGAAGAGAAAGTGTTTTGTAAGAAACAGTAAAAAAATCAGTTTACCAGAGCTGAACAGAAAGTTTGACCTTCAAATTCAGGACGCAGGTGAAGCATAGAGAGTTGAAGAGAAGGCTAAAATATGAGGGACTTAATAATGATGAACTGCATGTATTCCTGCATAAAAAAATGATATAGATAATATTCATATGAAACTTCTCATTTAATACAGCAGGTAGAAGGAGCTTTTATAGTGATGAGCAATTTGAGGACCAGTCTTTCTAAATATGAAGAAGTTCATTATTAATAGAATGGCCATTAGATGATGTATTCTTTGGCCATGGAAATTCCTAAAATAAGACAAAAATTTAAAAAATGGCACTCAGTCTTATATATTCTATTCCCTCTTCCACAGTGACAGTTGGTAGAGAGACAGAAAAAGGTGCTAAGAAATTTTTAGAATACCTATAAACTTTAATTTCATTTTTGGTACTCTAAATGTGACTTTTTTTGACCAATGGCCAAAGAATGACAACACATCAATGCTGACAAACGAGTTGTAGTTAAATGAAAGGATGGTTTGCAGATTCTCTTTAAAGAGCTAAAAGAAGTAACTGTATAGTTGATATCATATGGGTTCCCCAAAGGAAATAAGATTATGTGGATATATTATCATCTCACATTGAAATTTTCATGATTATTGTGAACAAAATGGTTACTGTGAAAAAAGTTGCCATTTCTGTTAAAAAGAAAGACATAGACAATGAAGTAGAGAAATACTATGAAGAACTTGATAAGGTCCTTTAAATCTAGTATCTTGACATCCAGGAACTTCAATGCAAAGTTGGATATGGGAGCATTATCATCATAAACAAAACAAAACAAAACCCCCATAAATCAAAACCCAAAAGCAAAATGGAAAATACAGCTGAAAGATTAAGAAATTATTGATAGAAGTCCAAATACCTAAATCCAGAAGCAACATACACATACACACACACAAATACACACACACACACACACACACAAATTTTAGAAAGTTAGAAGACACTGGATAAACAACATACCAGATAGCTTAGTAAAAAAAGAGAAGAGATTGATCTTATATTAACACACAAGAAACAATTAATTATCAAAGCTGAAGTCATTCAAGAATTTGAGATCACTGACTAGATAGAGCAAAAATGAAATTTTCAGAGGAAAGGATGACATGAGAAGAAGCTGTATGAATTACGATAACTTTAACACCAAAATATTTTCAAGCTGTTAAATCTGAAAAGGGGGAAATAGATAATAGAAGTATTGACTCTGATCAATGCTGGATTACTACCACCATCTACCTCTATCACTCCTACTTGTTGAGTGGAAATGTAATGTAAATTAGTGGCTAGATTCATGCCAACTGATCTCAACTGGTCTCTCACTGCAATAAGGTAATCCTTTTCTTCCTCTTAATTTCCTTATTCCTAGTCAAGATTATTCAAAATTTTGTCTTCTCTTTTCAATTTTACACAGCTTCTCCAATTCCCTTCTCACTAAGTCAAAGACTTCTCGTCTTTTTGAAGTGAGATAATTGAGGCCACTACTGTGCATTCTTTGACATCACCCTAGATATTTTTTCTTCCATTTCTCAATAAGATGGCTTTTCTTTCTGCTTGAGGCAACCCCAGTACATAGACCCTTATCCTATCCCCTTCATCTTCTCCTGCCGGCTGTAATTTTAAACTTCTCCCTATCTACTGTTTTCTTTTCTACTTTTCTACTACCTTCAAATATGCCTGAGTCTCTCCCAGAGTCTCTCCCATCCTTAATAAACCTTCATTAAATCCTATGGTCCTCTCAAATGGTTATCAGCCAAATTTAGAAAAATCTATCTAAACTCATCATCTTCATTTCCTTTCTCATCACTCTTTAATCCTTTATAATGTGCCTTCTGACTTCATCACTCAACTGTGCTCTTTGAAATTAAAAATAATTTTTTTGTAGCCAAATCTGAGAGGTTTTCCCTACAGTTCTCATACTTTATGACTTTTCTGCTGCAGTGTGTTGATCATCTTTTTTTCTGGGCTTTCTAATCTCCTGGTTTTTCCTTCATGTCTGACCATTCAGTCTTATTTGCTGGGTATCACTCATATCAGATTCCCTAAATATGGATTTTCATTTAGGCTCTGTCCTTGGCTCTATTTTCCTCTCTATATAATCTTTTTTTCTTGGCAACATCAAGTTTCCATGAGGTTCATTATATCTACTTCTATCATGGCTCATAGGTTGTGTGTGTGTTTGTGTGTGTGTGTGTGTGTGTGTGTGTGTGTGTGTGTGTATGCACATCAACATCTAGAAGAAAACATTATCTTTTCCCCAAAAGCCACTCTTCTTCCAAATATCTCTGTTTCTGTTGAGGGCATCACCATTCTTCCATTCATTCAGGATAACAACTTTCACATCATTTTTGATTCCTCAGGCACTCAACAGATGCCAAATTTTACTATTTCTATTTCTACAGTATCCGTTGCATTCAGTCCCCTCTTTTTTTTTTTAATCACAAAGTTATCCCCTTAGTTCAGGCCCTCTTCATCACCCACCTAGATGACTTAAATTGTCATCCGAATTGGTCTCTCTGCCTCAAGTGTCCCTCCACTCAAGTAACTGCTCTATATTGTCACTCAAGTGATTTTCTTTCAGCAACAAGTTAAACAATTCAATTTCACTGGCTCCACATAAAGCTTTTAGGATAAAATTTAAATTTCTATTAAGCTTTTAAAGTTCTTTATGACCTGGCCTGAAACTCTTCTAGTCTTTTGTTATTTTTCTTCCTGCATTGTATGGTCTAGTCAAGTTGTCACTCTATTCTTTATGCTTGGACATTTCATTTCCCATCTCTGTGCTTTTGCATTAGTCGCCTCCCTCTGTGCTTGTAACCCACTTTCATCCTTGCCTCACAGAAACCCTTTTTTCCCTTGAGACACAGATTAAGTACCTGTCCTGATCTCCCCAATTGTCAAGTGCTTCCTGTCTCCAAACTACCTTGCTTTTACTTAATTTTATTCACCATGAATATACTGTATATACGTTATCTCCACCATTAGAATGAAAGCTCCTTCGAGTAGGGATTTTTTTTTTTCATTCTTTTAATTTGTAGTGTTGATCATAGTACCTGGTAGGTTTGTTGATTAATTCTCACAATTTCTTCTTTTTTTTCTTTAGGTTTTTTTTTTTTGAAAGGCAAATGGAGTTAAGTGGCTTGCCCAAGGCCACATAGCTAGGTAATTATTTATTGTCTGAGGCTGGATTTGAATTCAGGAACTCCTGACTAAAGGGCTGGTGCTCTATCCACTGCCCCACCTAGCCACCCCGATTCTCACAATTTCTTAAAGAAGTTTAAATGATATAAAATAGCATGAGAAGAGGGCCAAAAGAGCCTCCAAATTGACTCAATTTGCAAAGAATTTATCTTCTTGTCAAAAAGAAACATGGTAACCAAAGGTAGCATTAGTTAAGAGTACAATGTCAATTAGTAGATAGAAGTGTCTGCTTTTTGGTCCACCAATTCATTTAAGTTTCAGCTAAAGAATCATATTCTTCAAAAGTATATTCCTGATTCTTCCAATAATTGGTTCCTTGTCTTATAATCATCATGTAATTTTTTGGTGGGGTAGGAAGGATTACATATTCTCAATTTACTTATCTGTTTACATGTTGTTTCTCCTTAGAAGAAAGTAAATTCCTTGAGGATAAGGACTATCTCACTTTTTAAATTTGCATCTTTGGTACATGGGGTCTTTTGCATAGCAGTTTAATACAAGCCTGATAAATTGAATTAGGAAGAGCATCATTTCACAAAACAGTGAAAAACAGTTAAGAAAATGATAGTGAAAGATGCTTAGCATATTCCAAAAGCAGTTATAGATGAAATTGGAAGGACAAGAAATAGACATGAAACAGAATAGATTTACCAGTATTTCTATAGTGTCTATTGTTATCATTGATGAAAAGGGAACCACAAATCCTCAATCTATAATGTGCTATAGGAGAATGCTGAAATTTTCATTAATAAATTGAAGTCTGGAAAAATATACACAGAAGAAATATGTATAGGAAGTGACAATTCACAAGGTGGCTGAAAACTGGTTTTCAAAATATCTTAAAGCAAGGATGATTACAAAAGAATGAAAGGGACCACATTCTATATTATCATCCTTCCCAAAATCCTGACCAAGACATTCATAATTCCTAACCCATATGTCTATTTTTCATCTTTACAAAAAATGTTTAAGAGTAGTTTATGTATGTGCTGAAATGACCTTAGTGAAAATGAAAAAGGTAGACTTATACAGATTATTTTCTTTATCACTTTATCACAGATTATTTTCATTTATTTTATTTTATTTTTTAATTCTCATTTTGTACAAATTTTTTTTACATTAATAAAATATTCCTGTTTAAGAGTAAACAAAATACCCCTCCCCCATGAATATAGACTTGCTTGGGCTATAAAGTAAAGGGGAGAGAAAAAAAATAAAATTAAAAAAAAGAATAATAGTAATAATTGTAGGTATGGCCAGGTGGTGCAATGGACAAAGCACCAGCCCTGGAGCCACGAGCATCCGAGCCCACATCCAGCCCTGTAGACCCAACAATCAACCAGCCGTGTGACATGCAAGCCACCTGATCCCCAAAAACCTAAAAGAAGAAAAATAAAGACGCAAAATAAAATAAAATAGTAATAATAGTAGGGGTGGCTGGGTGGCAGACAGAGCATTGGCCCTTGAGCCAGGAGCACCTGGGTCCAAATCCGGCCCCAGACACCCAAAGATCACCCTGCTATGTGGCCCCAGGCAGGCCATCCAGCCCCACTTGCCCTGCACCCTCCCCCAAATAATAACAACAAAAATGTGCTTGAGTCTTTGTTCCAACACCAACAACTCTGTCATGGGTAGATCTCATTCTTTAGGATAAGTCCATCACAAAAGTTACTTCCATATTTTTCCACCGTTGCCATTGCTGATCACAACTCCCACCTTTCTTATTTCTCCACTACCATGTACTCTATTTTCTCTCTCCTTTCACTCTGACTCTGCTGTAGGGTCGCTGAGTGGCACAGCAGACAGATCCTTGGTCCTGGGGCCAAGAAGCCCTGAGCCCCCATACCACCCCTTAGGCCCAGAATCCACCTGGCCCTGTGCTCCTGGGCAGGCCTTCCAATCCCAGCCCCTTGCAAGAAGAAAGAAAGAAAGTGTGTTATATCTGGCCACTCTCCCCCCATGGTCCATCCTCTCCTCCTTTATTCACATCCCCACCCCTTCCTCCTGCTCCCCCCTCCTTCTTACTCCAGATGTCTATACCCCATTGAGTATATTTGCTGTTTCCTCTCCTAGCCACCTCTGATGAGAGCAAAGTTTCCCTCATTCCCCCTTGCCTCTCCCCTTCCATATCATTTCAATAGCTCATTGTAATAAAAAAAATCTTACGTGAAATATCTTGGACTATTCCCCCTCTCCTTTTTCTTTCTCCCATTCCATTTCCCTTTTTTCCTATTGAC
This sequence comes from Macrotis lagotis, assembly GCF_037893015.1. Lineage (NCBI taxonomy): Eukaryota > Metazoa > Chordata > Mammalia > Peramelemorphia > Peramelidae > Macrotis > Macrotis lagotis. The sequence goes on along the minus strand of NC_133661.1, from coordinate 262,527,703 downwards.
TCCACTTTTACACCATATTTTATCTTCGAATTCAGCTTTCTCCTGTGCTTCAACTATAAAAGCTCCCTCTACCTGCTCTATTAACTGAGAAGGTTCATATGAGTATCATCAGTGTCATTTTTCTATGCAGGAATACATGCAGTTCATCATCATTAAGTCCCTCATATTTTCCCCCTCTCCTCCAATCTCCATGCTTCAACTGAGTCCTGTATCTGAAGATCAAACCTTCTGTTCAGCTCTGGCCATTCCAAAAGGAACATTTGAAATTCCTCTGGTTCATTCAAAGTCCATCTTTTTCCCTGGAAGAGGACATTCAGCCTTGCTGGGTAGTTCATTCTTGGCTGCATTCTAAGCTCTTTTGCCTTCTGGTATATTATATTCCAAGCCCTATGAGCTTCCAATGTAGTTGCTGCTAAGTCCTGTGTGATCCTGACTGCAGCTCCATGATATTTGAATTGTGTCCTTCTGGCTGCTTGTAATATTTTCTCTTTGACTTGGGAGTTCTGGAACTTGGCTATAATATTCCTAGGGGTTGGTTTTTTGGGATCTCTTTCTCGGGGGATCAGTGGCTTCTCTCCATTTCTATTTTGCCCTCTGCTTCTAGAATATCAGGGCAATTTTCCTGTGGTAATTCTTTGAAAATGATGTCAAGGCTCTTTTCCTGATCATGACTTTCAGGTATTCCAATAATTTTCAAATTATCTTTCCTAAGTCTGTTTTCCATATCAGTTGTTTTTTCAATGAGATATTTCACATTTTCTTCTAATTTTTCATTTTTTTTTGGTTTTGAAGTATTGATTCCTGATTTCTGGTAAATTCATCAATCTCCCTGAATTCTATTCTTTGTCTGAAGGATTTGTTCTCCTCAGAGAATTTTCTTATCTCTTTTTCCATCTGGCCAATTTTGCTTTTTAAGGCATTCTTCTCCTCAATAACTTTTTGAACTGTTTTATCCATTTGACCTAAACTGGTTTTTAGCATGCTATTTTCTTCAGCATTTTTTTGGATTTCCTTGACTAGGCTGCTGACTTTACTTTCATTTCTTTTCCCAGTTTTTCTTCTAACTCCCTCATTTGATTTTCAAAGTCTTTTTTGAGCTCTGTCATAGCCTGAACCCAATTTCTGTTTTTCTTGGAGTCTTTAAATGCAGGAGCTTGTGCTTCCTCATCTTCAGACTGAGTATTTTCATCCTTCTTGGGCTCATATGCAAATATTTCTCAATGGTCTTCCTCTTGTTTCTCTGCTTGCTCATTTTCCCAGGCTGGGCCTGGTTTTGGGGTGCTTCCTGAGCTTTTGGGATACTCCCACAAGGGTCTCAGTGTATGAGGCTCTGTCCTCCCTCCTGGTCTGTGAATGACCATAAGCGCCCCCCTCTGCCACAGGGCTGAGGTGGGAGGGACCTGCTGTTCTATGGGGGGGCCTAGACTGCTATCAGGATCTGAATGTGGTCAGAACCCCAGAGTTCTGTTCCAGGGGCAGAGGACAGATCTCTGCAGTCTCTCTTCACTCCCCTCCCTTGGCTCAATGGGCTCATGTTCTGGAGCTCCTGCTTACAGGCTCCACCTGTTTCTGTTTCTGGATCTGGGCTGCTGAAAGACCACACTGCTTGCTGTGTGCCCTGAGGGCTGGGCTCCATGTGCTCGCTCTGGCAGAGGTCCCTGGCTCTTCCCCCGCTTTGTGCCCGGTACTCCCCGGGGTGCAGCTCAGGAGATACCTCGCTGCTGTAAGCTGTGACTCCCAGCGCCCTGGGGCTGCCTCTGGGAGGCTGAAGTTCTTTCGCTCTGGCGGGCCACCCCTCTGGCAGGCCGTCCCTCCGACCCCGGGGAGCAGAGCCTTTCTGCTCTTTTCCAGGTTACCTTGAGTAGGAGAACTGCCTCACTGGGTCCCTTTATGGGTTCTGTCTCTCGAAAGTTTAGTTAGAGTCCTTAGTTTCAAGTTTTATCAGAGAGCGCCTAAGACTCGATCCCTTCTTATCGATCTTGTTGTGTCTGTTTCTTCACTGATAACAACAAATTTTATTTGGTAGAACTAGCCTTGAAGGGTAGAGTGCTTTCAATAAGATAAGCACCAAATATAGGTCAAAATTTGTTGAGGCACCCGGACACAGAGAAATTCTTTGATTATTGATATTGAATCATAAGACAAGAAGATATTCTCATCAAAAGTATCTTTCAATATCAAATAGTCCATATTTCAGTGTCCAATGAATAAGGGATTTCCAATATGGTTCTCCAGATATTCCTGGTGATAGATAATATTCTGCTGAATACCTTATTAGTGAAAACCATGGCCAAAAGAGATAAGCACAGGAATCCTCACAGGAAAAACCAAACATGGAGAGACTTAATATATTATTCAGATTATGACATGTTTGAGTGGGCAGCTTTACTGAACTACTCCAACAATACATATATTTTGATTTAGTTAATGCAGAAAGATAATATATACTAAGTCAAGAATTGAACAGGAAGAAGAGAGTAGGCCAGTTTGAATTTGAGAAGTTGTGTAATAACTTCCATCATCCCAAGGAGCTCCCTGACAAAAAATACCTATCTTTTTGAAACTAGTTTTCTTTCAGTGACTGCTCCATGGCTATATATGATTCTTGGAACATCATGATTGCAAAAGAAAAAAATCTGCAAGTAATCCAAGGAACAAAGGAATGGAACATGATGGTACACTAAACATGATTTTCCCACAAGAAGCACAGGTAATCATAACTTGTATCATCAGGAAAATACTCAGAAAGAAAAAGGGTAGGCAGGTTACCCAGTAAAATGTCTGAGAGTTTAAGTTTTGTACTAATAGCTAAAAATGTTAAGGACCAAAAGGAAAGTCATCTCCACATTTGGATTATTATTATTAGTGATCAAAATTATTTTCAGGTACATTATGAAACATTACTTATTTTTATCTATTTATGAACTACATATTACATTTTTACCTATTTATAATCTCCATAACTAGATTATAAATTTCTTGAGGACTGCAACTCTAAATTGTTTTTGATATCAGCTCTACATATGACAAACAGTAAAATGTTGATGGCTGACATAATTTCACTAATAAGAATCAAGAAAAAGAAATCTGAGGAGAAAATGCTGCATCAAGAGATAACCTATGGGGGTGGCTAGGTGGTGTAGTGGATAAAGCACCGGCCTTGGAGTCAGGAGTACCTGGGTTCAACTCCGGCCTCAGACACTTAATAATTACCTAGCTGTGTGGCCTTGGGCAAGCCACTTAACCCCATTTGCTTTGCAAAAACTAAAAAGAGAGAGAGAGGGAGAGAGAGAGAGAGAGAGAGAGAGAGAGAGAGAGAGAGAGAGAGAGAGAGAGAGAGAGATAACCTATGAAGCAAAAAACAAAAAAACTGCACAAAATAAGGACTTTTTAAAATTGGAAAAAAATTTACTTTTTATAAATACTGCTTTATACATCCCTGAGATACCACCTCACATCTCTCAGATTGGCCAGTATGACCAGAAAGGAAAATAATCAATGTTGGAAGGGATGTGGGAAATCTGGGACACTAATGCACTGATAGTGGAATTGTGAATTGACCCAACCTTTCTGGAGAGCAATTTGGAATTATGCCCAAAGGGCAATAAAAATGTACATCCCTTTTGATCCAGCAATACAGATCCACTACTGGGTCTGTATCCTGAAGAGATCATGAAAAAAGGGTAAAAATCCCACATGCACAAAAATATTTATAGCAACTCTTTTTTTAGTGGCACAGAATTGGAAATTGAGGGAATGGCTGAATAAATTGTGATATATGTAGCTGATGGAACACTATTGTTCTATAAGGAATCACAAGGGATGGGATTTCAGAAAATCCTGGAAAGCATGGCATGAACTAATGTTGAGTGAAATGAGCAGAACCAGAAGAACACTGTATACCCTAACAGCAACATGATGAACTTGTTAATTCCATCAGTGCAATAATCAGGAACAATTTTAGGGTATCTGTGATGGAGAATACCATTTGTATTCAAAGAAGGAACTGTGGAGTTTAAACAAAGACCAAAGCGTATTATCTTCAATTCTTAAAAGTTGTCATGTATTATGCATTTTTGCTATCTCTTTCTTCCTGTTGGATTTGATTCTTTTCCCACATGTTCCAATTTCAATCTGTATTTGTCATTTTTGCAAATGAAAATCCTATATCAGATTGCCTTTTGATGGGGGAGGGAAGGGAGGGAGTGAGAAAAATTGTAAAACTCTAAACCTTGCCAAAAAAAAAAGATTGGTAAAAACTACCATTGTATGTAATTGGAAAAACAAATAAAATATTTATATAATGAAAAAAAGAAATACTGCTTTATAAAAGAAAACATTAAGGAATACTCACCAAAGTACAATAAGGAAATCAAAATGCTTTTTCATTAAAGGAATTACACAAAGTTGACTTTGGTAGAAAGATTTTTTTTTTTTATATTTGGGGTTCTAGCCAGATTCAACTGCTCCATGAAACTACAATGACAAACTATGCACACAAAGTAATTGAAAGAATTTTTTAAATGATCTTTTCACATAAGTGAAAGAAACTGGAAGGGACCATAACAAGACTACACTGAGGTTGAACACACAGTACCTGAAATTTTGTCAATATATATATTTAACTTTTTTCCCCTAGGTAAAGTGCCAAAATTATTCATGGATTTTAAAAAACATGTACTTGTTAATGCTCACCAAAATCAATTAAAGCTATTCAGAAATTTATAGCTGAGTTGCTACAATTATCTAAAAATATTTTAGTCATTTTATTTTTACATAATTATATCCTTCATTACTGGTACTCTTCTGTTTCTTGACTGCCAGTCTGCCTAGTTTCAATGCATATTTTTCTGTTACCTGCAATATCTATGTGTATCCTGACTGTCTACCTATTTCTATTTTTGATTGTGGACTCCCAAATATTTCTATGGATTAGTCTATTCTCATGCCAATTTTCTACTTAACATTCCCAGTTTCCTGGGGCAATTTAGTTTTTAGGTTATGATCCACCTTTGCCCTTGGGGCTGACAATCAGATCTTTTGAAATCAAACTATATGTTCATGCTTATTTGAGTAATAATAAAAATTATTTACAAATATGATATTAAATTTTAAATACTTTTACCACTCATGTGATGGTGTTCCTTCTTCAAACTGGATATTACCCACTGTTTCCAGTTCAATGAACAAAAATGGCACTAATAAACCATATTTTTTCTTCTTTCGTTTGACTTCATTCTCATAAAGCATTTCAATTCTATTGAAGAAAAAATACATAAAGGTTCTGTAGTTAATGAATTGCTTTACCACGATATTTTTACAAGTTTTTTTAAAATTTTTAAATCTTTTGTGATTATATAGCTTAAAATATAAGCCTTTTTAATGAGTAAAGAAGTTACAAGTAAAAATATTTGGTTTTAAAATTTGGTGTATACTAATTCTTTAAAAAATCAAGATGACACTATGGGGTTTTACTAATTTTATAACACAGCAATATCAGAAATCTTTGTAGACTATTAATAACTAATATTTTCACTTGGTGTCCTATTGAAGAAATAAGTATAAAGTCATATTCTTAGTCACATTTGCTATATCTTATATTTCTGCTGTATACTGTTGATTGAAATTTATGGCTAAACAGCTAAATTAGACCTAAAGAATTGGTATGCAATATACTGCTCATCCAATAATACATCCATTCATCATACACAAATACACACACACACACACACACACACACCCCTCTATTAAAATTCAATACACTGAGACAAATAAATTTGAGTATCTTGAATAAGTCTAACAAATCACATGATTCAGGTGCAGCTGAACTGACTCAATATGAATTCAAAAGTTAAAGGCAATTTTGGCACCAATGATATTTTTTAATGCTTTTTAGTCACTTCATTTATATTAGAACCTAGGGTATTTTTCCCCTTTCCCAGATATCTGTTCTGGCATCCCCAAAGGGGAGTGGGAAAAGGGAAGGCATGACTAGTGAGGGTAGACTCCATTATCCCCAAGGTAAATACTAACCACACATATCTATGAACTGATCTAAAAATATATTTCATAACTTGATATTATATGTAAATACTTTCTATCTTTAAAGGCATAGACCTGATTTCAATTTCTGATCTACATAATATAATGGATATTTTTAGCCTAATGTAATGTTTTAAAACATAGCATCTATACAATTCAACAAACATACTCATCGATTTTTTTGTTCCAGTATGCTATCCTCTCACTGAGGGCATTTTGTTTTTGGAAGCAATTCTTTACAAAATTTGATTCTTCAATGGAAATTTCATTGCTGGATTTTTCAGGGTGCGATATTTTACTATGATAAGATTTTTCATTGTGCATTTTCCCATCTAGTTGTATTTCTTCTAATTTCCACTCCAACTATTAAAAAACAACAGGCCATTACAGGTATCAGTTAAAAGGAAAATACAAGAAAATCAATATTTGCATGATAGATATTACATTTTTAAGATTTTTCAATTCATTTATCTATCTATCTATCTATCTATCTATCTATCTATCTATCTATATATACTAAAGTCTTACTCATGGCTCATCATGGTACATGATATTCTGCAGTTCTCAACATATTAAACATAAATAACCTGAGTGTATGTATGTATGTATGTTGTATATTTGAAGAGGTTCATCACCAGAAGAATAGGTATCAGATGATGATTTTTATTGGCTATAGCAAGTTATAAAAATTGTATGTGTTAAGGTGAGAAAGACTTGAATTCAGTGTCACAGAAAGATTATCCACATCTTAGATACTTAGAAGTATTGAATTAAAATACACAGTTCAAGTTACCTATTTTGATTTAATCTAGTAGAAATTAGCTCAAAAATCCAGATTCTGAATTTCCATTAGTGTGTGAGAAGAAAACTATTGGCCCTGATTAAATCATAGATGACCTGAAAATTCTAAAGTTGATGAAGAATTCTAAATATGAACTTTGACATGAAATCGGGTCAAAAGTTTGATTCTGACTTTATAACAGTCAAAAGTATTTCAATATGTACTAGGTGGCCAAAAAAGAGGTAGTAGATATTGTCATCATCATCCTCAATTTTTTTTGGCAAGAGAAAAGATAAAAATAACAATATCAAGAAGGTAAGATTAAGAAATGTAAAGTAAGTATATTCAGTGGGCAAGTAATGCATCATCAGGAGTCTCTTGCTGCCATAGTTGCCCTGGGGAATTCTTTCTTTTATTCTCTCTCCTCTCTTTCCTTTCCCTTTCCCTTTTTTCCCTTTTCCTTTCCCTTCCCCTTTCCTTCCTTCCTTCCTTCCTTCCTTCCTTTCCTTCCTTCCTTCCTTCCTTCCTTCCTTCCTTCCTTCCTTCCTCCTTCCTTCCTTCCTTCCTTCCTTCCTTCCTTCCTTCCTTCCTTCCTTCCTTCCTTCCTTCCTTCCTTCCTTCCTTCCTTCCTCTCTTCCCTCCCTTCCTTTCTTTGTTGCTTCTTTCTTTATTTAGTATTTTATTTTCCCCCAATTATATTTAACAACTATTTTTAACATTCATTTTTAAAACTTTTGAGCTCCAAATTCTCCCCATCTCTCCTCTATACCATTCCCCGCCATTGATAAGGCTAGCATTTCAATATATGTGTATCCATAGTGTGTCATGATACATAGTCTAGCAAAACATTTCCTCAAAACTTCTAAAACATTTCCACAAAACTTCCAAAACATTTCCACAAAACTTCCAAAACATTTCCATAAAATTTCTAAAACATTTCCACAAAACTTCACAATGTGAAAGAAAACAGATAAAAGCAAAAAAAAACCTCAAGAAAAATGAAGTTTAAAAAGTATGCTTCAATTCTTATTCAGATACCATCAATTCTGTCACTGGAGACGGCATTTTTCATCATAAGTCCTTCAGAGTTGTCTTGGATCATTGCATTGCTATCCACAGCTACTCATCTTACAATATTGCTGTTTTTGTATGCAGTACATTTCACTGCATCAGCTTGTATAAATTTTTTCAGGTTTTTCTGAAAGCATACTGTTCAACATTTTCCATAATAGAATAGTATTGCAACACAATAATTTGTTCAGCCATTCCCCAATTGATGTTCATCCCTTCAATTTCCAACTCCCTGACACTAGAAAAGAACTGCTAGAAATATTTTTTTGTACATATAGGTTCTTTTTCCTTTTGAGATTCAGACCTAGTAGTGGCATTGCTAGACCAAAGGATATGCATGATTTCACAGCCCTTTTGTGAAATTCCAAACTACTCTACAAAATGGTTAAATTAGTTCACAACTCCACCAGCAATGCATTAATCTCATTTTTCCCATATCCCTCCCAACATCTGCCTTTCTTCCTTTTTTTTAAAATTTATTTTATTCTCATTTTGTACAAATGTTTTTTTACATTAATAAAATATTCTTGTTTACAAGTAAACAAAATACCCCTCCTCCCCCATGAATATAGATAGACTTGCTTGGGCGAAAAAAGTAAAGGGGAGAGAAAAAAATTAAAATTAAAAAAAAATAATAGTAATAATTGTAGGTATGGCCAGGTGGCCCAATGGATGAAGCACCAGCCCTGGAGCCACAAGCACCCCCTTGTAAACCCAACAATCACCCAGCTGTGTGACATGCAAGCAACCCAATCCCCACTGCTCTGCAAAAACCAAAAAAAAGAAAGAAAAAAGACCCAAAATAAAATAAAATAGTAATAATAGTAGGGGTGGCTGGGTGGCAGACAGAGCATTGGCCCTTGAGCCAGGAGCACCTGGGTCCAAATCCGGCCCCAGACACCCAAAGATCACCCTGCTATGTGGCCCCAGGCAGGCCATCCAGCCCCACTTGCCCTGCACCCTCCCCCAAATAATAACAACAAAAATGTGCTTGAGTCTTTGTTCCAACACCAACAACTCTGTCATGGGTGGATCTCATTCTTTAGGATAAGTCCATCACAAAAGTTACTTCCATATTTTTCCACCGTTGCCATTGCTGATCACAACTCCCACCTTTCTTATTTCTCCACTACCATGTACTCTATTTTCTCTCTCCTTTCACTCTGACTCTGCTGTAGGGTCGCTGAGTGGCGCAGCAGACAGATCCTTGGTCCTGGGGCCAAGAAGCCCTGAGCCCCCATACCACCCCTTAGGCCCAGAATCCACCTGGCCCTGTGCTCCTGGGCAGGCCTTCCAATCCCAGCCCCTTGCAAGAAGAAAGAAAGAAAGTGTGTTATATCTGGCCACTCTCCCCCCATGGTCCATCCTCTCCTCCTTTATTCACATCCCCACCCCTTCCCCCTGCTCCCCCCTCCTTCTTACTCCAGATGTCTATACCCCATTGAGTATATTTGCTGTTTCCTCTCCTAGCCACCTCTGATGAGAGCAAAGGTTCCCTCATTCCCCCTTGCCTCTCCCCTTCCATATCATTGCAATAGCTCATTGTAATAAAAAAAATCTTACGTGAAATATCTTGGACTATTCCCCCTCTCCTTTTTCTTTCTCCCATTCCATTTCCCTTTTTTCCTATTGACTCCACTTTTACACCATATTTTATCTTCGAATTCAGCTTTCTCCTGTGCTTCAACTATAAAAGCTCCCTCTACCTGCTCTATTAACTGAGAAGGTTCATATGAGTATCATCAGTGTCATTTTTCTATGCAGGAATACATGCAGTTCATCATCATTAAGTCCCTCATATTTTCCCCCTCTCCTCCAATCTCCATGCTTCACCTGAGTCCTGTATCTGAAGATCAAACCTTCTGTTCAGCTCTGGCCATTCCAAAAGGAACATTTGAAATTCCTCTGGTTCATTCAAAGTCCATCTTTTTCCCTGGAAGAGGACATTCAGCCTTGCTGGGTAGTTCATTCTTGGCTGCATTCTAAGCTCTTTTGCCTTCCGGTATATTGTATTCCAAGCCCTATGAGCTTCCAATGTAGCTGCTGCTAAGTCCTGTGTGATCCTGACTGCAGCTCCATGATATTTGAACTGTGTCTTTCTGGCTGCTTGTAATATTTTCTCTTTGACTTGGGAGTTCTGGAACTTGGCTATAATATTCCTAGGGGTTGGTTTTTTGGGATCTCTTTCTCGGGGGATTGGTGGATTCTCTCCATTTTGCCCTCTGCTTCTAGAATATCAGGGCAATTTTCCTGTGGTAATTCTTTGAAAATGATGTCAAGGCTCTTTTCCTGATCATGACTTTCAGGTATTCCAATAATTTTTAAATTATCTTTCCTAAGTCTGTTTTCCATATCAGTTGTTTTTTCAATGAGATATTTCACATTTTCTTTTAATTTTTCATTTTTTTGTTTTGAAGTATTGATTACTGATTTCTGGTAAATTCATCAATCTCCCTGAATTCTATTCTTTGTCTGAAGGATTTGTTCTCCTCAGAGAGTTTTCTTATCTCTTTTTCCATCTGGCCAATTTTGCTTTTTAAAGCATTCTTCTCCTCAATAACTTTTTGAACTGTTTTATTCATTTGACCTAAGCTGGTTTTTAGCATGCTATTTTCTTCAGCATTTTTTTGGATTTCCTTGACTAAGCTGCTGACTTCATTTTCATGTTTTTCCTGCATCTCTCTCCTTTCTTTTCCCAGTTTTTCTTCCAACTTCTTCATTTGATTTTCAAAGTCTTTTTTGATCTCTGTCATAGCCTGAGCCCAATTTCTGTTTTTCTTGGAGTCTTTAGATGCAGGAACTTGTGCTTCATCTTCAGACTGAGTATTTTGGTCCTTCTTGGGCTCAATAGTCTTCTTTTTGTTTCTCTGCTTGCTCATTTTCCCAGCCTGGGCCTGGTTTGGGGTGCTTCCTGAGCTTTTGGGACACTCCCACAAGGGTCTCAGTGTGTGTCCTCCCTCCTGGTCTGTGAATGACCATAAGCACCCCACTCTGCCACGGGGCTGAGTTGGGGGGGCCTAGACTGGGATCAGGATCTGAATGTGGTCAGAGCCCCAGAGTCCTGTTCCAGAGGCAGAGGACAGAGCTCTGCAGTCTCTATTCACTCCCTTCGCTCAGCTCAATGGGCTCATGCCCTGGGGGCTCCTGCTTACCTGCTCTGCCTGCTTCTGTTTCCTTGTCTGGGCCAAAGACCAAGCTGCTGGCTGTGTGCCCTGAGGGCTGGGCTCCACATGCTCACTCTGGCAGAGGTCCCCCGCTGTTCCCCCACTTTGTGCCGGTGCTCCTTGGGGTGCAGTTCAGGAGACTCCCAGCGCCCTGGGGCTGCCTCTGGGAGGCTGAAGTTCTTTGGCTCTGGCGGACCACCCCTCTGGCAGGCCGCCTCTCCAATCGGGGGGAGTAGAGCCTTTCTGCTCTTTCCCAGGTTACCTTGGGTAGGAGAACTGCCTTACTGGGTCCCTTTGTAGGTTCTGTCTCTCAAAAGTTTAGTTAGAGTCCTTAGCTGATGAATTTTATCAGAGAGCTCCTAAGACTTGATCCCTTCTTGTCACCATCTTGGCTCCGCCCCCCCCCTTTCTTCCTTTTTTATCCTATTCACCAATCTAGTCGGTATGAGATAGTATCTCAGAATTGCTTTAATTTGCATTTCCCTGATCAATAATAAGTTAGGATATTTTTTCATGTAGCTATAGATAGCTTTGATTACTTCATTGAAAAAAATGTTCCTTTCTTTTGATCATTTTTCATTTTGGGAATGGCTCTGATTTTTACAAATCTGTTCTCTATGTTTGAGAAATTAAGCCTTTAACAGAAAATCTGCTTCAAAAATTTTTTTCCACAATTTTTTCCACAATTGTTAATTGCATTTCTCTTGGGGCAGTTAAGAGTGCAGTGGATATAGCACTGGAGTTAGGAGGATAGGAGTTCAAAACCAGCTTCAGAGACTTGCCACTACTAGCTATGTGACCTTGGGCAAGTCACTTAAACCTGACTGCCTCACATTCAGGGCCATATCCAATCATCCTGATTCATATCTGATCACTGGACCCAGATGGCTCTGGAGGAGGAAGTGAGGTTGGTGACTTAACACAGCATCCCTCACTCAAATCCAATTCACGTGCTTATCATGGTATCACATTCCTGACATCCTGGTCTTCTTCAAGAATGAAAGACAAGCACCTGTTTCACTTGCATTTCTCTTTATCCTATCCCCCCCATTTATTCTTTTTTCTCTCCTTTCATTCTATTCTCCTCAAAAGTATTTTGCTTTTGATTATACCCTCCCTAAATCTGCCTCTTATTCCTTTCCCCTCCTACTTTCTGGTAATGTAAGATAGACTTCTATGCCCAATTGAGTGTGTATGTTATTCCCTCTTTGAGCCAATTCTGTTGAAAGTAAGCAACTCTCATCTCCCCCTTGCCCTCCACTGTAAAAACGTTTTCTTGCCTTTTTTATGTGAGATAATTTAATCTCATTTTACTGCTTCTTTCTCCAAGTACATTCCTTTCTCACACCTTAATTCAATTTTTAAGATACAATTTTTCTTATTCAACTCTTATCCAATCTGAATCCTTTGTTTATATATATATTCCTAACTGCCCTAATAAGAACATTGTTCTGAGTTACATGTGGGAAGGTGAACCTTTATCTTATTAAATCCTTATTATTTCCCTTTCCTGTTTACCTTATTATGCTTCCATTGAATAAAATTTTTCTATTCAGCTCTAATCTTTTTTTTTTTTTTTTAGTTTTTGCAAGGCAATGGGGTTAAGTGGCTTGCCCAAGGCCATACAGCTAGGTAATTATTGAGTGTCTGAGGCTGGATTTGAACTCAGGTACTCCTGACTCCAGGGCCAATGACCTATCCACTGTGCCACCTAGCTGCCCTCAGTTCTGATCTTTTTAACAGGAAAATTTGACAGTCCCATATTTCATTGAATGTCCAATTTTCTCCCCTGAAAAATTATGCTCAGTTTTCCTGGGTAGTTGATTCTTGGTTGCAATCCAAGCTCTTTTGTCTTCCAGAGTATCATATTCTAAGCTTTCTAACCATTTAGTTGCTAAATCTTGTGTTATCCTGATCATGACTCCACCATACTAGAAATCCTTCTGGATGCTTGCAATATTACCTCCTTGATCTGGGAGCTCTGAAATTTGGCTATAATATTCTCAGGAGTTTTCATCTTGGGATTGCTTTCAGGCAATAATCAGTGGATTCTTTGAATTTCTATTTTCCCCTCTTGTTCTTGAATATCAGGGCGGTTTTCCCCTGACAATTTCTTGAAAGATTATGTCTAGGCTCTTTTTTTTTTAGTTTTTTTTTGCAAGGCAAATGAGGTTAAGTGGCTTGCCCAAGACCACACAGCTAGGTAATTATTAAGTGTTTGAGACCAGATTTGAACCCAGGTACTCCTGACTCCAGGGCCAGTACTTTATCCACTGCACCACCTAGCTGCCCCTTTTTAATGGCTTTTTAAATGATCTCTCCTAGAGCTATTTTCCAGCTCTGCTGTTTTTTTCAGTGAAATACTTCATATTGTCTTTTATTATTTCATTATTTTGGTTTTATTTTATATTGCTTTTTGATTTCTCATAAAGCCATTAGCTTCCATTTGCTCAATTCTAATTTTTAAGGAATAAATTTTCTTCAGTGAGTTTTTGTATCTCCTTTTCCATTTGGTCAATTCTGCTTTTTTAAAGCTTTCTCCTCCTCATTGGTTTTTTGTACCTCTTTTACTATTTGGCCTAGTATTATTAAGGTGTTTTCTTCAATATTTTTTCAGTGTCTCCTTTACCAAGCTGTTGACTTTTTTCATTATTTTATTGCATAACTCAAAAGACTTGCAAGGTAGTGCTAAGATGGCAGTGTGAAGCTAGCATACTCCTGGAGCTATTCCCTACACAACACTAAATGAAACATCTATCCAGACATTAAAGCTACAGATACAACCAAAAAAAAGAGTAAAGCAAGTTTTCAACTGTAGACACCTTTGGTGAAGGTCTGTCTCTTTGGGGGAAATGGGGAAGTAAAGTCTAGCTAGGCAGGAGAACAGGAAAATCAGGGGCCACAGTGTAGTCTAGATCCCAGCAGCTAGATAGCAAGCCAGCAGGGAAGGTCCCAACCCAGACAAAGTCTGAACCCTAGGAACACTGGGACAAAAGACAGGGAACAAAGCACTGCATAGACAATGGCTGGGCTGCATAGGCAACATCTTGACTAGTGATAAGCCAGGAATCAGGCTCCAGTCCCAGTACAAAAAGTATGGGTCTATACTCTTTATATACTAGGAGCAAAGCTCAAAGAATTGAAATGCCAAAAAAACCCCAAAAACTGCAAGAGTGCTAACCATAGAAAGCTTCTATGAAGATAGAGATGATAAAAATGCTACCTCAGAAGAAGAAAGAAATAACAAATTATCTACATGGGAAGTCTCAAAGCAGTCTACGAATTGGACTCAACCAAAAGCTCATAGAAGAGCTTAAAAAGAATTAAAAGCCAAAGAAGAGGGAAGAAGAACAATGAAAAAAAGAAATGAGAGCTATGAAAGAATATTATAAAAATTGACCAAAGAAATCAACTTCTTTAAAAGTAAAAATAAGTGAACTGGAAAAAAATGTAACTCTTTAGAAAATAAAGCTGACTAGCTGGAAAAGGAATGAAACTCAGCAAAAAGTAAACACAAAAGGAAAGCAAAAGAGAAATACAAACATTAACCAAAAAAATAAAGCCCTAAAAATTAAAATTAGACAAATGGAAACCAATGCATCTATGAGACACCAAGATTCTCTCTAACAAAATCAAAAGGATGAAAAAAATTAAAGAAAACATGAAGTACCTTTTAGGAAAAACAAATAACCTGGAAAATAGATCCAAGAGAGATAATTTACAAATTATTGGTCCACCAGAAAGCCTAGAATGAAAAAGAAGAGCCTGAAAACTCTTTCAGGAAATTATCAGGGCAAACTATCCAAATATACTAGATCAAAAAGACAAAATATCCCCTCAAAGAATATACAGAATGTCTTCAGAAAAAGACCCCAGGATAAAAACTCCAAGGACTACAATAGCCAAATTCCAGAATTCTCAAATAAAGGAAAAAATACAGAAAGCAGGCCAAAAGAAGCAGTTTAAATACAAAGGAAGCAGAAAGGTAGAAATAATAAAAATATACTTTCCAGATCATGATGCAATAAAAATTACATGTAATAAGGGACCACAAAAAGATAAACCAAAAATTAATTGGAATTTAAATAACTTAATTTTAAAGAATGAATGGATCAAATGAAAATCATAGAAATGATTAATCATTTCATCTAATAAAATGATAAAAATGAGATATCATATCAAAATTTATGGGATGCAGCCAAAGCAGTTTTTAGGGTAAATTTTATATTTCTAAATGCTTATATGAATAAAGAGATCAATGAATTGGGTATGCAATTAAAAAAAGCTAGAAAAAGAATAAATTAAAGATCCCCAATTAAATACAAATTAGAAATTCTGAAAATCAAAGGAGAGATTAATAAAATTGAAAGCACAAAACCACTGATCTAATAAATAAAACTAAGAGTTAGTTTTATGAAAAACCAACTTTTGCACAACTTTCTTTTGCACAACTGTGTGCCAATAAATTTGATAACCTGAGTGAAATAGATGATTATTTACAAAAATATAAACCACTCAGATTAAAAGAAAATTATACACAAATTTTATTGCATAACTCTCATTTCTTTTTTATTTTTTGAAATTTTATTTTTTCCCACCAAATACAAGGGTAGTTTTCAGCATTCATCCACTTGCAAGTTTTTCTAACACCCACCTTTCCTGCTCCCCTCCCTATGGCAGAGAACAATCTGATAATACATGTACAATTGTAGCTAACATTTTCATATTGGTCATGTTGTGAGAGAGGAATTAGAACTAAGGGGAAAGAAAAAACATGAAAGAAGTTTTAAAGATTGAACAGAATATGTTTTGCTCAGCATTCAGACTCCATAATTTTTGCTCCATATGTAGATGTACATAGCAGGTCTCTCAGAATTGTACTTGATCTCTGAACTGCTGAGTGGAGCTGCATTCATCATAGTTGATCTCACAATGTCGTTGTTAATGTTTTTGGTTCTGCTCACTTCATTCTCCATAAGTTCATGCAAGTCTTTCCATGCTTTTCTAAAGTCTGACTGCTCATGATTTCTTATAGAACAATAGAACTCCATAACATTCATATGTCATGACTTGTTCAGACACTCTCCAATTGATGGGCATCATCTCAATTTCCAATTCTTTACCACTACAATATTTTTGAACATCTGACTTTTCATATTTTTTCATGATTTATTTGGAATGCAGACCTAGGTGTATATGCTGGATCAAAGACAGTTTTATTGTCTTTGGGCATAGTTTCAAATCGCATATTTATTTGGGCATAGTTCCAAATTGCTCTTCAGACTGGCTGGATCACTTCACAATTCCACCAATAGTGCATTAATGTTCCAATATTCCCACATTTTCTCCAACATTGATCATTTTCCTTTTTTGTTATTTTAGTGAATCTGATTGGCACTAGGAGGTACCTCATAGCTGTTTTAACTTGCATTTCTCTAAACAATAATGATTTGAAACTTTTTTTAATATGATTATAAATAGCTTTAATTTCTTCACCTGAAAATTCACCTGTTCACATCCCCTAAGTCTTTTTCAATTAGGAAATAACGAATCTTACAAATTTGATTCAGTTCTCTATGTTTTAGAAATGAGTCCTTTATCAGAAATATTAGCTATGAAAGTTGTTTCCCAGCTTTCTACATCCCTTCTAGTCTTGGCTGCATTTGTTTTATTTGTGCAAACCCTTTTTAATTTAACACAGTCAACGTCATCCATTTTGTAATCTATAACATTCTCTATTTCTTGTTTGATCACAAATTTTTCCCTTCTCCATTGTTTTTGGTATAGGATATGAGATGTAGGTCTATGCATAATTTTTGTCATACTATTTTCCAGTTTTCCCAGCAGTTTTTGACTAACTTCCCCCTTGGGAGAAATTTATACATTCCCTTTCCTTTCTCCTTATCTCTCCTCCAATGTTTTGCTCTTGATCAGTATTTTTACTATTCATCTTTTTTTTCTTTCTCCCTTTCCCCATTAACTTTTCTTTTTAACTTTACCTTTATTTTTGCCCTCTCCTTTATCAGTTCCTTCTTTCCCCTTTTCCCCACTATTTCCCTGTAGATTAGGATAAATTTTTAAACCCAATTGGGAATGTATATTATTCCCATTTTGAGCCAAATCTGTTGAAAATAAGATTTAATCAGTTGCTCTTCATGTTTTATTATCCTATAATGCTTCACCTACTTCTAGTATAATCCTTCAAGTCTTAATTGTTTTACCCATCTTGTAACTACAACCTCTATCAATATATACTCCATTTTATCTGTCCTGAAAGAAGTACAATTCTCATGGGTTGATTGATTTATAAGCAACATTATCTCATAATCACTTCACAGCCTTTGTCCAAGTACACTCCCCTCATCTATCCCATTATACATATACTTCTCAAAAACCAAAAAAAATCATCAAATTGTAATCAAATTATACCACCCCCTCTTTCCAAGTACCCTCTATAGAATATAATCCTCATGAGCTAAATCATGTAAATCAAAATCATTTCGTGATCCATGAAAAAATATGCTGAATTTTGAAGGGTAGTTTCTTGGTTGGTTCTTAGATTACTAAGCTCTTTTGCCCTGAAGAATGTCATATTCCAGACCCTCTGATTGTTTAACGTTGATAAATTCTGCAAAATCCTGACTAGGGTTCCTTAGTATTTAAACTGTGTCTTTTTTGGCTGCTTGTAGTATTTTCTCCTTTAGCTGAGAACTCTGAAATTTGGCTACAATATTCCTTGGAGGTTTTACTATGGGATTTCTTTCTGGAGGTAATTGGTGGATTCTTTTACATTCTATTTTTGTCTTCCTCTTCTAGGATTTTAGAACAGTTTTTATATGATAATTTTCATTCCCTTTCCAATTGGTCATTTTTTTTTTGCAAGGCAAAGGGTTAAGTGGCTTGCCCAAGGCCACACAGCTAGGCAATTATTAAGTGTCTGAGGCTGGATTTGAACTGGTACTCCTGACTCCTGGGGCCAGTGCTCTATCCACTGCCCCACCTAGTCACCACTCAGTTTTACTTTTTGATGAATTAATTTTTTCAATTGCTCATTTTAACTTTTAAAGGAACTTTCGTCAATTTTTTATAATTCTCCTGCATTGTTCTCATTTCTTTTCTCCATTTTTCTTCTTCCTCTCTTCCTTGGTTTTAAGATCTTCTTGGATTTGAGGCCAATTCATAAACTCCTTTAAGGTGTCACTTACAGGCATTTTGTCATTGCTTTCCTTTTCTGAGATGACGTTTTTAGAGTCCCTATCAACATAGTAGCTTTCTTTGGTTACAGTTTTTTTATTTTTTTATTTTTTTGCATATTTTGATAGTTGACCTCTGCTCCTGGGGTACAGTGAATATACTGCCAAGCTTTTTTTTTGTGCTGGAACTGGGATCTGGTCCCTAGCTTATCACCTGCTATGCCATTGACTATGTAGAGGTTTTTAACTCCCTCTTTTACACTAAGGAGTTGCCTATGCAGAGGTTTGTTTCCAATCCAGCACCATCTGTTGCACCAGCATTTCCAGGGCTTGAACTTTGTTTTCAGAGCTGTAATAACTCCCACTGTTTTCCTGCAGCAGTGCTGGCTTATTGCCTTGACCTGAGTTGTGCTATGGCTAAGAGCCTCTAGCTGAATGAATTTCCTGCTCTCCCACTTATGCTGGAATATACTTCCCTTTTATCCAGAAAAGACAGACCTTTACTTAAATTCCTCTGTATCTTGAGTTGAGAACTTGTTTCACTTTTATTTTGGTGGGATCTGTACTTTGTAGAGGCTTCATTTAAAGTTGTTTTGGGAAAAGCTCCAGGAGCTTCTAGCTTTGTGCTGCCATCTTAATTTTGCCCTGGAAGTTCATAACACTCATTTCTCTTAGCAATTTGTTCTTTACCTCTCTTTCTTGACTTTCAAAATTTTTTTTGAGTTCTTCCATGATCTGAAACCAATTCATAATTTTTTGTACAATTTGGATATTTAAGTTTTGACTTTATTATCTTCTTCTGAGTATGTTTTGATCTTGTCACCATAGTAACTTTCTAGGATATGAATGGTTTTGTTTGCTCATTCTCCCAGACTAATAACTTTTAACTCTCTCAAAGTAGGGCTCTACTTCCAGGAGGGAGGATAACCTGAACCAAGCTTTTGCACTTGTTTTCAAAGATATTTCCAGGGACTTGTAAGTTTTCAGTTCTTTCAGGGAGGTGTTCACTATGCTACTGGTCTGTGCTCTGGTCTGGAGTCATGAGGAGGGTCTCAACTCCCCTGGGGTCAGTCACAAGCTCTAATGTGCTAATGCTCCTCCTTATCCTAGGTGCCACTAGGGATTATGACTTGGATCTGAGTATGGGCAAAGCAACAGTCATGTCTCAGTGCTAGCAAAAAGACTCCTGAAATTTTTTGACCAGATATTTGGCCCCATTTACCAACAACTGGGCTGAGAGCTTTGGAGGCAACAACTGCTGTTACTGATTCAGTGGCTCCTTAGGCCTGCTCCTGGTTTGGTGGGGTGGGGGCTGTGCTGGTGTACTCTGTGCTGGACTATACTCCATTATCACCCAGGTAAATAGACCTTTCCTGCCAACCTTCCAAAATGTTCTAAATTGTCTTTGACTTCTTTAGACTGAGAGTTCTGGAAACCACCACTGCTGCAATTGATTCAATCAACTTAAGTCCCATTCCTGGTTTGCTGGGGCCAGTTCTGTGTTAACATGGACTGCACTAAACTGTGCTCTTTTCTTACTCAGGTGCAACAAGATCTTTCCTGCCAATCTTCTAAATTGTCTTGAGCTGAAAAAATTGTTTGCATTCAATCTTTTTGTGGGATCTGCTGCTCTCTAAAATTTGTTTAGAGTCATTATTGAAAGGTATTTGGAGTGGTTAAGGGGAGAGGTCAGGCAAATACCTGCCTTTACTTTGCATCATGGCTCTGTCTCCCAGGAATGTTTTCTCAATCAGGAAAAAAAACATAACATGTAACATTTATATCATAGGTGAATTTTTCAGCTAATATTCATAGTCCTAGTCACCTGAGTTTACCACTTCCACAACATCAGTGTTCAATTAAATTCAACAAATGTTTATGAATATGACAAGAACTAAAAAATTCCTTGAGGTAGATTGAATATTTTTATTTCAAAGTGAAAACTTTTGCATAAATTGAAACAACTGTCTTTCTAGTGTTAAGAATGTACTATGGGCAAGGCACTTAAATGCAAGAATTTCAAAGAAAAAAGAAAAATAGTCTTTGTCCTCAGGTCAAAGGAATTTTATTAGGGACTACATATTGTAAAATAGATTAAGTTAATATAGGATAATTTGACAAAGGAAAGGACGTAATAACTGAATTATCAGAAAAGGTATGCTATAGGGTATGGTCCCTAAGCTGATAAATGGAAGAAGTATTCTGAGATGAAACAGTAAAGAGGAAACACACTCTGGGAATAGGGGACAATCTGTACAAAGGTGGAGAGGTCATCTAGTTTGGAGAATAGCCAGAGGGTCAGTTTGTTGAAACATAGAATGCATATAGGGGAATATAATAAGAAAAATCCAGAAGGGTAACTTACAGGAATAATTTTGAAAGGTGTTGAGATATCCTGAATATTTTGGACTGGTTGAGTAAGCTAGATTTTTACTTTGGGAAGATTATTTTTGGCATTAACATGAAGTATAAACTCAAAGGAAGGAGACCAGTTGGAAGTACATTCAATAGCCCAAGAGTCATAACTATATGTGAAAAGAAAAAAGTTGGATGTGAAAGGTAGAGAATATACCCAAGACCTGAAAACTGATGAAGGGGATATTGAAGATAAAAAAGAGAGGTTAATTCCAAGGTTCGGAAACTGCATAATTGAACAGAAGAATAATGGTACCATCAACAGAAACAGGAAAGTTTGAAGGAGGGGTGAATGATAATGAAATCTATTTGGAAAATCGTGATTTCTAGGTACTTATGGGATATCCAGGTATAGACAATGAACAGTCAGTTGGAGATAGACATTCAGGAGGGAGAGGAGGCCTGGATATATAATTTGGGAGTCATCAGTCTAGTGCTGATAGTTAAATATCAATAATAACAGTCAGCATTTATAGCACTTTAAGGTTTGCAAAGATTTTTACAAATACCTCATTTGATCCCCATAAAATTCTGGGAGAGAAGTGTCTCCATTTTTACAGAGGAGGAAATAGGCAGGAGTTAAATGATTTGCTGGAGATCAATTAGTAAGTGTCTGAGGCTGGATTTAAAATTGGGTCTTCCTGACTCCAAGTCTTGCACTCCCATTCACTGTGTCACTCAAGCACCTGAACTCATGAGAATGAATTAGATTATCAAAATGAAAATTTTATATAGAGAGAATAGCCCAGGGCAGAAAAAATGGCAAGACACCCACATTTAGGGTTGTATATAATGAACCAGCAAAGGACATAGAGAAAGAGTGATCAGACAAATAAGAAGAGATCCAGGAAAGATGAGTGATAAGGAAACAAAGGAAAAAATGAAGTGATGTCAAGCTAAGACTGAGGGTCTTACATGTTTTGAAGGGTAAGAAATGAAGGAGGAGCCTTTGGAAGAGGTTTGTGCTTGAATTTTATTTGATAGATGATATTATTAAAGCATTTTCAACTATGATGTATTAATTTCAAAAGTGATGATATGTACATTGGGTCTGAAGCAAGAAAATTTCTTGGGTCACAGCATTTACCAACTAGTTACATTTTCCTAGTTTCAGTTTCCTCTTCTGCAAAATGATGATTAAAAAAAACTTGCTTTGCTTACTTCAAAGGACTCTTAAAGGACTGAAAACAGGAAATATGAAAACCTTTTTAAATTACAAAATACTTCATACTATATGTATGCATATATTTATACATACATGCTGTTGTTTTGTCCTTCATTTTCAAAGAAGGCCACACTTTCAGGGAGGTGATGCTATGACATGCACATGAATTGGATTTTAGTGAGGGGGTGCAAGTCACCTAAGTCACCTGCCTCACTTTCTCCTCAGGAGCCATCTGGATCCAAGGGTCAGATATGAATCAGGGTGATGGATATGGCCCTGGATGCAAGGCAATCAGGGTTAAGTGACTTGCCCAGGGTCACACAGATAATATAAATATAGATGTGGTTATCTAGGCTGTGACTAAGTTATCATTATTGTCCTTATTTCAACTCAACCTCTAACCACTTAGTAAATGAACAAAGTATTTAATTAAGTACTTACTATATGTAAAATCTTGGGAGAAACAAACAGAAAAGTATGATAGTCCCTGCTCCTGAGGAGTTCATATTCTCATGGAAGGGTTCTTACAGCTGCAGGTCAGACTGGAAAATTTTTGTGGCTCTTAACAACCAAATAGATGATTGGCCATGCCTCTCCTTTAATTAAATGTCACTTCCACTTGAGAGTGGAAATCAGTTTCGTTTTTTGAGGGGGGAATCACTTTCTTGACTATATCAAGGTGGTAAGATATGGCAAGACAGTATTTAGCTGCAAGAACTTTTTTGGTAGATCTTTATTGATGGATACAGATACTGGGTTGGAACCATTGCTTTTCAAAAGTCTCTGGGTGTTGACTTGATGAATTTCTCAGATATAAAGGACTTAAATATTCTGAATTTTTACAATTAATATATTTTTATTTAGTCATTTCAGTTATATCAGTCTCTTCATGACTTCATTTGTAACTTTCTTGGCAAAGATACCAGAATGGTTTGCCATTTCCTTCTCCAGCTCATTTTATATGATAAGGAAACTAAGGCATACAAGATAAATGATTTGACCAGTACCAAACAGCTTGTGTCTGATACCAGATTTGAATTTAGGTCTTCCTGACTCCAGTGTCCAGTGCACTATCCCCTATGCCACCCTGCTACTCATTTAAGTAAGGTATTCTTTTTTAAAAAAAATTTTTGTAAGGCAATGGGGTTAAGTGGCCTGGCCAAGGTCACACAGCTAGGTAATTATTAAATGTCTGAGGATGGATTTAAACTCAGGTTCTCCTGACTCCAGGGTCAGTGCTCTGTTCACTGTGCTACCTAGCTGCCCCCCAAGTAAGGTATTCTTATCCATAATCTTACTCTAGTTATGAATCTCATTTTACTAAATTATCTCAATCATACATATGAGGTCAAATTTGAATCCTTACATTGAGATGTCAAGTTCACTTTCCATATAACTCAAAGCTTGTATTGGCATTTGAAACCTTGGATTCAGATTCTTATTTTAGATTTTTTTCTCTTAAGAATTCTGAGAAAAATACATAATTTTAGTGATTTATACAATACTCCTTATAACTTACATCTTTTAAAATAACTTAATATATGTCTCCTTTTTCCAGCAGTCTCTTGGATTACAATGAGTTCACATAATTTTGACATATATTCTTTAATTCTTCACTATCAAAATTATTTTTTTAATCACAAATTAAATGTACTTTTGAAGAATTTAGTCCATCAATTTTTGGTAGGATTCAAATTGGGCTGGTTCCATACCATTTATCTTGGTCTCTTAGTAAATTTCTAATTTCCTAACATGTGGCATGGTATATAAAGATAATGTTAGAGCATGGATAAATCACCCCAGGGAGACTCTCATAGTTATCAGATACAATTATGGGAGATTTCCTGTCACTCTCTGAACAAATGTCCCAAGATGATAACAGACTTGTTTTTAAATGAACAAATTGCTGTTTCATTTTTCTGCAACCACTATTATTCATGTCTTCTTTCTTTGACCTTACTGGATGAAAACACACCCGATGAGATCTGTGAATCTCTTAAACAGTTATTCTTTTTTTTTTTTTTTAAGGCAATGGGGTTAAGTGACTTGCCAAGGTGACACAGCTACGCAATTATTAAGTGACTGAGGCCAGATTTGAACTCAGGTACTACTGACTCCACAGACAGTGCTCTATCCACTGCATCACCTAGCTGCCCCAACAGTTACTTATTCTTAGAGGACTTAGCTCCTCTTTATTCAGGAAGGGAATTATAGGGAATTGATTTAGTGTAGGAATCAGTTTTACAGAGCAGCAGAGCTATCTGAGTCAAGTTGACCTGCCTCAGATACTAGCTGTATGAGGGAAGGAGGGAAGGAGGGGAATAAGCATATCTCTAGTAGATACATATAGTAGGTACTTTATGCCAGGCACACTATAAATCAAGGGCTTTTACAAATACTATTTCATTTGGTCATCACAGAAGCTCTTATTCTCATTTAAGGAAACAAGCTTAGAGAAGGTAAATGATGTACTCAGAGTACACAACTAGGAAGTGTCTCAGGCTAGATTTGCTTTCAGATCTTCCTGATCTAGGCCCACTGCTCTATCTACTGTGCCACCAGATGTCTCCAAGTATGCCTTTGGAGGATACTGGCTAAATCAATTAGCCTCTCGAATCTCAGGTCCCTCATCTGTAGAGTGGAAATTATAACAGTACCTGCTTCAAAAGGTCAAATGTGATAGTATATATAAAGAACTTTACAAACCTAAAAGTGCTATATGAATGTGAGGCAACATATTGCTGTCTTTCATATTAATTTTAAAGTATGTGAGGATGCCTATAAACACCAATGAGTGACCAGAAATATATTTTCTAAGTCTGTAGCTACTATCATTTGAAATTAGTATATATAAACATACACACATACATACACACACACACATGCTATTTTAAATATGTAGGACTTTGATTAAATCGATCATATAAATGATAAAAATATTTCAGAAACTCTGATCCTATAATAAAGTTTAAAAGTCTGATCTCTAATTCTTATTTAAGCCTGAGGCTGATAAACTTCAAATGATCAGATTCTACCTTTTAGAAATCTCAAAACAATTCAATCAAATATAATCTATCAGAAAAGCACCACAGAATACAATGAAAAAATGTGGTTTGGTTTATAATTCATAATTTTATATTCTAACGAAAACAAGGAAGTATTTTAGAACAGAAACTAGGAAATATATTATGCATACAGGCTGCTTATTTTCAATAAAATGCAGCAAAAACAATATTTAACCAAGTTTACTGAGATGTGATAAATTCATATAATACATATACAGACAGACTCATGTTTGCTTATGACATTTTTCTTTGATCTCCTGATTTTTTTGTTTACCACAATTTATTCAGCACAGAATATAACTTAAGGAATGGAAGCTAGAATTAGAACATTATTTTCTGAGGAAATTCAAATATACTCTAACCTTTAAAATACCTACCTTTTGTAAAGCATTGCCTGGGTATAAATAAACAAAACAAAACAAAAAGTCATGCCAAGGAAGTTACATTCTAGTATACAAAATATGAACAAAAAAGGAAACCTCATTCATTTGAGTACAAGAATTCTAACCAGGGAGATCAAGAAAAGCTACCCATAAGTGTTAGTATCTGAGTCTTGAAGCAGGTCGAAAATTCTAAAAAATAGAAGTGAGGAGAATTATCCTGCCATGGCAGACAGATGAGGCAAAAGTACAGGGTTTGGAGGTGAAATGTTGAATTCTGGGAAGAAGAAGGAGTCCAATTTGGCAAAAACATAAATTACATGATGGGGAATAATGGGAAATAAATATGGCCACATGGTGAGTGCTTTAAATGACAGGCTGCAGATATTATGTTGTATCCTAGCATCAAAAGGGAAACATCAAAGATTCTTAAATATCATGGTCAGGTCTGTGATATGAGTGATATAAAAATTCAAATATAAACAAATCCCTGCAAGCTGCCCACCAACTAAGAAAAATGCAAATTAACATTATCTATGTTTTAATGTATTTTTATTTATTTTGATAAAGACTTCCCAGTTACATTTTAATGGGGTCCCATTGTTCTTGAGAGTTTTGACAGTCACAAGAGTATGAGTTTGATGCCTCTGCTTTAAGATGACTATTTTGAAGTAGTGACTTTCAAACTTAGATGACAGTAGTCTAGATATATAATGCATAATTTATTTTATAACAATCTAAAATAAAATTTTGCATGTTATTCAATGAAAAAGAGAAAAATTTGCAGTGTTAATGTTTTGGGCATTTCCCCAAACAAATCTATTTAGAATTTTAAAATATTAAAACTCACATTTTTTATAATGAAGCTAAGTAATTTTATGCGTTCTTCTGGCAATTTCTGCAATTTGCATTTTCTTTCTTTCAGCTTCTCAAGTTCTTCATTAAGGTTCCTATGAACAGTTTTTATACGCATGGTATAATACATTATTTTTTTCATTGCTGTAGTCTAGAAAAGAAAAAATTCAAAATAAGACAATGAACAAAATTATATAAAATATATAGTTACATTGATTAAACTTAACTCTGGTCAGAGGCAATTTCTGTAATATGATCTACATAATTACCCCAAAATATCCTAAAGAGTAAAAAAAAAACTTAGTCCGTGTTATTTTGTAAAAATGACAATGGTTACAAAAATAGATGTTAAGGGAAGTGATAGCTTTGGTCCAACCACATTTCCAGCAGTTCCAATCAGTTTCATATGATACACTTTAGAAAGAAAATTTGTATTCTTGATAGAACTAAAACTAAAAGACATAAGGAAACTGTAGCAAAATGGAAAAGTGGCTCAAAGATTTTCCTTGAAAAGGAAATAAAGGAGTTGATGTAATTCCTACTGTCAAGAACAATAGGTTCTTCATAAATTCTTGTTGATTAAGATATTTGATTTCCTCACAATGTTCATGATAAGCACAAGTTAAAGAATATAGAGACAACTATGTCTTATGTGACATTTGGTGCAGTAAGTTAAGAAGTAGAGAAATTCGATAAAGAACTTTTTAAGATTTCCAGTCCAAGTCAAAATATACCTTAAATCCGGCATTAGGAAGAGTAATGAAAATATAGAAAATATGGTTGAGAATTATAAAATGAAAAAGTCGAAATAAACATTTTTATATTCCTCAGAAACCCCATATTTGTATAACATGAACACTTTTTAAAGAAGAGAGCTGGAAAGAATTTGTTACTGAAGTAAATTAATCAATTAATAATCAAACATTTGGGGCAGCTAGATGGGGCAGTGGACAGCGCACCGGTCCTGGAGTCAGGAGTACCTGAGTTCAAATCCAGCCTCAGACACTTAATAATTACCTAGCTGTGTGGCCTTGGGCAAGCCACTTGAGCCCATTGCCTTGCAAAAAAATAAAACCCAATAATCAAACATTTGTTAAGCACCTATCATAAGCCAGGAACTGTGCTAAATTCTAGTGATATAAAAAAAGAGGAAAAGACAGTACTTGGCACTAGAATTAAGAGGAAAGTCTTCCTATAGAAGGTGGAATCTTAGTTGAGTCTTTAAAGGAAGCCAGAGCAGAGCAGAGAGAGTATTTTAAGAATGGGGGACAGCCAAAGAAAATGCCCAGAACCAAGAGATAAATGGTTTTGTTTACGGAACAGTCATGAGATCAGTGTCATTGGATCAAAGAGAACACATGGAGGTAAAAGGTGTAAGACTGGAAACAAAGTGGCTAGGTTATGAAGGACTTTGAATGTCAAACAGAGCATTTTGTATTTTCTCTTAGAGCCAACTGGGGGTCACTGAAGATTTTTGAGTAGAGCTAGAGTTTCTCTTTGGGAAAACTAATTTTGTGGCTGAATGGAGGATGGATTGACATAGAGAGAGTCTTGAGAAGGCAGAGCCACTAATAGGCTATCAAGGTTTGAGGTAATGATGGTCTGCATATAGGTGGTAGCAATATCAGAAGAGTAAATGGTATTTATTTAAAGAGATGCTGAAAAATTGAAATCAACAGGCCTTGGCAACTGCATGCATATGAGGAGGGACAGTAGTGTAGTGAGGATGACTCCAAGATGATTCCTGGGTTGTGAGCCTAAGAGATTGGGAGGATGATATTTCTATCGATAGTAAGAGGGAAGGTTTGTTTTTTGGGGGGGATGGTTTAGAGGGAAAAATAAAAAGTTCATTTTTGTACATGCATGTTAAGATATCTACTGGACATTTGGGTTCAAGATGTCTGAAAGCCAGGGGCAGAGCCAAGATGGCAGAGTAAAGGTAGGGACTTCTGCAACCTCTCTCCCAAACCATTCCAAATACCTTTAAATAATGATACTAAATTTTAGAGTGGTGGAACCCACAGAAACACTGAGTGAAACAATTTTCCAGCCCAAGACAACGTGGAAGATCCATGGGAAGGATCTGTTATACCAGGGTTAGAAAGGGTCTGCAATGTGGCCTGGGCCACACCAAAGGCAGTAGACTCCTGCCATCCAGAAACAGGCTGTGGGGGTGTCTGGGTCCATGGCAGTGATGGAAGTTTCCAGAATCCTCAGCCCAGGGATTTCCAAGGACAACTTGGAAGGTCAGCAAGAAAATTGCTGCAGCACCAGAGTGAGAAAAGAGCCCAGTACAGTGGAGGCCTCAGTGTAGATTCAGCCCCAGAAGTAGTCCTGGGGAGTCACCTGGCAGCTGCTTCCAGAGTGCTCAGCCCTCAGATGGTAAGGGGGTTGGAGGAGATTGCAGAGGTCTCTCCACTATCCCTGAAGCAGAACTCTATTGCTGCTCAAATTTAGATCTAGGTCACAGTCTGGGACCCCAGTCTTAGGAAAAGGAGCAGAAGCACAACAGAACTTTCTGTCTGCAGAGGAGCAAAGGAACTCTCCTCAAGGTTCTGAGAGGAGAGTGCTTGTGGCCATCCACAGACCAGACAGGAAAGTAGTCATAACCTTTCACAAGACCTTGGAGGAATTGAGAGCCTGGGGGGATATCCCTGAAAACAGCTGCAAAAACCTTCAAAAGCCTGGGACAATGTGCCCTCTACCATGGTAGCAGAGCCCCACCTTAACAAAAAATAAAATAAGTCATAGGCTGGGAAAATGAGCAAACAACAGAAGAAAAAATCTGACCATAGATAACTACTTTAGTCCTATGGAAGATCAAAAATACATACTCAGAACATAATGAAGTCAAAGTCTATGAATCCAAAGCCTTCAATAAAAACATGATTTGGCCTTAGACTATGGAAGAGTTCAAAATAGATTCTGAAAATCAAGTAAGGGAGGTTGAGAATAAATTGGAAAGAGAAATGAGAGTGATGTGAGAAAATCATGAAAAAGTCAGCAGCTTGGTAAGATAAAAAAAAAAATGAAGAAAATAACATCTTAAAAAAAAGCATTCTAAAAGGCCATTGAGGAGAATGCCTTGAAAAACAGAATTGGCCAGATGGAAAAAAAAAGAGACACAAAAGCTCTCTGAAAGAAAATAATTCCTTCAAATGCAGAATAGAGCTAAGGGAAGCTGATGACTTTGTGAGAAATCAAAAACAATAAAACAAAATCAAAAGAACAAAAAACTAGAAGAAAATGTGTAATATCTCATTGGAAAAATAACTAACCTGGAAAACAAATCTAGGAGAGATAATTTAAAAATGATTGGATTACCTGAAAGTCATGACCAAAAAAGAAAAGCCTAGATGGAATTTTTAAGGAAATAATCGAGGAAAACTGCTCTGATATCCTAGAAGCAGAGGGTAAATTGGAAATTGAGAGAATCCACTTCCTGAAAGAGATCCCAAAATAAAAACTCCTGGGAATATTATTAGGTAAATTCCAGAACTCTCAAATTAAGGAGAAACTATTACAGGCAGTAAGAAAGATACAATTTAAATATCATAGAGTTAACAGTATAACACAAGATTTTGCAGCTTCTGCATTAAGGGCTCATAGGGTTTGGACTATGATATTCTGAAAGGTAAAAGAGCTTCAACTATAACCAAGACTCAACTACCCAGAAAAACTGAACATTCTCTTTCAGGGGAAAAGATGGACTTTAAATTGAAACAGGAATTTCAAACTTTTCTGATGAAATAGCTAGAGCTGAACAGAAAGTTTGATCTTCAAGTACAGGACTCAGGTGAGGCACAGACAGGGTGGATTATGACGAACTTGATGTTGAACTGCTCCTGTTCCCACATAGGAAGATGATACTGATAACTCATAAGAACCTTCTCATTTATTAGGGCAGTAAGGAGGAGCATCTATAGATAGACAAGGCACAGGAGAATTGAATTTGAAGGTATAATATATTAAAAAGATGGAGTTAATGGAGGAGAAAGGAACCTACTGGAAGAGAGGGAAAGGAGAGATAGAATGGGGTAAGTTACTTCACAAAAAGAAGAAAAAGTTTTTGCAGTGGTATGGAAGAGGGGAGAAGGTGAGGGAGGCTGAATGAGCCCTTACTCTCATCAGAAGTGGCTCAGAGAGGGAACAATATACAAAAAATTGAGTCTAAAAATCTGAGCAAAATAGGAGGGGAAAAGGATGGGGGAAGGATGGGGGAGGGGAGAGGAGGGTGTAGGTGATAGAAGAAAGAACATGGGAGGGGGAGTTAGATATGACATACTTTTGAGGAAGGATAGGGTGAGAGGAGAGGGAGAGAATAGAATAAATGGTGGCATGGGGAGAAAGAGGATGGAGGGAAATAGTTAGCAATAGCAACTGTAGGAAAAAATATTGAAGCAATTTCTCTGATGGATTTATGATAATAAATGTTATCCATCCCAAAGACAGAGCTGATAGTATTTTTTCCCCTTAGGTTTTTACTAGGCAAATGGGGTTAAGTGGCTTGCCCAAGGCCACACAGCAAGGTAATTATTAATTGTCTGAGGTCGGATTTGAACTCAGGTACTACTGACTCCAGGGCTGGTGCTCTATCCACTGAGCAACCTAGCCGCCCCTGATAGTATCTTAATACAAACTGAAGCATACTTTTTTTGGTCATTCAAGAAAGATTTTATTTATTTTGTGTTTTATAATTTTTCCCCTAATCTTGCTTCTCTCCCCCCACCCCCACAGAAGGCAGTCTGTTAGTCTTTACATTGTTTCCATGGTATGTAATGATCTAAGTTGAATGTGATGTGAGAGAAATCATATCCTTAAGGAAGAAAAATAAAGTATAAGAGATAGCAAAATTACATAAATAGGTAAGTTTTTTCCTAAGTTAAAGGTAATAGTCTTTGGTCTTTGTTCAAACTCCACAATTCTTTCTCTGGATACAGACGGTATTCTCCATTGCAGATAGCCCCGAATTGTCCCTGATCGTTTCACTGATGTGATAAGCAAGTCCATCAAGGTTGATCATCACTGCCATGTTCCTGTTAGGGTGTACAATATTCTTCTGGTTCTGCTCATCTTGATCAGCATCAGTTCATGCATATCTTTCCAGGCTTCCCTGAATTCCCATCCCTCCTGGTTTCTAATGAAGCTACTTTTTTCTCATTTTTATTTTCTTGAGGTTTCTCTTTCTTTGTGGGAGAGGGGTTTTGCTTACTTTTACAGCATGGCTACCATAGTAATGTTTTTCATGGCTATATATATTTTTTTGTTTCTTTGCAAGGCAATGGGGTTAAGTGGCTTGCCCAAGGCCACACAGCTAGGTAGTTATTAAGTGTTCAAGGCTGGATTTGAACTCAGGTCCTTCTGACTCCAGGGCCAGTGCTCTATCCACTGTGCCACCTAGCTGCCCCATGGTTATATATTTTTAACCTATACCAGGTAACTTGCTTTCCCAATGGGGGTAGTGAGGTGGGAGGAAGGGAGAGAATTTGGAACTCAAGGTTTTAGAAGTAAATGCTAAAACTTGCTTTTGCATCTGGCTAGAGGAAAAATACTTTTTTTAAATAAAAAAAGATATGTATGAAAGGCAAATGGAAATACAAGATTAGAGATCAGCAGAAAGGTTAGGACAAGGTAAACAGATTTCAGAATAATCAGCAATAGAGGTGGCAATTAATTCCATGAAAGCAGATGAGCTCAAGAAGTGTAGTTGTATAGAGGGAGAAGGTAAGAGGGGCCAGGATAGAACCCTGACGGACCCATACAAGTTAGAGGTCACAATCTGGAGGAGGATGCAACAAAAGAGAAAGAAAGAACAGTCAGAAAGTTAGAAGAACTAGAAGGGTGGTGTCATAAAAACCTAGAGAGAAAAGATTATCAAGGAGGAAAAAATGATCAGCAGTGTCAAAGGTTGCATAGAGGTCAAGGAGACTGAAGATTAGCTATATCAACTAAGAGATCATTCATAACTTTGGAGAGATGAATGGAATGTTAAGGCTGAAAGGGGTTAAAAAGAAGAGTGAGAGAAGAAAAAGCCAGTGGCACCTATTTTATTTGACCTTTTAAAGGAGTGTAGCTACAAAGGGCAGTAGTGATACAGACCAGCAGGAAGTGGAGATGGTATAATCAATGAGGGTTTTTCAGGATGGAATTGACATAGGCATGTTAGCTGACTAGAAGAGATTAAAATTATGTGAAAAGAGTAGGGATGCCAGAGTCAGCAATCTGCTGGGAGAGATGGGATAGAATGGGACTGCTTTAACAAGTAAGAGGATTAAGTCTTGGTAAGGAGTAAGGTCATTTAATCATGTGAGACAAGGCTGAAGGCAACGAGGAAGAGGGGAGAAGTTTATGGCAAATGGCTTCAATTTTTTCTAAAAAATATGAGACAAGGTTTTCATTTGATCAGAGATTAAGAGGTTTGGAAGAGCCACTGTGGAGAGTGGCATAGTAAATTGATGAGGAAGGAACAGTAGATTGCTTAGTAGCAGTGAAGGCCCAGTTGAGATTATATAGCTGATGGGAGGTAAGGCTGAGAAACTGAGTGGTTACGGTATTTCAGGGAGAATAAATATATATGTTGATTTCTTCAAGTTTCCTCTTGGACAAGAATAGAGAAAGAGAGAAAAATTGTGAGTCAATTATCAAACTCATTGAGGAAAGAATCAGAATGAAAATGGAAAGAAACATCACAAAACAATCAAAAGCAAATGTTGAAAAATCACAAAGAAGACATCTGAAAAGACATTCTATCTCTTCTCTGTATATGCATTAAATTAGTGAGAATAAGAATAAACTTAAATAAAGCAGCAAAAATTTAGATATAAAAATAAGAGAAATAAAGAGAAATAAACTTGAAACTCCCTCCCTCCCCAAAAAACCCAACAACCAATACAAATGGAGGAAAAATGAAAAGCTGTTTTTTAAAAAAAATATTAACGAAATTATTTACTAAATAACCATCATGTTATAAACTTGAAAATATAATCTTAACTTTGTGTATCTTTATGCCTTTAATTTCTCTCATTGCTAGCATTTCTAGAACTATATCAAGTAGTATTAGAGATAATTGCTATGTTTGCTTTTTATTCCTATTAATTAATTGAAAATTAGCTTTCCAGCTTCTAGTATATCCTCAATGCATTTGATGCTTGTTTTTGGTTTTCTTCCTTCCTTCCTTCCTTCCTTCCTTCCTTCCTTCCTTCCTTCCTTCCTTCCTTCCTTCCTTCCTTTCTTTTGTGTCTGAGGCTGGATTTGAACTCAGGTACTCCTGACTCCAGGGCAGGTGCTCTATCCACTGCGCAACCTAGCTGCCCCTTGTTTTTGGTTTTCGAAAGATACTGTTTATGACATATTTTTTTTAAGTCTCTATGCTTAAACTTAGTAGGATTTTTAGTGACAATAAGCATAGTATTTTGTCAAAGGCTTTTTCTATCTTCTTTTGAGATAATTATGTGGTTTGGAAAATTTTTGTTTTTTAATGTGATTAATTATGTTGACTGTTTTCTTACTGTTGAAGCACCATTCCATCATGATATAAATCCACCTTGTTTATGATAAATTATTTCTTGAGTGAGCTGCTGTAGTTCACTTGACAAAATTTTATATGAAGTTTTTGAATCATGCTGTTTAATAATATTGGTCTCCTATTCTCTTGTGCTTTATTTAATAGCTCTGGTTTAGTTATTAGAATATTTATCTCATAAAAAGAATCTAGTATAATGCTTTCTTTCTCAGTTTTTGAGAATTATTTGTGGTATTTTTACTAAATGTTTTGTTCTTTAAGAGTCTGATACAATTCACCTGTAAATATGTCAGGTTCGGGAGTTTTTTCTTTTAGAGTTTTTAAGAGCTAACTTTATTTTTATTTCTGAAATTAAGCATTTTAAGAAATCCTTTTTGATTTTCTGTTAGTAGGCATATTATAAATGAATTCTATTTCTTTTATGCACACAAATCTTCAGCTATCTGATTAAAAAGAGGGCAAAAAATCAAATAAAAATAGCAAAGTATAATCACAACAAAATCAGAAGAAATAAAAAGAATTATTATAATCTACTTTCATAGATATATGCTAGTGATGTATTTTGTCTTTCGTTCTTGAAGAACACCAAGACATCAGAGAGGTGATGCCATGACAAATACATGAATTAGATTTGAGTGAGGGGGTGCTATGCTAAGTCTCCAGCCTTACTTTCTCCTCCAGGGCCATCTGGGTCCAGTGGCCAAATATCAATCAAGAGGAATGGAGATGACTCTGGATGTGAGACAATCAGGATTAAGTCGAAGGTCACATGGCTAGTATGAAAAGTGTCTGAGACTGTATTCAAGTTTCCATCTTCCTGACTCCAAGGTAGGTGCTCTATCCAACTATGCTACCTAGCTGCCCCCATATGCTATTAAAACTGAAAACACAAAAGAAGTTTCACTAGTTGAAATCTCAAATTACATGACCTCTCAAGGCCATGGGTATCCCAACCTTTTAGTTCTTCTGGGCCATATTATCCAAAAAAGGGTCATTTATTGAATTTAATATTTATTACTACACTGTAATCATATCACAAATGAGTATAATAATAAAATGTGAGAATGTCACATGCATGAGGGGGGTTTGATGGCCACATGCAGCCTACGGGCCTTAGGCATCACCTGATCTAGGTAATTCTCTAAAATTCTTAAGTTGTAGAAAAGGTGCTACATGAGTAGAAGGGAGTTGTTTATACAAATGAAGCTACAGGTCTGGTCCCTATCTTTATCCCTACGCTAATCAAGTACTAAGTAAAGAAACTGTCATCTAATTCGACAAAAATACATACTACATAATTTAGGGTTCCCAGTGGTGGAACTACTACTAGTCCTTTAGTACTGAAAAGGACTACACCAACCAACCAAATGATTGGAGATGTGAATTGTACAATTGTTTTTAATATAGTGAGGGATATGCTATGCAAGGCATCCTCATTTGCCTTTGCCAGAATTATTCTATCCCAGGGCCTGATTTATAGGAAACAGGACATTGGAGATGGTCTGGCTGCTGTGGGAGTCTCTTGGCCTTAAATGGTTTCAATTCCTCCTATATCAGGGAGGAACTTCATTGCATCAACAATGTCTGGCAAGCACACATGTAATTACTAGTGATAGAATGTGACAACCCAATACATTCAATATATCTTGATGGACTAATTGTCAGTATTGCCTTTCCTCTCAGATTTTCCTTGGCTTTCCTTGCTCCTTTCCCTTAAGTATCAGTGAGGAATCATAGCATACCATCATGGCCAAGCAAGTATGTGACCTTTGTGACAATGCTACAACCCAATATACACTAACCTATCTCTCCATGAGTAAAGTCTTTCCTCTCAGCCTTCCATCTTTGCACCTGAGCTATTCATAAGTATGATACAATAGGCAATACTTTGTGAACATCAGATAAGGTGATTGCCAATGAGTGTTAAGACTCCATTATATTGCCTTATGTAGAAGATACAGAGGAAACTCAACTTTTTGTCAACTGAAGAGTAGATACTTTATCAGAAATAGACTGGTCTAAAGGCACCAAAATTAAAATAGAGAATCAAAGGATTATTCAAAATATTCAGACAAAAAAAACCCATTTAGTAGCAATTTTTAGAATATCACAAAAATTCCAAACCCACAGAAATGAATCTAAATTAGTCATATAAGTTTAATAATATTATTCAATGCTCACTCTAGACAAGGAAATTCCATAATCAAATATATTTGTTATGTTTATGGGTATACTTACATCAGCCAGTTCTTTGATTTGTTTTGGTGACACATCATATGTGTCAAGTCTTTGAAGACAAGGCAAATGATACAGCACATGAGTAGAATAATGACACAGCAGACAAACTGGATTAGACTTATACTGAGGATCATTCAGACTCAAATCCTTTAAACTGGTTAACTTGACTAAGTCAGTAAGATCCTAAAACAATGACAATGTTAAAGCATTAATCAACAGTCATTACCTCTTCTTAAAAAAAGGCATTTGAAAATATAAAAAAGCTACATCTTCTAGAGTAATGCAGCATAATCCTATAACTCTTAAAGTATAAACACAGTTTAGCTGCCTACAAATCTGTAGTAGCTAAAGTATATATTAAAAACAAAACAATGGTTTATGTCTAGCTAAAGATATGAAAAATATAACGTACACTACAACATTCAAATAATTACAGTCTGACAGAGTTTGGAAGTACTTATTTCTACATAGGTTCAAATTTGATGAATCTATCATCTCAAAAAAAAGCTGTGTTGGATAGGGAAAAGCAATGAATTTGAAGTCAGGTGACTTGGGCTTGATTCTGGCCTCTATCACTTGTGATTCTTTGGGCCTCGGTCTTCTCTTCTGTAAAATTGTGGGGGGTGATGTGGTAGAGGGTTAGATTATCCAATTGTTCAAGACTCCACCTTTAACTCTATGATTCAATAATAATAAATAAGGATTTTTAAAAAAATGATTTCCTAGAATATGGTGCTTAGGTTTTTTGTAGCATCATGTTCTCCTTGGAGACCATGGAGTACTAGATTATGTCTGTGCTCTGTTTGGAATGCTCATTGTTTGAGGAACAGTAGAGTCCTGAATGGCTGAATTGTAGAGTGTGAGGAGAATAACATAATAAGCTTGGAAAGGAAGATTGGGGATGAGATGTGAAAGGTTTTAAATTTCAGAAGTTAATATTTCATCCTAAGGAGCCACTAGAATTCAGAGATTGAATGACTAGAGATATTCATAGATTTTAAGCTGGAGGAAAGATCTAGTCCAATCCCTCATTTTATACGTGGGGGAAACTGAGGCTCAGAGTTTTTACATTAATTGAAATCTGAGAGTCAAGAATTGAAATCTGAGAGCCAACTCCATGACCCCCCCCATCCTGTTAAAAATTCATGGGAGTTCATGAGGTTACCATGAGAATGTAAAGAGAAAAGAAAGGAGGGCCTAGGACAGAGCCTTGGCAGTAGAGATCTAATGTTTTTGTCTTTTTTACAATCATCAATACGTGTTCAATCCCTTCTGGGAGGGTGTAGTCCAGGGCACTATCTTCTGCCATCTTCTTTTCTTTCTATTCTCTCTATGGATTCAACAGCTCCTTGGGTTTCACATATTTTCTCTATGTAGATATCTATTTATCTCCAGTCCTCAAATCTCTTTTAAGCTCCAATCCTTCATTTCCACCTGCCCACTGGATTCTTCCACCTGGATGTTCCATGGGCCTCTCAAGCTCAACATGTATAAAATTAAATTCATTATCTGTCACCTTCCCTATTTCTGTTAAGGAAACCACCATTTATTCAGTCACTGAGGTGTGCAATCTCACTTTCAATAATTTGTCAAATTTTGTTAATTATATCTTATCAGTATCTCTCAAACCATCTTTTCCCCACTAATATGAAAATTAGACTAGCTCAGGTCCTTGTTACCACTACCACTAGTGATGGACTACCATTAATTCTCCTAATTGGTTTCTCTGCCTCTAATATCTCTTCTTTCCAATCCACTTTCCACCCAGTCACCAAATTGATATTTCTATAGCACAAGTTTAATTGTGTCATTTTCCTACTCAAGAAGCTCTATTGGTTCCCTATTTTCTCTAGGATACCACTATCTGGCATTAAGAACCCTCAGGAACCTAGACTGCTTGCCTAATCACGAAAGATAAATGCCCTTCAACTTGTTAGCCTTTGCCTAGAATCCACAAGCAATCCACTCATTTTGCTATTTTTTTCTATATTTTTCTTTATTTGCCTTCTTGGATGGGTTGGTATTTCCATATAGATTAACCTTGCTATCGCAGAGGTATCTTGAAGTTGGGGGGGGGGGGACTGTGAATGACCTTTAGAAAAAAGACTCAAGAGGAAATTTCCTCAGATGTCCAGATTACCTGAGAACCTTGGTATACTCTGTAGAAAGGGACAGAACTTTGTCTAGACCTCAGTTGGATGGCCCATGCACTGAGGAAATCATGGAAAACTTTCCATCTAGGAGTGTGGAAGCTTTGCCCAGTGTTTTCTCATTTGAGGAGGGTGATGCCTAGTTAACCTCAGGTCCTATATTACTGCAGGACAGATCCATGTGGTTTGAAAAACTCAACATGAACCACATTTGTCAATAATAGGAAATCAATTTTCTCTCTCCTTTATTTTTGCTTGTGGGTTTAAGAAAGGCCAGGTTAACCCCCTATTAAGTGCTCATGAAGTGGTAACCTTAGATAAATATTGTGAAATATTCTTTGTGGAATCCATAAAATTTTATATTTGCATAAAATTGAGATTTTATTTGTATTTGTAGGACTGATCATGTGACAATGTTTTGTTTATGCCTCCTCAGAGGTCTGTTTTGGATCGAGGACAATATTAGTGTTCAAAATGCACTCCTATTTATTTTCTAGGGTTGGCATATTTTTTTTCAAAGTCAGGGAACAAATATAATAGGATTCTACACAAATCTAGATCACCTAAAATGGTGGCAGCAACAGAGAAGAAATTCTTCAATAGCCAGTCACATGAGTGGGAGCAACCTCTTTCCCCTGGACTTTAATTTTTTTTTAAGTTTTTTATCCCTTAACATGTTCAAGCCCTAACACAGAAGGGCAATCTCAAGGAAGCCAAATCTCCTTATTCATCATCCCCAAACATGAAATAATTCACATCCAAATCCCTATCTCCCCATTCCTCTAGCTTGGCCTTGCCCCACCCCCACCCCCAAATGTAAAAACCATCATAGGTTCTTTCCCTTCCCCACAAAGGGAGCCAGAGCCACATGGCACAAAAGCTTCTTGGGAACTCATTGTGTCTCAATATGAGGCTCCTAAACACCTCTGAACTCCTGTGGTGGTTTCTCTTCTGTGATTAGTAAGTTAGATTTCTGTACAAGCAGGAAGAAATAAAGGGAAAGGAAGGCAGGAACAAGGGGAGAGATCTCCAAAAACTGTCCTCATGGGACCCTAAACTGCACGACCAACTGCTCTTTTGCGTCGACCTGGATCTGAGAAAGTGCACTATAGGCATAAGCAGCTATTCTGGAGATCTGCTGCAAATCTACAAAGGGGACAAGGTCACTGGCAAGTACTTGGTGGGGCTGACTGGTGAGTGAGGGCAGTGGTGGCAACTTCTTCCAATGAGTCAGGCTACTGCTCAGGAAAGCCAGGTGGGTACTGTATTGTCTCACTCGGTCCATGTACTCATACTGTTCCATGCCCTGGGAGTCTGCTGCTGATACATCAATGATGTTGCTGGCTGTCCTGGCAAGAATAGAAGAAAGTAGGGCCTGCTCATCTGTTTGGGCTGCAGGCAGGCTGTGGTAGTTGGGTTCTGCTCCATTTAAGGTCTTGGTTGGGGGACTGCTGGGGTCCAGAAGTAATTTCTGCTCTTCTCGATCCTGGTCCGAGTGCTCGTTGTCACTGCTATAGCAGCACCCCATGGCCGGGCCCAGCTGTGGGGGGTCAGGTCTGGAGGATCGGCATCCAAAAGGAGCCCTCTCTCATCACAAGACCTGCGCCGCGGCCCGAGGCTCCCACTGGCTGTGCTGCCACCTGGACTTTAATTCTTTAAAGCAATCTAACTTAGGCACAGTCTTCTTTATAGTGAGACACATGGGCAAGGTCTCCTTTACCCATAGCAGGGCCTTAAGTCATATAGCCCTAAAAAATGAGATCTGAAGATCTGATAGTGTTTTATTTGTCTTTTACAGTTCTAGTTAGAGATTGGAATTCTGCATCCAGAAGCTTGAATCATGGGAATTTTTGGAGACCAGGATTCCAGGATGGATGTAGAAAACCAGTCCAGCAGGTAAAGCCCAAGAAACAAGGATACCTGAAAGTAAGGCTGGGGGTGGGGCGGAGGTTTGGACTGGGAACTTGCTAGGACTAATTGTACAAAGAAGCTAACTTGAACTGTGAATCTCATTCCTTTTCCCTCCCAGGGGCTGAGGTTGGTTATTTTTAGGGGGTAGGGGGCATTATGCTACTCATGTTAGGGAGAAATGTCTATATGCTATTCTTGTTATATCTTTGAAATACACACAGAAACACACATATCCACTTATAAATGTACATAAAAATAATTTTTTTTAGTAATAATTTAAGTGGAACTGGGGTTCTTGGAATCCTAGAACTGGAGGACAATTGATGGTGACTCTAAACAGTGGTAAAGATGAGAAACCTTCCAAACGCTGAAGAGTAATGACCTAGAGGAGAGGTGAAATGTAATACATCTGGCCTTCAGGTAATAGGGGCCTGATTGATTCTTGTCCTACACAGCACTCCATCTCCTGCCTCTGCTTTTGTCCAGGCTGGCCCCTTTCTATGCAAAGTTCTCTCTCCTCACAGCAACCAAAGGGATCATGGGACTTATTACCTCAAGTCAGACCACCTCAAAGGCCAATCCTGATCCATCCTAGTAGCCTGTGCCCTGATCCTATCCCTTATTATTTACTTTCTTGTGATCAAGAATCTCTCCAACAGAATGCAACATCTGAAGGGGAAGGACTGTCTTGCTTTATGTATCTGTGATTTCAGTGTTTAGCACAGTATTGGACATAACAAATGTTTATTGATGGATCAAATTTTGGTTTTAAATTTCATTTCAATTTCATTACTTGAAAAAAACGTCATTTTTCCTTCCCCTACTCCAAGGTGTGCCCTTGCTTCGTTAATCCTTTCTGATGATATACAATGAGCCATACAATTTCATTCTTTATGTCTTCTTTCAATTCTATTTTTAATCCTTCCTATCAGTCTTGGAGGTTCTACATTATATTTACAGATACATTATATTTACAGATATATATTCTACATTATATTTACAGATAATAAAAGGTATCAATAATATGCACAAGGCTGAGAATTTAAATATTTAAAGAAAAAATATATTACAGTAAAACCTAAAGCCAATAATGGCAGGTATTTCAAAGGGCTGGTTTCAAAGACAAAAATCTAACAGAAAGATAAACAAAGAAAATAAATATCAGAACAATGTATTTGCAAAAAAAAATAAGTAGGACAAAAACATAGGCATTTACCGAATGGGAATTTTAAGAAGTATTTCTATTTTTAATCACTGGGAATTGCTTTACAAAAATTAGCAATAGGGGCAGCTAGGTGGCACAGTGGATAGAGCACTGGCCCTCGAGTCAGGAGTACCTGAGTTCAAATCCGACCTCAGACACTTAATAATTACCTAGCTTCGTGGCCTTGGCCAAGCCACTTAACCCCATTTGCCTTGCAAAAACCTAAAAAACAAAAACAAAATTAGCAATAGTAAAATTAATTAAAAATAAATATGGAAACATTAAAAACTTTTATTATAGAAAAGACATTAAATAGTTATCCATAAAGGAAATATAAGCAAAGGACTCAGGTTTAAGAAGGAAACTAAAGGATTTAATACTAATGGTGAGAAATAAAAAAATCATAGAAATGCTCACTATATTAAAATTTTTTTTAACAATGAGAATAGGTACCAAAATTTCTGGTTTGCTGATAAAGCATTTCTTTGTCAGTCAACAAGAGCTGTTAAGAATTGATTTTATAGCAATCATTGTGCTATGCACTGGTTGGAAATTTTATCTCAAACAATCATATGAACAACAAAAAATTGGCTTCTACATCAAAAAAGCACAAAAGGAGAAATAAAAAAATCAAATAAGTAAAAATGAAAATAAAAAATAAAATGAGGTACCTAGGTGGTATAATTTTGGACTTGGAGTCAGAAAGATGGATTCCAGTTCTGCTGCAGACACTACCTAGGAATGAGATCCCGGGCATGGCACTTAACCTCTGTTTGTTTCAGTTGCCTCCACAGTAATAAAACCTGCCTTTCAAATTGTAAGGATCAAATGAATTAACTACTAACCAATCAAGCAATTATCATTTATTAAATTCCAACAATGTGCATGGCACTGTGCTAAGCTCTGGAGATACAAAATGAGGCAAAAGCAGTCCCTGTCATCAAGAAGCTCACAGGCTAATGGGGAAAATAAAATGCAAACAATATATATAAAACAAGTAGCATACACAAAAGATAAATAAGAAATAATTAAGAGAGGGAAGGCCCTAGAATTAAGAGCAGCTGGGGAAGGCTTTCTGTTCAAGATGGGATTTTAGCTGGAACTTAAAGAAACCCAGGGAAGGCAGTAGGTAGAGAGAAGGAAGGATTTCTTTTTTAATACTTTAGGAATTTGGAGCAATCTAATAGCTTGAAGTTCTTTTATCCAGTGTTTCTTCAACTCTTTTCTGACTGTGGATTCTTGTAGGACAAGTAGCTGTTTACTCTTCAGAGGGCTTTGTTTTGGAAGAATCAGAGCAGCTCCTCAGTGCAAAGGGGACAACAGTACTTTCTCTTCCCTTTCTTCTAGGTATCCCATTGTCCACCACTTAATGTCTTGACTCAGGTCAGGTTCCACCTCTTGTCATTTCACTTCATTTCTCTCCTCTGTTTTTACATTGAAGTCCTTCTTTCATTTTTAAAAGAACATTTCCTTCTTGATAAACTGGAGAGTGGAGTGACATCTTGAGTTCTATATTGGAGATAAGACTAATGCTTTGAGGGGAAATGATTTGGCCATGGCATAAACACAAGTATTATATACCCTATGTAAGCCACTGCAAAATTTCTCCAAGTGAAATATTTGCTAAAAATAAAATTCTTAGTCTTGTTTTTCCTGCTATTTCCCTGAAAACTTCTCTGATAATTGCTGGGGGGTGGGGGGGCAGTGTAATTTCATCTTCAAAAAGAGTTGTCATTCAGCAGCATTCAACCTCCTTTCCATTACCAAACTTTTTTTCAAACTTTCTTATTAACATCTTCATCTCCTTAATTTTCTTCCTTTTAGAGGCCTTCCTTCTGACTTTTTTTCACCTTAATACCAAGTCCTTCTTCAATTTTTATTCAAATTTACCCTTCACAAGTTTAATTTTTTATAATTAAAAAATCTCTTCTAAAATTACTTCTTTTTAATTCAATTTCACTTTTTTGTTGCCTCTCCTTTCACTCAGTTTTCTCATGAAGTTGGAAATGAACAAACCAGTTGTGTGAATATAAGAAAGACAGTAAACCTCACTGAGAAGTTCAGAATGAGTTCAATTCTGGACATTGTTGAGTTTTAGTTATCTATGGGACATCTTGACTACTGGACAATTAAAAGCGAGGCTAGGGTGGAATAAGTAAATTTGAGAATCATAATTTGAGAGATGATTATTGAATTCATGGAACTGATGAGATTGCCACATGAAATAATATAAAGGAAGAAGAGAAACCTAGGACAGAATCCTGGGAACACCCATATTTGGTGGGCAAGACCAGAACAAAGGAGAGTGAGGAATGACCAGATAGGAGGATAACTAGGATACAGTAGTGTCATGAAAACCTAGAAAAAAATCAGGGAGAAGAAGGGTGATAGATAAATACAATGAGGATGAAGAATGAAAAAAGCTCATTAGATTTGATGATTAAAAAATCATTAACTTTGGGTTTTGTTTTGTTGGCAAGGCAATGGGGTTAAGCAACTTGCCAAGATCATACAGCTAGGTAATTATTAAGGTCAGATTTGAACTCTGGTCCTTCTGACTCTAGGGTTGATGCTCTATCCACTAACTTTGGAAAGGGCAGCTGGCAGTTTCTGTTGAATAATGAAGCTGAAAGCCACCCTGCAGAGACTTAAGAGAATGAGAGAAAAAGGAGGGGAGACATACATTGAAGATGGCCTTTTCAAGGAACAAAAGAGGAAATAAAGGATGAGTTAGCAAGGATGAATGGATTGAGGGTTGTTTTGAGGAAGGAGAAGATATGTTTATAGGTAGTAAAGAAGTAGTGAGTAGAAAGGGAAAAGATTGAAGATAAGTAAAAGAATGGGGATTACAGAGAGGGAAATCTGCTGGAAAAGATGTTTACTGTTCTTAGACCTTCTTCTAATCTCTAACTTCCTCTTGTAGTACTGTTATTTTACTTACCTCCATTAAACTGTAAATTACTGGAAAGAAGGGCCTTTGTTTTATTAGCTTTGTATATAGTATAAATGGCTTCTTCATAAAGAGGTCCTGATTCATTCTGTTTAACTGAATTTTCTGAAGTCAGAGATCAGTTTAGAAAGAAGAGTGAGGAA
The DNA here is from genome assembly GCF_037893015.1 of Macrotis lagotis. NCBI lineage: Eukaryota > Metazoa > Chordata > Mammalia > Peramelemorphia > Peramelidae > Macrotis > Macrotis lagotis. Next base: position 262,483,454 of record NC_133661.1, on the reverse strand, counting down.
ATATGAGCAGAGCTAACAAGTTCAGAGAGATTTATGTGAGTGTGTTTTGACTTGGTTCTATGGGAGGTTGGCTCCTTGGAATGAAGGTCAGGATCTGAGCTAGAGGCCATGACCTAAAGAAATTTCCCCAAGATCATCCTCTATAGATCACAGTTAATAGTATATTATTTCATGGTTTATGAAATGCTGTCTTCACAACGTCCTGTGATATATTCTCATCCCATTACAGATGTGAAGAAAACAAGATTCATCATTATAAAACAGAACAGAGTAGTTCTGTCTTGAACTTAGGCAGTTTAACAACCTTTTAAGGGAGAAGTTACATTATTTTTTGTTCTGAACACAGAATATAATTTTTTCTTTTCTTTTTTTCTTTGGCAAGGCAATGGGAGTTAAATGACTTGTCCAAGGTCACACAAGTAAGTAATTATTAAGTGTCTGATGCTGGATTTGAACTCAAGTCCTCCTGACTCCAGGGTCAATGTTCTATCCACTGTGCCAACTAACTGCCCCAAAATATAATTTTCTAAAGAGCAACATGTGCTTTTTCTAAAGCACAGGTCTGACCATGTCACTACCTCCCTCCTACAATAATCCCACTCAATAAATGCCAAAGGTTCCCTATTATTTTCAAGATTAAATATAAAGTGCACTAGCATTTAAAGTCACTCATAAACTTGACCCCTTCTCACTGTTTGGTCTTTCATCCTACTCCCTTCCCAACACTGTATAATTTAGCCACACTAGTCTCTTTGTTGCTTTTGAGATCATCCATCTCCTTCCTCAAGCCTTTTAGCTTTCCTCCATGCCTGGAATGCTCTTCTTCCTCACCTCTACCTCTTAGGTTCTATGGAAACTTTTAAGACTTAACTCTTGGAATGATGTCATTTGTGCACATAGAAGAACTTGCTTGCTAAGAAGGCCCACTCTTCATGTGAGCCAGGTGAAGGAGGAGACAGTGGTAGAAGGCATTTGAGTCATGTGAAATAAAGAGGGCATTCTTAGCAAGTGGTCTCAGTTTTTTCAGTAATTTATAAGGCAAGGTTCTCTGATGAAAGGGTGAGGGAAGGGAGCAATGGGATATTTGAAAGAGCAGTGAAAAGATTTGGGAAAGTCATGCAGTGAGTAGGAAAGTAAGTCAATTTGGGGGATATAAAAGGATTGCTTCAGAACAATAAGGATCCAGTTGAGATTATGTGGTGCATCCAGTCAGCATGGTTTTATGATTTTCTCCAATTTATTTAAACAATAAATAAATAGGAATGAAGGTAGTGAATAATGAGAGAAATCCAAGGTCAAGGTCTGGTAGAACACTGACAATAGTAAAAAGACACAAGGGACTGCAGGGAAAAGAACAGTGCAGAATTGAACTGACTCACCAAGAAGCAAGTTAGAGAAAGGAAAAGAGTGTTGCCAGTGTAGAGGTGATGACTGGCAAAGAAGTGAAAGTTTGGAAGTCAAGGTGAAGATGAAGAAGAGGGCAAAGGAGATGTGGAATAACAATAGATTGTGATCAGATAAGGGAATCTCAGAGTTCATGATTTGTTTAACGAACCAGTGAATTGTGGAATTCTACCCCAAAAATAGTTAAAGGGAAAAAAAAAGCCCTATGCAAAAATATTAATAGCTGTTTTGCCAATAATAGCCAAAACTACATACAACCTACATATCTAAAGAATGAGTAAATGTTGGCATATTAATATGATGCAATATTATAATGTCAGAAAATGATAAATATGAAAAAACAAAGATCTATGTAAAATGCATGACCTTGGATAAGTCCCCTGACCTTTCTGAACACCAATTTCCTCAACTGTAAAATGAGAAGCTTTGACCAGAGGACATTAAATCCCAGTCAGCTCCAAATCTATGATCCTTTTCTCTTAAGTAACAAAAAGCAGTATCTCAAAAAGCAACAAAATAAAAAAAAAACTCACTGACTATAACATTTTTTAAAAACATCAAGAAGAATGGAAATGTATCTTTGGAAGGGGAAATAGAACCAATGTAATGTTCATTTTTTCCTGTTAAAATGTATAGAATAATTTAAATTAATTTATGAATAATGTGTATGTTAAGGTTTTATTTGAAAATGTATTCCATAATTAAGTTTGTCAGTTCTTTATTTTTATTTGCTGAAATTATTATATTTATAAAGAAAAATTTTAAATTTTAAAGTGTCATATATAAGTGATATATATATATATATATATCACTAATAAAATTTCTCTTCTAAAATTTAAACTTTAAACATTAAACAAACCTAAATTCAAACATTGAGGTTGTCTTTTTGTTGAAGGCTTCCAATATACCCATAGAGTAAACTAGTCTGGAGTAGCTATTGGGAGAAACAGCTAATCCCCCCTTCCAAAAACACACAATATATTACATTTCAATCATAGGACTGCTGCTTGCCTAAGGGTTTTTTTCCCATAAAAAGGAAATGCTTACTTAAACATACCTTGAAAGAACTTATTTGGTTCCCAGACAGGTTTAGTCTTTCTAATCTTTCGTTGAAGTCCAAACAATGTCCTTAATGAAAAAAAAATCAAAAAGCAGATATTTTCTTTTTTACCCACTGTCAAAATTTAAGGCAATACAGTACATGTTTTAATAGTACCACTATGTTAAAAACTGATCAAATCTGCAATCTTTTATCACCATAAAAACAGATTAACAACATTCTTCTTGCAAAATAGTAATCTAAATAAAAAACAGATATAGGGATAGGAGAAACACTACTGAATAAAAAAAAAAAGACCGATGATAGACATTCTCTTTACTAGGGCAGCTGGGTACATTCTTTTCAATTTTATAGTCTGAAGGAATTGCCTAGGGCACTAAAGGAGACTTGAACCCAGGTCTTCTTGAAGTCATTAGGCCATGTTGCCTCTTTAAAAATAACTTGAGTCATCTCAGATGCAAAAGTAAACATTACCTACCAATGCTATTTATAAAATTTCCAGCAAGATTGAGGTCTTTCAGATTCTTCAAACTTTTCAAACCCTATAAAATTTAGGAAAATTATAATTTAGATGAAATCACAAAAATATAACTTTATTTATTTATATTTATAGCTAATCAACTTTTCCAATTCTTCTGAGTTCCAAGTAGCAGCTCCTTTAGGGAGCTCTTGGACATTCAATTCTTCCCTCAGAATTCTTCTACTTTCCTGAGCAAAAATGTTAACATTTATTAAATTATAAGAATTATTATTAATCTTAAAGATTATAAATTATGTTAATTTTTTATATTTTTGGCTAAACTATGTTGTGGGGCATTTCTCAAATATACATAACACTGATTAAATTTAAGCTCAATAGAAATTGCTCTAGTTCATAGAAAAAAAAAACCCAAAACAAAACAAAGCACCTTACAACAATCATCCTTACCTCAATAGCTTTGATGGAATTGTGATTCAACCAAAGGACCTCCAGCTTTGCTAGTAACTCCAAATTTTCTATTTTGGTAATCTTATTATAATATAAAAACACTTTTTCCAAATTTTTACATTCTTGTAGACCTTCAATTTTCTGTAGCAAAGGAAATTATTAGTTACAGAAGGCATTTGAAATTCAAATTTTCTCTTTTATTAAAAAGTGACAAAATCTAATCCTCGTGGGAAAAATTGGGTGCATAGTGTGAAGTCACTGCTGATTAAAAATTGGAAGAAGTGACACTAAATAATTCATAAGCCTTGGTGGAAGGGCTTAAAAAAAAGACACCTTTTTTCCTCTTAGTTACTTTGAAATTTCAGGTATAACTAATAGCAAAGAAGAGATTCAATTATCCTCATTTGCAGATAGTGTGCTTCCTCAGAAAATCAATGGAGCCAATAGCTTCAGTAAAGAAGTATAATACAAAATAATCCCCCCCAAATCATCATTCCTATAACTGAATTCTCACAAATTTGACATGATAGTGAAATAAACTTTTAAACCTACAAAATGTATGAACTATACAAGATATATCTACAAAACACTTTTTTACTGAAATGAATGAAGATATGAAATAATTGGAGAGCTAGATACAGTTAAACATTAAAACTACATCAATAATGAAAACAAGGATTAATTTACAGATTTGGAGTTATGTCAATCAAATAACCAAAGGATACACTTCATAAAACTAATCAGAACAATGACAAAATTCATTTGTAGGAGCAAAATGAATAGACTTTCTCAAGGGAAATTAAAAATTAAAATACCCAAGAAAGAATTAAATAGGCACAGTATTACCAGATCTTAAAGTACAATACAAACAGGAATCATCAAAACTGACTGGCATAGATCAGAAAATAGAAAAGTAGATCAATGGTACAAGATTTAATAAGAAAGAAATATAAATAATTGAAAAAAAAGAGCAGTTTTCCAATAGTTCCTGTGTATGCTAAACTTAATATCAATTATTGGAAGAGAACTATCTATCTGAAAAGAACTTCTGGGAAAACTAGAAAGCATTTTAGAAAAAAATTCAATGTAAAGCAACATCCTGTAATACATATAACAATTTAAAATTAATCATTTAAAATCTGTTATATATAAAAAGGAACCTTTGACAATTACATTAATATTTTTGACCAAAAGATCAGAAATAAGACAATTTTTCCTGCATTAAAAAAGGTTTTGTAGAAGAAAAATCAATGAAAACAAAGAATGAACAAATGAAACTATTTGTATATATAAAACATTTTCACCAAATATATTGTAAAGTTCAATATCTCTTGTAAATCATCAAATATCTCTTGTAAAGACAAGAACTATAATTGGCTAACCAGTTCAGCCATAGTGTCCTCAACAATCAATTCCTTAGCCCCTCTTATTCTGCTATTCCTGTTTTGCCAAACCTCTATCCTAGATTACTCTCACTATGTCTATTTTATCTTTCACAAAGTCATATGAACTGGACTCGATTCATTTTCCTCTTCTGGATTTGAAAATCACACTATCCACAGAAACTGTTCTAAAGTTTCTCTTCTTTCTTCAATTCTTCTTCCTTCAATTGAGGTTTTCATCTCTGATATAAAGTATTACTGTTCTCTAAGTATGACTTTATATTTTAATCTGTTACTGAGGAAACAGATATCATTCAAAATGAGTTCCCACTTTGCCATTATTTTTTACAATTACAAAAATCATTTGGTATCATTCTCTGAACTTTTCTAAGATTTTGATGAAGAGGCAATCCTACTCAGGGACAACTCTTCTACTTGTGCTCTTGATCTCATTTCCTCTGGTCTTCTCCAGCGATCACCCAGCCTTAAGTATCTGGTGGGGTTTTTTTCTCTCTCAATCTCTTGGCTTCTTCCTTTCTATCTTAAAAAACCCCCAAACTTTTACTTGCCCTTGCTTTTCCCCCATACTATTGTTTCTAGCTCCCTATCATAGCCAAATTCCTAAAAAATCAATGTACTTTGATTAACTCTTTTTTCTCTTTTCTCACTCCTCAACTCCATGCTTTTAAGGATTCTGACCTCATTCAACTGAACCATCTCAAGGTCACCAAATTTCTTAATTACCAAATAGGGTAGGTAGGTGGCAATGTGTACCTGGAGTCTGGAAAATCTAAATTCACATGTTGCCTTTGACAATTACTAGTTGGGCAAGTAACTTCACCTTCAGTAAGAATGGGAAATTAGTACTATAATCAATACTTTTGATATCAGGCCAGAGAATGGATCAAAAGGCCAGAAAGAATCATTCAAAATGGGTAAAAAAATTAAATAATATTACCCAAAAGAGATTGCATTTTGGAACCCATACCATTTCTATGACACAGAATTAAATTTTTAAAAAAATAAAAATTCAGGAGTCAAACTATTCAAGCAAACTCTGATTTAAGCAAAAGAAACTCAGAATAATGTAGTAAAAAGTTGAATAAAATGGGTAATTTTAATTTTCTATAAGAGTAAAAAAGGAGATTATACTAATTCAGGGGAAATTGGGACCTCTGTTTTTTTTACTTCACCCATTCTGCCTGCCATCTTTACCTCCAAAAAATTCTAAGGACAGGAACTGGTGTTTTTCTTTCCTTAAACACACTAAACATAGGTTCAGATATAACTGTTCTCTAAAGATACTCTTTAAGGCAGGGATGCACAAAAAAGTGATAAATATATCTATATCCATCTATCTATATATACATAAGGTTCATTTTCCCTGGGGGGAAATGTTCTTGTAAGTACTAATACTACCATGAAAATTTTATGTTTTTCTATAATCTTGAGGGCTTAATAATTCAATATTACTTTTGTAGAATTGATAAAAGTTCAAAATTATATTTTTGAAATGATTTTTTTCTCAAGGTAAAACAATAAAATAAATGTAAGACAATTAGACTTACTGTTATGTGGCACTCAGTGATCCAAAGTTCTTTAAGTAGTAAACACGACTCCAGTCCTGAGATTTTGGTAATATTTTGAGCAACTATTGTGAGACTTGTTAAATTAGGAAAATATGTTAACCCTACAATACATGGATACCCTGAAAAAAACATCTCCAGTTTGAAAATTTCTGGTCCTTCTTGATCAATTGTCTCAAAACACAAACCATTGCAAGTGCACTGTTATAGAAGAAAAAAATTAGTGTTATAGAAGAAAAAATTTAGTTATTATAAACTTACATTATTTAACAGTCTACTATTAGAAATTGTAACTCCATTATTTATACTACTTTTTCTCTTTCAACCAGCAAAACTGCAAATCTTACACATTTTATTTCTTAGCTCATGGGCCAGACTCAGAATTAGAGCTCTGGTTTATCCCCATGTCTTCAGAAAACAAAATAATCCCTTCTAATATCTCTCATTCAGCCCCCTTCCTTCTCCTTTCTGCTTTCTTCCAACCCCTACACTCTTCTATGCATGCTATATGATGAAATACGGATTGGACTTACCAGTTCTTTAATGATTTCTTCCTGGTTCAGGTTTTCACTTTCAATCATCTTCCATTTAAAAATAACAGATATAATAAAGTATCTAGGAAAATGAAAATCTATGCTAGATACAAAAATTCTTTGAAAATTGACTATCTTTAATTTTTCAGTTTTCACCTTTCAATATTTTGTTTCCAAACATATGTCATTTGAAAATAATAAAGAGCAGAGCTTTTTTTTTTTTTTTAGGTTTTTGCAAGGCAATGGGGTTAAGTGGCTTGCTTAAGCCACAGAGCTAGGTTAATTACTAAGTGTCTGAGGCCGCATTTGAACTCAGGTCCTCCTGACTCCAGGGCCAGTGCTCTATCCATTGAGCCACCTAGCTGCCTTGAGAGCATAGTTTTTTAAAAGGGGGAGGCATAATTAGTTAATCAACAAGTTTAGGATTGCCCTTTCTGTACAGATACTGTACAGAAAGAAAAACAAACAGAAACAAGAAACTGAAAATAATCTTGAAGTATGGGCCCTTGAATCAATTATTTAGAAATGTTTTTATGTTGTTTTCTTCAGGGCACTTGTAAACTTTTTGCAGATACTTCTCATAAATCATGTAACTATTTTTAAAAATCAGAAAATATTCTTACAAAATTTCAATTGCTTCCATGGTCCTTGGGAAACTGAGGGGAATGTGATAATACATCACTAAGGGAGTTAAAAAATAATATCCCAGTGATTTGCCCAAAGTTAAGTGCTTAATAAATGCTCTTTAATTCAACCATATTAATTACCTGAATGATCTCATATGGACCAATATCCCCCCAAAACTGTTAAGTGGGCCTTTTGCATTTCAGGAGTATATTTTGTAGAAGCCAAAGTCTACCCTGCAAAATGGAGCCTTCAGTTGTTGGAGCTACAGCCTAACCCCTTCCTTTGTCATCAAATGGAAAGTATACAATGGATCACTGCAAATCCACCTTCACTAATGTTTCAATTATTTACAGCACAGACCCTGTTGACATCTACTGTATCTCTTCTACAAGGAATGTCACAATTAATATACTTCTTTAACTCAATTCAATGCTGGGGATGGAATGAGAGAGAGAACTCTTTACTGGTGTGATGGAAAGTGTGCTGGATTTGAACTCTAGAAGATCTGAGTGCAAATCTTTCCTCAGGCATTATGTTTGTGATTCTAGTCTATTCACTTAACCTCAATCAGCCTTAACGTCTTCATTTGTAAAATGTGAGCAGCCACCTGGGTTGGCTTCACAATTTTAAAGTCCTCCACAAGTGCTAGCTGTAATTATTATCTTCCTCTGGAGATAAACAAATAGATGGTTCAGGGAATAGAGAGCACTAACTAGCTGTGTAATCTTGGGCAAGTCACTTCACCTCTGTCTCAGTTTCTTCAAATGTGACATTGGGATAATGGCACCTACCTCCCAGGATTCTTGAAGATCAAATGAGATATTTGTAAAAAGTACTTAACACAGTACCTGGCACATAATGGCTTATTATCTTCCCTATTCCCCAGCACTCTAAAGATGACCCATAGTTGTTTCTATACAAATGCTTATTCCTACACCCCCATAACAGGCACTAAAATGCTAAAGATAACCTAGGTCCATATAGTAGGTACTATATAAATGCTTATTCCTCTCCCTTCAAAAGATGACCTAGGTCCTCAGTTTTTAAAGAAGACCATGACATCAGGGAGGTGATGTCATGTCAAGCACATGAATTGGATTTGAGTGAGGGGGTGCTGTGCTCAGTCACCAGCCTCACGTTCTCTTCCAGAGTCATCTGGGTCCCGTGTCCAGATATGAATGAGGATGACTGGAAATGGTCCTGGATTCGCAGTTAGGTTTAAGTGATTTGTCCAAAGTCACATATAGTGGTGTCAAATGATTGAGGCTAGAATGAACTCCCATCCTCCTGATTCCAAGACCAGTGCTCTAACCACTGTGCAACCAAGCTATCCAGGTTAGCACTCTCCTTCATAAGGTTGGAAGAGGACCTACTGGCCTTTACAACATATATACAGCTAAGGTGTTGCCACCTACTCTGTGGCATCTGATTATATCCACATAGTAGGCACTATATAAATACTTATTCTTCTCCCTTCTAAAGATGATCTGCATTCATACAGTAGGCTTGATATAAATGCTTATGGAGGAGGGGGCAGAGCCAAGAAGGGCAATCAACCTTTCCCAACATTCCCCTCCAACTTAATTTTAAAATAATGCCTTAAATCAGATTCTGGAGTGGCAAAACCCATTAAAGGTCAGAGTGAGAAACAAAACAGGAAGCTGGAAAAGAAATGAGGGAAGGAGGTTGTCCCAGAGTCCTTGTGGATCAAGAGAAGTAACAGAAGCAGCAGTAGGCCACCGAGCTTCGAGTCAGAGATGAAAATGGGGGCTGACAACACAGGTCAGAAGGAAAAAACAGGGGCCCTGTGCTAGCATTGGACACAAGAGCATATGGTGCTTGGCAATTATATTGTTTATATTCACTTCTGGTCATAGTTCAAGGGCAGAAAGGAGCACTGGTGGTTTAGAAGGAGTTGACATCTCTATTACCTAAACCTGGTTGTAGGTAGTTATCACTTCCAGTCCCAAAGGATCAGGGATGCTGGGAGGTAGTATGGACTGCAATCCCAAGGAGTCAGAGGCCCTTCCTGGGTAAGTACTAGGGTATAGAAAGAGAACAGTGACTACCCATGTCCCCAGATTACCAAAAAACACTGAAAACTTTTAAAACCTCCAAAATAGCTTTGAAAACAGCTCAGCAAAAAATGCCTGAAGCTTGAGACAATGGCCCTCTCTCCACTCCCATTGGGGACAGAAGTCAATATAAGTTATAAAGTTTCAAATCAAGAAATTGGGTGAGAAAATAAGCAAATAAAAAAAGAAACACACCAATAAAAACTGTTAAGATGACAGGGAAGATCATGATTGAAGATACAAACCTAGAAAAAGACAATGAAAGCAAAACAGTTATAAACAAAGTTTCAAAGAAAAATGTGAATTGGATATGACAAACAAAAATACTGAAAAGGCTACAAAATTATTTCCAAACTCAATTAAGAGTGGCAGAGGATAAATTAGGTAAAAAAAAAACAAAGGGAGAAAACTTAAGAAAAAGGCAATAAGGGCAATTAACAGCTTGATAAAAGAGGATCAAATATGAGTGGGATATTCCCTCTTAAGAGTTAATGTTCCTAGTGAAGTCCTCCCAGGGTTAAAAATCATTAAAATAAAGGCAGACTAATTACTTTTAGACTATTGTTAGAAGAGGGAAAGAGGCCTTACATTCCCAGCCAGACACTTCTCTAATTCTGCTAGGGAGTGAAACAGTGGACTATTTCCAGAAAGACCTTGCACTGATTCTGTTAGGGAGGGAAATAGTGGAATATTTGGAGAAGAAACCTTGCAATCTTAGCCACCTACTTGATAATAGACTGTGAGAACAGTAACCTGGCTTCTCTCTAAAAGATAGTAGGGTTCCTTAGAAGACCTTCCATACTCAGACATTAATTCATTTAACAGGAGGTCATTAGAAATCTTCTTCTGATACCCTCGCCTTCTGGATGGTGAGGTAATATTTTATGAAAACCTTTTATTCTTCTTTTTGTTGCTGGGTAGATTTTTTGTGTAAAGATTGTAACTCTGAAACCCTTAACCAATCAGGCTGGAAGAGAGGGGGCTAGGGAGGGCAAAATCGTGCTAGGCCATATAATCTTGCTTGACTGTCACCTTGGAGCAGCTCCTTGGTCTTCACTACCTTTGTGAGACTTGGAGAATGCCCTTTTCTTGAGAAATGCCAAAATAAACTTTTGTTTTTGCTTAGAGGAGTCTATATTTTTTTAAAAGTGGATTCTTATCCCACACACTTACAAAAAAATAAAAAACAAAAACTGACCAAATGGAAAAAGATGTGCAAAAATTCACTGATGAAAATAACTCTTTAAAAAGCAAAACTGGCGAAATGGAAAAAGTACAGAAACTCACAGAAGAAATTAATTCTTTAAAAGGCAGAATCTGTCAAATGGAAATTAGTAAGGAATTTTCTTATAAAGTCAGAGAAAAATAATAACAAAATTTATTAAGAAGAATAAAAGATCAAGATTATAAAAGAAAGAAATAAAAATTGTTAAGGAAAGTAACCCAGTAGTTCCAGATTTCAAACTATATAAAAAAAACAGCAATCATCAAAACCATCTTGTACTGGCTAAGAAATAGGGTGGTGCACCCTAAACCAAAAGGTCAAAATATGCACAGGATAGACAAAAAGGGTGATGCTCTAGGCCAATTAAGAGAAAAAGAAATACTCTGTTGGAGCTTTGAAGGGGGAGAGAAATTTATGACCAAAAAAGAAATAGAGAACATAATAAATTGCAAAATGGATAATTTTGACTAGATTAACTGAAAAAGTTTTTGCACAAATAAAACAAATGCCGCCAAGATTAGAAGGAATGCAGAAAGCTGGGAAACAATTTTCATAGCTGGTGTTATTGATGAAGGACTCATTCCTAAATTATACAGAGAACTGAATCAAATTTATAAGATTACAAGTCATTTCCCAATTGATAAATGGCCAAAGGATATGAATAGGCAATTTTTAAATGAAGAAATTAAGGTAATTTACAGTCATATGAAAAAATGCCACAAATCATAACTGATTAAGAGAAATGCAAATTAAAACAACTACCTTCCACCTTCCACCTATCTGATGGTCTAAGATGACAAAAAAAGGAAAATGTTCAGTGTTGGAGAGGATGTGGGAAAATTGGGGCATTAATTGGTGGAGTTGTGAACCAATCCAGACATTCTAGAGAGCAACTTGGCCCTAAGTACAACAAAATGTGCACATTCTATGATCCAGCAATAATCCCTAATAAGGTGCATCCCAAAGAAATCATAAAAAACAGTAGGAGTCTCACATGTTCAAAAAATATTATAACAACTCTTTGTGTTCTGGTAAAGAATTGGAAATTGAGGGGAATGCCTATCAATTGGGGCATGGTAGAACAAGTTATGCTATATGAAAGTTATAGAGTACTACTGATCTGTAAGAAATCATAAGCAGTCAGACCTTAAGAGAAGTATGGAAAGAATTACATGAACTGATGCTGAGTGAAATGAGCAGAATTAAGAAGCCATTGTATACATTAACAAAAACATTGTGAGATAATCAACTACAATGGATGCATCTCCTCTCAGGATAAGCCAGAGAGCCCTGTAACTTCTTTTATGTTTTTCCTTTTATTTCTCATGGTTTTTTCCCCTTTTCCCTTAGTGCTAATTCTTCTTTCACAATATGACTAATATGGAAATATGTTAAACACAATTGTGTATGTATGACTTACCAGAGTGTTCACTGCCATGGTGAGGGGGAAGGGAAGAAACAGGGGTACAAAAATGTGGAACTTAAATTTGCAAATGGATGAATATTGAAAAATTATTTTTGCATCTAATTGGAAAAAACCCATAAAATTTCAATTAAAAAAGAGTGGTGGATAAACGGAATAGATAAGATACACAATACACAGTAGAAAATGACCATAGTGATGTTTGATAAACCCAAAGACTCAAGTTTTGGGGGTAATAAAGATCTAACAAAAATTGCTAGGAAAACTAGAAAGCAGTTTGGCAGAAACTAGTCTAGGATCAATGGCCTATACCATTTACCAAAATAAGGTTAAAATAGATAAATGTTAGCTATAAAGAGTGCAATTACACATAAAATTACACATGAAAAAAAATCTAACAATCTGATTTATATACAAGGGAAAAAATCTGTGTTCAAATAGGGATAGAAGAGATTACAAGTAAAATAGCTTCATCTGAAATTAAAGAGGTTTTGCACAAACAAAAATATTGAAGTCAAAATTATAAGGGAAAATAAGAAAATTTGCAAACATTTCTCTGATAAAGGTCTCCTTTCTCAAAGATATAGGGAAATGAGACAAATTTATAAAAATAAGAATCATTTCCCAGTTGAAAAATGCTCAAAGGGGATAAATAGACAGTTTTAGAAGAAATGAAAAATATTCTAAATCTCTGCTTCTAAATCTGCAAATTAAAACAACTGAGATACTAGGTCATACTCATCAAACTGAGTAATATGACAACAAAGGAAAATGACAAATTCTGGAGGGGATGTGGGAAAAAAGTGGGACACTAATGCACATTGTAGTTGTGAACTAGTTGAAAAAAATTTGAAACTATCCCAAAGGGCTATAAAAATGACATAGCCAATGTCATAGCAATACCATAACTAGGTCTAGAACCCAATGAAATCAAGGAAAAGGGGAAAGGCTCTATCTGTATAAAAATATTTATAGCAGCTCTTTTTTGTGGTGGTTAAGAACTGGGGAATAGAAGGAATGCTCATCAATTGGGGAATGCTAGAGAAGCTGTAGTGTATGACTGTAATAAAATAATATTGCACTATAAGAAATGATGGGGCAGCTAGGTGGCGCAGTGGACAGAGCACCAGCCCGGGAGTCAAGAGTACCTGAGTTCAAATCGACCTCAGATACTTAACAATTACCTGTGTGGACTTTGGTAAACCACTTAACCCCATTGCCTTGCAGAAACCAAAAAAAAAAAAAAAAAAAAAAAAAAAAAAAAAAGACAAGCAGGATGATTTAAAAAAACTTGAAAAGACTTACATAACTGATGCATAAATTAAAAGAATAGACCACACAAACACAACACAGTGACAACAACACTGTAAGGATGACCAACTGGGAAAGACTTAGCTGCTCTGAACAAGACAAAGATCCAAGACAATTCCAAAGGACCTCATGATGAAAAATGTTATCTATTTCCAGGGAAAGAACTGATGAACTCTGGTCTGGATGCAGATTGATGCATAATTTTTTATTCTTTATTTTTATTGCTTTATTTTGCAACGTGGATAATAAGGAAATGTTTTGCAAGACCTCATATGTATAGTCAAAGTTAAAATGTTTTGCAGGACCTCAAGAAGGGTAGGAACAGAAGGAGGGAGGAAGAGAATTTGGAATTCAAAAATTGCTTATTCCCCTCCCTTCCCCTTCTCATTCTAAAGTTGATATGGGTCCCAAAGTAGGCAATATGTAAATATTTATTCCCCTCCCACTTTAAAATCCTCAAAGTAGGTGCTTAAAAAAAAACTTATTTCTTTCCTTTCATCCACTCCCCAATTTTTTTCAAGGTTTTATTTATTTTTTATTTACACATCACTAAAATATTCTTATTTCATGAGTAAACATAATACTGTGGTATATGTATGTCATGGAACACTACTGTTCTATTAGAAAAGGATGGGAACTCAGGGAAGCCTGGAGGGATTTGTATGAACTGATGCTGATGAGATGAGCAGAACCAGAAGATGGTACACCCTAACAGCAACCTTGACGGACTTGCTCATTCCATCAGTGCAACACTCAGGGACAATTTGGGGCTGTCTGCTACCATCTGTATCCAGGGAAAGAACCATGGAGTTTGAAAAAGTCCAAGTTTTAGGAAAAAACAACTCTGATATCTTATTGTCTGATCTTATACTTTACTTCGTACTTTAAGTTTCTTCCTTATGGATATGTTTTCTCTCTCATCACATTCAATTTGGATCAATGGATACCATGGGAACAACGTAAAGACTGGCGAACTGCCTTCTGTGGGGGGAGGGAAGCAAGATTGGGGTAAAAATTGTAAAACTCAAAATAAATAAAATCTTTAATAAAAAAAGGGTAAATTCTCTCTCTCCCATCACAATATAAAACCTCACGGGAAATAAAGTAAAACAAAGAGAAAACGATGTGTTTCAGTCAGCGTTCTGACCGCATCAACACTCCCCACTCTTAATTAGATGCCCGGAAGCTCCTTC